>NC_141248.1:19482459-20079959 GCF_054856555.1 Leptonotus elevatus | reverse complement strand
CAGTCTTTCACTGTCTGTTCTGCATCCTGCACACATCCATACCGAGCTTGACAGCACGCGAGAATAACAGAAGACGGAAAGGACAATCCTTTAACTTAAAGTGAGTGCCGAAAATCCCTTTGCGGTGCACATGGGCGCCGCCATATGCAGCTCGAGTATGTGCACCGTAACGTTTTATACCCGTGCACGTATACTTCATCATGCTGCGTTTCACGGACCATCCATCATGCGTTGATGTGATAACGTGGCCTGTCGTCCCCGAGAATCGCGCCCGCCCTCCCCAGCCTGAAAGATCACGGCCCGTTAAGCCCCCCCCCTTAACGTCTTCCACATGTTCCCGCACACAAATGTCGTGTTCTGCTCCATAAAGCAGAGGAAGGCTCGCCCTCCTAGTCGCACGTTATCCCCGCACCATCTTTTACATCTCAGGTTGCAAGAGCACATCCTTTTACACGTGATCACTCATCTTGTTTGCCCAAGAAGCTCCTCATGGGGCCCCTGGTCTACTCTGGACGCCATATCTCCTTCTGGACTTAAGAAACGGGGACGCTTGATAAAATCGGACAGTCTGGCTGGTGTTTACGAAGGGGAGAATAGAAAAGTGACAAGTCAGAGAACTGATGGTTCTGCTTGGCGTAGCTTGGACAGGTCATCATGACAACTGTTCAATTCCATATGCGCATCTGCAACACAGCCGGGATTTAGTCCAAACATCCCCGTTTACCCTCTCAGAGGTCCGGGACTCTGGTCTGGTTGAAGAATTCATGCTTCCCTGTCGACTCAGGGAGGCTGATTGATAAAGCATGTGTCTGGATCAAAGATGGGGAGCAACAGCTAAGTCGGAAAGCCTCTCGAGTAAAGCCGAGCGTACAAGGCGCCAATAAAGTTTCAAGCGCAATTGCAAGTTGGCCGCCTCACTTTTTAATCAGTGACAATTTCAAGACTTATTTGTTATGCGCCGTTGTGGCGGTAACAAGGATCAATTGGCCACTTTCGATCGGAGGAATTCCTGATGTGTCAGAAATTTGGCTACCCGAAAACAGATCTCCTCCAACCAAAACTAATTTTACGAATAAAGTTCCTAAACCCTGAGCTATTTCGTCCTACTTTGTCTGTAGAAAGGGGATACTATGTAGCTGATCAGATTTGTTCCTTTCTACGCAAAATGTATTGACTTTATATGTAATCACATCGCTATTGACAAGAGCTATTTCCGGCTAACATGCCTTCTTGCTGTTTGCATCTATAATTGGCTGAAGGTGTGTGGATGAAAGGTCACAAAGTTATGCTGAATTTGAATTAAGGATGTTAGAAATAATTAAATAACACACCAACTGTAGCCCGTTCTTTTTTGATGTAAATAAAATGGTTTTCGGACTTTTTGGCAGTAAAAAACGAAGTAAAAAACTACACGAACATTATTACTTTGGTATAGGATGGTTGAGGGCGCGGAGGCGGAGCTTCCGCCTTGCAGCGTAAAGTATCTTCGCTCTGACACAAGGCAAGACCAAATATATAAGCTTTCAGGCTCACATATATACACCATAACAGCAAAGAACGACCTCGGCGTGAACGAGGTTGTGTTTATTGTAATGCCTTATTTCGCCGATTCAATCATTGACGTTTCAAGGTAAACAATGGTCCTAAAGGTTCATGGTTTTCAAAACCACTTCAACTTTTCAACAGCAGTATGAGCTGTTTTTTGTCTTTCACCAGAGCTTGGAAGTTTGAAATGCCCAGAACTTGAATGGTCCCGTTTATCTTACGATAAATCATCTTGATTAGATTTGCAGTTTCTCTGCCCAACAGATTATTTTCGTTCGACACCTGTCATCCCATTTTTAAGCGGGACTGCTGGATCATAACCCACATTGGTTTTGATCCAGCCTGGCTGTCTGTCTGGACCTTACACCAACACATAGTTTGTAGTGCAGCCTCTATTCATCATGAAAGCCACACCTCAGATACATTTTGAGTCTTTGCTCACTTTGAGTTTGTGTGTTTTCTTTTTTTTTCTTTTTTTAGGGGTATTCTTAGACAGGTTTTTCATAAAGTATTCTCTGTGCTGACGTCCAGATGGGTTGGAGACAGACTCTCGGGCTGCCAAGTGGTCCATTCAGAATTGTACGCCATAGCACAGCTCATCACATTTCTCTTCACACTTTGCTAATTCCATATATTCTTCCGAGACCATGTTTCCTGTTTGTTCAATACACTTGTCACATTCCAGATGCCAGACGCTATTGCTGGGCTTCGACTGTACTTTCTGGCTACTATATAGGATACGCCTACGCATTCGAATGAGATCCAATACTAGTCCTATATTAAACTTAAGTGTGGTACACATATTGTATACCGACAATTTGAGCATTTTTCTTCACTTTTATAGTCAGCAAAAGCCCGACTATCAGGTGGCGCTAAAAAAAAAAGATCCTTTTTCCTCTCCGATCTGCTCAAAAAACAGTCAGCACAAAAATCATAAATGTTAAATTTGTTCTATATTTCTGGTCACGAATCCTTTGTGGTCAACAACGAGCTTGGCTGGGCGACGGTTTGTGTGATTGTGATTGGCAATTTAAGACTATGCTCCACTGTCAACATCATGTTTCTGATTGGACATGTAGCTTGCAGTGGTGTAGAGCAGATGGATCCAAATGTAAACATTGCGCTTTAAGGATGTGAAGGAATAATATCCTCACCCATCTGTTCAAAACCAACAAATTCCTACCAAAATTAATATTTCTGCCTCTTTAGATTCCGACTTGTTTTGAAGTCATCCGCTCAACACAGCCATTCATTGTCTTATTGTTTGCAATTGCAAATATTCCCACACACTGCTGCTTTGTGTCGGCCGCACTCATTTTCCTCAGTCATTGAGCAAGATGAGCAAGCGCACTTGATGCTGAGCAGGACAACAAGATTGGCTCCAGTGACCTGATTTAATTGTGGAAGCCTGTTTGAGGGCGCGGGTGGTGGCAGCGGTGGTGATCAGTGGTGGAGGGGTTGCGATGGGTTTCCCTCACTGCGGGGGACAGCTCGGCTTTATAAATGCACTACTTACTGAATTTTCTGGATGTTAAAACTTTTTCACTTCCCTCTGGGCCACTGCAAAGCAAATAAATTCCTGCCTTTAATGAGGCTGTGCCGCTCTCCGGTGGAATTCCCAAGCTTTCAGGGAGAAGGTACGCCTCGACACGGCTCTCCATTCTTATATCCCGTGTAAAGAAGCGGGTTCATCCAGAGGATACTCTGGTAGATGAAAGGCGTAGCAGCAATTGCTAGGCTAATCCTTATCTATTCATTCATGATATTCCTACCAGGACATTGTATTAGCAACGGAGGTTTTGGGGCGAGAAGGATGTTCCCCCCACCCCCTCTATGCTGAGGTCTTTCCGCTGGCAGCCGCTTTCCCACAGTTTGTTCTGTAAAGCCCTTAGGGATCTTCTGGTTCTATCCAAGTCTAGTGGAGCTGGAGGAGGTGAGATCAGACATCAAGCTAATGAGAAAGTTGCTCAGTTTCATCCGCTGTGGAAAAATAGTTGAACCACTTCCTGTGCATCTCAGCAGTACAGTGATTTGACATACTGAATTAAAGGGGACTTTGTATGGAAAATTGACTTTTTGATAGTGTGTATACAAATTCTGGAGTGTTTGCCCACCCATAACTTAAAATTACACGAATTGCGTAGGGGCTTGTATGTCGGCGATCGTTAATTCATGAATTTGCAAATGGAACGGGCTCGGATATAGGGGGTGCCAAAAAATATTCCGTTCTATGTCGGCATCTGTTGTGCTTCGCACAGCACTGAAAGTTAAGTAGAACCGCATGGAGTTTTGCTGGCTACACAGATTAGCGTTAACTTCTAGAAGTGACACTGGTCAAATGTGGGCCAGAACGCATACACTTGCCGGCGAGATCCAGCCCGCAAGAACGCATACACTTACTGGCAATATGACGAGAGGGCCAGTCGTCATAGTATCAAAAACTGTACTTGCCATTGATCCGGCAGTATATGGGGCAGGATATGTAGTCGCTCACTCGCCTGCCCCTTTAAATGGACTGATTGTGCTATAATTCTTGATCAATGTTTTTTTTTAACATCCCCGTTTCACAAACATGTTATTAAGACACCTGGAAACTGGCTTGAAATTGTGGGGGAAAAAAGTCAGGAGATGTGCCTTAGGTCAGGAACCGACCAGGTTTGACAAAACATCATTTACAAAACTCCTCAGGGCCCGACATGAAGCAAACCCCGACACTGAAGCCCGGGAAACACTCACTTCCTTCCGAGACCAATGTTCTGGATTACTGCAGGGCTGTATCGTCTCTACCGAGAGTCTCAACGCTTCGGTCTGTGCACATTCAGCCGTGCCTTGACACACACCAGGACCTCTTGATTCCCCCTCCTTAAAAAGAACATCTTTTCTCTGCAACTCCAAGAGCTGCCTGGAACACATTAGTCGCGGTTATTAATGAGATTGTTTTGATGCCTCCTTCCTCTTGTCTTGGATTTTTCCCTCCCTCCCACTGTGAAACTACAAGTGATGATGGCTTAAATAAAAAAAAAATAAAAAAAAACTGCTAGCTCAGAGGGAGATAGAATGTGCAAAAACATAGAAGAAAGAGTCCTTAAAGATCACTCTTAACCCCTCCTGACCGCACGGCGTGATGGTATGCTCTTGGCAAAGCGCATGGTAGCTCTCGCTGAGGTTTGCAATGTAAAAAGTGGTAGAGATTAAAAAAAAAACCCAGCTCTGAGTAGACAGGGGATGCTCATTAAAGCATGTGAAGAATGCATGCGCACATCTGTAATGGCAAGGCAGTAGAGTACAAACAAGGCTTAGCTTTTAACATAAAAGGTTAAGGTACTTCATTTGTCACAGACGGAAAGTGTTCTCTGCAATCTGTTTACACAAACCATGTGCATGAAACAGATACAGTTTGGTCCTCGGTTTACGGTCCCAACATATACGGTTTGGAGTTTGTGAATGGAGCACAGTGACGACAGGTACGGCCATAATTAACGTTTTCACAATTTTTTTTTTTTTTTAGGTTATTGATAGACACATTTCAGATAACATACAAATTGTATTATTTTTGCAACCATAAGAACGGAACTCTGTTAAAATGCTGACCACTTTTACAGATATTGTTGTTATAGACAAGTATTTTGTTTATGTTGCGTTCTTGTACATTTTTGGTAAATATTTGACTTCCTGTGTCGTAGACTGTGGCACAAGACCTCAAATGGGACTTCTCATGACTTTTATGTTCGGTGATGTGTATGATGCCACTAACACAGATCCACATGCTGATCGACAAGTCTAATTCAGCAGCTTGCTGATGAAGTGCTGCATGCATGAGTGAAAATACAGTCTATGCATTTGCTTTCTTCATGGCTGTTTGCGTTTGCCTTTCTTAAACATTGGGCTCAACAAGTAGCCGCACCTAAGCTTGTCTCTAGTGGCTCCTTTTGCGCGACACAATAACACCAACTCAAAATGGATGGTTGCATCATTACCCTTAAAATGAAATGGCTTTGGCTGAAAGATGATGATTTAGAAAAATGCGCCAGAAATGCACGCGAACATGTAGCGATTACTCTCCGTAACTTCCACGAACAACCAAGGGCATCTTGGCTCCCCCGACATGTAAAGCTTGTTTCTCAGTGAAGATGTATGACTTGAAAATATTTGCTTGACACTGGACTACTTTCCTATTTAGACATGACTTTTTCAGCAAATAGCCGTGGATAGGTTCCATAGAAAATATTTGAATTGGTAAATAGGAAACTGTGAATTATGCGTGGGATTACTGTACCCCACTTTCTAGAACATTATGACTTTGGCTCGAAGCAGGATGTGACATTTAGACATCATGAGGGACATCTGCCTCTAGAGCAACCCTCGGTGGAGAAGACATTTTACAAGGCGCGCGCTCCTAAAATAAGCCTTCTTAACCTCCAGCAGAGCCCATGCGTGGATGTCAGCCTTGATATCTCTGCCTTGCGACCTTCTTACTAAATATAGCGCCCTGCGTATCGATTTTGGGGACGCAGTGGATTTGGAGCGCGACGTCGACATCGATGACCTATTTTTGACAGATTGCTTGCAATTACATAGCTCCTCTTTTGTCTCGGGGACCGCAGGAGGCAGCAGATGCGTGTGTGTGCTCCGAGCAGACACAACACAGCTCAGTCTTTACGTAGAGTGGGCCAAGAGTCGTATATTTATGATGGGCTCGCCGCAACACACAGCGAGTACACGTTATGTTCCATGCAAGGGCCCCCAAGTGAATGTGTACAGAAGCCTCACTTTAATGACATTTTCATCACAAACTGGAGCTCGAGTGTGATTCTCCCAGTTGTGAGATTAACGGGATCACTCCGTAGTCGAGTGATTAGCAACGGCTCATTCACAGTATCGTACCTCGCTTCTAATAAAGGCCAGCGACAGGGGAAACGTGCCTGCCAAAAGCTTGGCAAAAAGCAGATTTAATTCCATCTGTGAGTACGTGATGCCAGCAGGCGGGCTTCCCACCAGTGAGCGACTGGCTATGATTCCACTCATGCCTCTAACTAACGTCATTATCCGGCAGCGTAGGTCACTGTTTTGTTACCCAGGAAATTTGCAATCCGGGAATTATGTCATGTTGGGGACGGATCAAAACATATGTGACTTGCCTTACCAAATAAGTCACTTGTGTCGAAGATATAAAGTCCAATAAGCCATATTGTAAAGGAAACTCAGAGAGCGCAGACCTCTGCCGAGAATGGAAAATTCTAATTTTGATGATTCCTAAAGTTCAGGTTTTCATCGTTAAAATATTTTGGTATCCTAGTTTTTGATATACAGTATTTACAGTTGCATCTGTTATATAGGCAATTTCAAACATTTTAGGGGTCTTTAACTCATTCACTCCTAGCCATTTTCACTGAAGCAACCCCCTTTGCTCCCGGCTGTTTTACTGGATTTGATAGATTTTGCAAGGCCCACGGAATATTGTGTTCTATTGCAATAAAAACATAGAACCTACCAAAAGAAAGATTAGAGGCACTTCTTTCATCAGGAATTTCTATCTGTATCCATTTTGCAATGATTAGCATTAGAATAGAGCTAAGTTTCATCATTATTATATAAGGGGAAAGAGCTCTTTGCAACACGGCCCCGGTTGATCTCGTATACTCTGCTGCCACCTGCTGGCCGTTTTTGTAATAACTACCATTGCTTTAAGCATCCTCTTCAGGTCAGAGGCTGCATCAAAGCCTTCTGTATGCTCTAGCATAAAAAACAACAACATAAAAAACGTATAAATATGTTTTTGGGACGATGGTAATGTTTAAAATAAAACGTACGTTTTTGGAAGCAAAGAAGTTATTTGCCAAGGGCTCAGTGCCTCTCTCCCACGAGTTGTTGGGGTTTATTATACACAAAGACCAATAATCTGGCCTTATTTAAGCACTCCCACCCTTTATCGAAATCTATATATATAGTCCAAATAATCAGTGTCTCTAAAATATTATCCTGACCAATCATCCTGTACCGGAAAGGGTTTAAGGGTTGTTTTCCCTCTGCGCTTTGCTTGAAAAATATTCAAGGCCAACAACTTTAAATGTTAAACCTCTTCAATATTTACAGTCACAAATCCTCACAAAGAAACGTTACCTTTGGGACCTGTTCTACTTCAGACCAAAATCTCTCTGTAATGAATTCCAATGTGCCTCACTTTCTTGAAGGCACCATTAACCAATGATCATTTCCCAGATTCATTGTAATAATCAGTTAATGTACTAATCAATTATGGTGCGCAATTGTTTTACTCTTGCGAATAGTCGGTCACCCAGAGAGGCACATTCCTTGTATTCCTCTCAGTCTTCCTTAAAAGAAATGTCCCATTTCCCATCCTTCCAAGTAACAGGCACAATCGGGCCTTTGTAAGCCCGGCTTCTCTGTCGCCGTGCGCTTCTGCTGATACGAGTCTCGTGCAGATAGTGTGGCCCCGCTCTTGGACTACTACTAAGCGCCGGCTAATTGAGCCTGTCCAAGCAGAACCTGTTAGTGTGCTGATAAGAAGGTATTTGACCTCGGCGGAGTCCCCGGGTGCTGCGGAATACTTTGCAGTGCTAGATGAAGCGTAGACGCCAAGCATCTCCAATGGTGATTGCTTTATTTGTGCTCACTCTAACCCAAAATGCTAACATCTTTATGTTGACGTCATTAGGAAAGCATTCTGGCTTTGGGGAGCAGATTCTCTTCACAACATCTCTGATACATGTTATAAGCTATGTTGACTTCATCTTAGAAAAGCTTGCTGCAAATGGGACTTTCATATGTCTTTTTGGGCCAAATTGAACCGTTTTGAAGGTACAGCAATGCAAAAAATTTTTTTTTTGTTTTTTATAGTTAATTAGGCCATATATATATATATATATATATATATATATATATATATATATATATATATATATATATATATATATATATATATAATGAAAAACTTTGTTATAAGCTATGTTGATGTCTTCTCATCTGGAGTTTCAAATTTTATATTTTTAATCGACCTATTTTACAGTTATAGAAATTAAAATGTAAAAATAGACTTAATGAGTGTTACTTCAGAGCGTTAAGTTAGTGATAGACTACTGCTAGTTCCAATTTACATGCACATTACAAATTTGAGTTACATCGGCAGCGAAGGACTCGAACTAGAACGTCATAAACCAAAGACATTGAAAATAGTCCATTTCTCATATTTGCAATGGATTGTTAAATAGTTTGTAAACAATGTTTAATTGGATTTTTGACACCCTGGGTCAATTTTGAAACAGGACGTAACAGGAGGGTTAATGAAATGCGTACGTCTCAGTATACATGTCTAGCTGGCAGTTTCTCTTATGCTCCTTAAAACTTCATGTTGTCCTTACTTTCTATCTGTACCAGACCTGATCGAATGTCCTTTATTACTCTCTGTGTGAGAGTCTTGAACCCTCACACATTCCCAAAAGCCCGCATCTATTTTGGCATTCCGGCCACGTTTAAACATGTGTCGGGAATTTTTGCACGTGGCATTTCCATCCAAAGCCTGCCAATGGATGGGGATTTCAGTCTTGAGTAGCAATGACGTGCCCCCCCCCCCCCCACTCCACACGCACACACACACATGCACACCCCTCTAGCCTTCCTGCCATAATCCCTCTGACTCCAGGAACCCAAAACTAATCTGCCACAGCCTCCTCATCACATTGCAAGCTTCTGCAGCGCTTACATTTAGTCGACGACTACTGTTTAAACTTCAATGCATATTTACGTCTGTAAACAAGCAGAGTGAATATTTCCTTCCAGCAAATTGCCAGTTCACGGTAAGCCTAACATTGGTGATTTATGTTGCAGTCCTGAGTAAAGTACACAGTAGCCATCCCTAAGAAGCTCGGGGCAAGTACTCTTAGTCCGGCACTATATTTTTACAATGAGCCTGTTTGTGCAAACGTCAGATGTGTCATACTGGAATTTGGCGAGTTATGCCAAGGAAGAAGATGAGGTGGACTAGTGTTTAAGGAGACATTTTGCATTTTTTCCAAACAGTTTCCAGGTGTGTTAATAACGTTATGACCAGGAGTTCACATAAAAATTCTGGTATGGTTTTCAAATGAAGACCAGAGGTTATTGTTTGGTGCTAATTTTTTTTGTAACACACCGGCCTCATGGATGAACTTAAAGACTTACGGCACATCTGGGCAAGGTAGGGCCCGTGGGAAAATAGTCTCTGCAGCCTTTATGAAGTCCAAATAAAATGTCATGTATGCATTGCTTTTATTTTGATGTGCACACTTGTCAAAAGCGCAAGCAAACAAAAACAGTGATTTGTTTTCAATATTGGCAACAAAGATTGTTATTGTATTGAGTGACTTTTGCAACCAAAATAAGGTGACCTGGAGTCGGACTCAAGTGCAAAAGAATGTGATTGCGACATCCCTACAATTTTCAGTAATGTCTCCCCTTTAAATGTTATTCTAAAAAATGCCATTTTACATAAAAAATACGGAACAAAAAGAATCTTGAATGTCCTCTTGTGACTTTTTTTGTTCAGACCCTGAGGTTCTGTCTGTGCTGTAGGTAGTCCCTCGCGTTAATACTGCATGGTTAAATCGATACCTCCAAATGACTGCCATCTTTTCTTTTTGGGCACAAATCACCTCAGACACCAAGATTTGTATTGAGGTCCTACGGTGTACTCTCAGCAGCAGCAGCAGCAAAACAGTTGCCAAGGCAACAGAGGTTTTGCCCCACCCCGCCCCCCCCACCCCCCCCCCGGCACTCTTCCCTGTGTGAGCCGGGTACTTAAATGCACTGACCTCCTGGGTCTGGGCTGAACAGCCTCCATTGATTTGGACAAATAGGGGGGAGCGCGGACAGCCAAGGCCTTCCTGTTAAGGGTTAAGGATGTAGTGGAAGACGGCGGATGAATAGCGGAGGGATGCCGTGTTTTAGATGACTCAATGACACATTTTAAAGGCTAATTAGTCCATCTCTTCACTCGCGACGCAATTTCTGAGGCCAGTGCCTCGCTCCACGGCCACAATTGAGCTACTTAATCTGTGCCGCCTCTAAATAGCATCTATTAAAGCCTTCCAATGAATCACCTCCCAACAATAGCAGCAGGTGTAACGTTGCAGGGAGGAGGCGGCCGGGTTTTAACGTGCGAGGCGTGTCTTTCTTTTTCGTCAGTCGGGCCGCGTACAAACGCAAAAAAAATCTCCTTTTGGGCTGTTTTGCTATTGCAGAGCTTGAATACTTCATGAGCTGATGACTTATGCATTTAGCACATGTGGGTCACAAAGCAGCAGCATATACGGACGTGAGTGGTTGGTTTAGTTCCACCTGCAGCAGTTATTTATACTTTTTGTGGCTGACAATCAGAAGTCACCGTTGAATGTTAGCATCCATTACCAATCGCCTTCGAACAAATGTAGCTCCTCCCCAACATACAAAATTTGTCTCAATCGAGACGTGTCGCCATTTTGCGAGTGCTTCACCACAAGATCTCCATTGCGCAATCGTAGCATTGCAATCCATTCGCTACTAAAGTAGCAGTAAAGGGAGAAGGTGATACTGTCAATTCATGTTGATCCTGTGTCTTCGCCTTACACACCTCCCATGTGTGTTGGTGGGCTAAGTGACAGAATTCAGCACCAGCTGCTCTTTAACAAACCTCCCCCCCCGCCCCTCCATCCATACCCCTAACTAACCCATGAAGAATAAAGCACGGCTTCTTCACCCACCCCCTCCTTTTCCCCTTCTTGTCGCCACTGACTGGACGACACGTTATACAGCCTTTATGCCACCTGTCCGTCAGCTCGACTGCACCTCAGGGAGTCTCAGTCACGAAGATGGGGGCTGCCTTTGTTTGGATTGGACTCTGTAAAGAGAACCACCCTCCGTCCCACCCCACCACCAAAACCCACATTACCCTCCCTCTTCTACAAATACGATTCAGGGTACAGAATGGTGGCTGCTGCTGACCCACGGAGGGAAGATTGGAATCAGCAGGAAACTGATGATATTTTTTGGACTTGGGGCTCGCCGGGAGGTCGTTAAGTGAAATCTGGACCGGCCTGCTGCGTGCGGGTCACTGAGGTAACCGGTCCCTGTCCGCCCCTTCTTCCTTCCACTGCTATTCATGACAGCATCACGGGGAAGCTAACTTGTCCGGGATGACACTTGCCCCTGTTGTCCCTAGCAACTCGTCCTTGAGGGGGGAAAAAAGGACACCATTGGGTAAAATCGCAGTAAGGGTACGTTGCAGTGCTACGGAAGAGTATTAGGGCCAGTGAAGTGACGGGGAAAAAAAGGTTGACAGGATTCTCACTTTATTCTTAAAATTCTGACTTTAAAGTCAGAATTCTGACTTAATCACAGAATTCTCACTTTATCACTTTCATCTTAGAATTTAATAGACTTTAAAGTCAGACTTTAAAGTTTGAATTCTGAGAATAAAGTCAGAATCTGTCAACCTTTTTTCTCTCTCTCTCTCTCGCTCTTCACTGGCCCTAATCCTCTTCCGTACAGTGCAGATAGATTTGAAAGAACCACACCAATGGCTTTGCAAGTATGTTCAATTGGTACAGTATTAAGCATTTTAGCTCATCAGAAGGCTGAAGATATTTTTGCTTACGCTAGCTCCCATTAGGCTGGATAGTACCTGGAGCTTAGCCCAACAGACTTTGGGGGAAAAGATCAGCTCAAGTCAATAAAAAGAAGAGAAGTATCTGAAATGAACCTGGTTGGAGTTTCCTCAAAGTGACCCAAATGTGTGTCTGTGGACAAATAAATCAAATAAATAAAAATAAATAAATGTGTTCATGTCAGTGCACCCTTGAGAGACGATCAACATTTCCCATGTAGTGGAGCGGGCGGAGTCCTCCTACATTCTTTTCTTTGCCTCAACAATGACTTCTGACATTTGATCGCACCCAAGTCTCCTCGTTTAGCCTTTTCTCTTCTCCTTCAACTGGAAACAGTGCACATCCTCTCGGGCATGTCATAAATGAGAGGGTCTCATTTTCCCCAACACCAACCGGTACAATGGTGTGTGCTTGTCGTGACACGACAGCGAAAGTGTGGAGTCTCCGGTTTCTGACACGGGCGTTGGAGGCCTTGAGGTTGAGTGAGGGCTTTGACACCAAACTGTGATCACTCTGGCCAACTTCCAGATGTGAAACTGGGGAAAGTGGTTTTGGTGAAGCACCTTGACTAAATAAAGACAAGTGGGAACGAGCTTGTCTTTACAAAGATGGTCGCAAGATGTTTTTAAAGACAAGTGGAATCAAACCGGCGGAACGATCGCAAGAATAGGAGGAATCTGATTGGTCGTGAAAGGGTAAAAAGGGATGGGAAATTCACAGGCAGGCAGAGAAAACATAGCTCTAAGACGGGAAAATTCAGGAGCAAAATGGGCTGTTCCATTTGTAACTTTCACTCTAAAAACAGTTGGGTCAAAAATAACCCAACTATGGGTCAAAAATGGACCGGTCCTCTACTTGGGTCAATTAACCCAACTTTGAGTCAAGAAATAGGTATTTTAGTGTAAAACAACTCTTTAATATTGGTCCGATCCTTTACTTGGGTCAAAAAATTGGGTCATTTTGTATAAAACAACCCAAAAAGTTGGGTCATAAAATAATCGGTCCATTTTTGATCCATTATTGGGTAACTTTTGACCCAACTGTTTTTAGAGTGTACCGATGTTGAATGGAAAGTTGAACTCAAATGTCGTTGTCCCATACTTCCCTGTTGACGTCACCAAACATTGAATTATCTAAATGCATAAAGCCGCATTGGTCGTGCCAGCACGACACACCATGAGGATGGCAATGTCTTGCTTCTCGGATTATGATGCATAAATTTGACGGAAAGGGCTCAGTTGACCATTTGTATCTATTATTTAATTCCCACCCCTCTCGTAAGCAAAGTAACAAGAGTTTGAGTGACTTCATTAGCGGCATGCAGGCTCGTTAGCTGACCAGGTTACTGTGCCATATTTTCAAATTATGTACCATTATGTGCATAAAGTGACATTTGTCCTGCGCTGCTAATGATCTGTCATTAAAAATAATGGAATATGCCAGAATGTGGATCCGGGATGCCGGCCCGCTCTGCTGTAAATGGAGATGAATAGCGACAAAGGGGACATCTGCAAAGCCCACCCAACCGTACCCCACCTGATCCTACCTCGACATCCTACGGAGCTGTCATTTATCACCCTGCAAGAAGCGGCCCATTATTCCGCCTTCTCCCCCCCCCAATGTCTGTAGTCTTGTTGGTTTTCCAACGCTGTGTGCATATGTTGGCTGGGCCGGCCTGTAATTTCTCCATTCCACATTTGTTTCTCCCCTCTCCCATGGCCAGTGGGAGCAGGAGTTCTGTAAAAATTCCAGATGTTATTGCAGGGCCGCATGAATGGCTCCACTGATACTCGGCTTTCATCTCACTTTCCTCTCTATTGACAGATGGTAGTTATCACACAGTATGGAAATACTGCTCCCCCACACCCCCTCCCACCCATCCCTTCCCTCTGTGGTATTGAAGACCTGTTGAACATCACGAGAGCTTTGCAGCCGCATCGGAGTGATTCACTCAAGAACTATCAAGGGGGCTAAGGTTCTGGAAGTGGAACAAAGGTTGTTGTTTTTTTTTGCGTAGCTGCATGTATGATTAAATGAATTAATTGACCGTTCTGTGTCGTGTCAAGTGCAGTATAATAACCCTCGGTGCTTAGGCAAAGCAAAAGAATGTTACGATTTTGGTTACATCATTATTGCAGGAATATACATATGAAGTGGTGTCCAGATGCACATGTGGCCTGAAAATATTAACGTGTTCACTTTCCAGCTGTTTTCAAAGCGTTGTTCCCCGTGTTGCCGGAGTATTTTGACTGATCTTTCAAGGCTTCATTGCTTTAGGGTAGGGGTGTGCATCTCGCCAAGTCTAGAGGATTCCGTACGTATCTCGATACGTAAAGTGTAACCGTTTAGTTCGATTCAGTATTGTGCGGCTCAGTTCGAGAGGGTATGATGCGATGACTTTCGTGTCGTTTAACAATATGAATGAACATGTCAAGTGACTCTAAATGTGGCATTTCCTTCAAAGATATATCTCTCCAATAAATGACGATTCAATCTATTTTAAAGTGGAATGATTTGATGGACTTATATCTTTTAAATCTGATTTAAATCAGTTTTTTTGGTATGCCCCAAGGTTATAATTCTAACTCATTTTTTTTCTTCACAGGTCTAAGTAAAAAATAGCCCAAACAATAGCTTGTAACTCAAAAAACGTATATCTCAAGACACCACTGTATATAAGTATATATTTTTACGGCCATTTGTTGAATGATCGTCTTCTATTCGGATCAGCACAAGATGGTCACCCTGTAGAGCAAGCCTGCAAAGTAATGTAGCACACAGCGAAACGTTAAGCTGCAAACTGCCTGCCTCTGCCATCTCGACTTCTATAATTCATAGCCAAAGTTAAGCCGATAATGAAAAATAAGCCCGGGAGCTGGGAAATAATTTTCCACCTGTTATTTATTGCGTGACCAATATTTCCTTTAAGAGGCACCGCCATCGCATTATGTCCTTGTAAATATCAACCCTCGAGATGGGTCCTACTTGGGCTCCTGTACTACATTTTATAAGGTTGAGCCCTGAAAATGATCCTTTGGGCGGTGGGGAAGATGGACTTTTGTTTTATTTTTATTTTATTTTTTTCTTTAGCTTATCACACATGAACATGTGGTAGGTAAAGGGTTATTTTCAGCATTGAACAAAAGTATTTTTTCTCCAGTAGTTGTGTAATGTTTGCAAAATTTGAATTTACAAATCCAATTATAGGTCTCTGGTCTTTCGCAAATCCCATTCATCGAGTATATGTAGTCTAAATTTAGTTAGCGGCAGGACAAAATCTCTATAAGGTTCATCTTTGGAAATGGCCAACATCGCCCTAACTCTTTGATCTCAAGCAGGCCTTCGTTCACACAAACCCAATCAATTCTGTTTGAACAAAAACTTAATGCGGCAGATGCTTTGGAGTGTACGAAAGAAAGCTTTACTTGTACCAGCTTCAGGTTGTTGAACATCATAATCCTCTGCTTGAAACCTAAATGTTGCTTACAAAAACTGCAAAAAGCTCTCAAATGCTGATGACCTCACGTCCGTCCGAATAACACCTGAAACTAATTAGGAAAAAGGGGTGTTGTGACTTTTGGGCCATGCGCTGTATATGTATACTGTGTACTGGAGCGAAATGAGCTATGCTCATGAAAGACTGTATTTAGTTCAGCTAAGGCGGCCGGACCCTCTGAGGATGATGTAACCTCAGGGGTCATTCCCCAGGTGCCCCAAATTTCCAGATCATCTGCCACTCACAGTGTCTGCCGAGGGAAGAATTGTGATGTGCGCTGAGGGGGAAAAGCTGCTTCCGCCTCATCTTGCACCTTTCTCGTACTATCACATACACAAACTTAAGCGGGGTATACACACACACACACACACACACGCCGATAATCAGGCCACATTTGTGCATTTTTGACTCCCTTGCAATAAAACACAAACAGTACTTTGCTTGCGTTAGTCTTACAGTGATTGGTTTATTTGTTCAATATTTATTGCGGAAGGCTTGATCAGGTACATTGTAAATATACGACAGCTTTGACGTAATTAATGGTGTGCCTGAGTCGTGTTTAAAAACCATTTTCCTTTGGTTTGATAAGTGAACTACTGTACATAGTCTCCTATATAAAAAGCCTTATATAGTGGACCGTGCTACTATGGATCGAGCTGGCCCACAAATGGCAAAAAAATCCGTGTTTTTTTTTTTAACCCCCGAAATTTTGTATGCAAGGTAGTGCAAATGAGTGGATGAACACAGCCTGTCCAATCTTCCCCTTTTTTGTGAGGACCCTCACATTTTGAAAATGGCTTAACTCATTTCACTCCTAGCCATTTTCACACTGCTGTTTTACTGGATTTTGACTGATTTTGCCTACAGAATATTGGGGGGGGGGGGGGGGGTGTTTCTGCTTCCGTTTTGCAGCAATTAGCATTAGAATTAGCTAAGTTTCATCATTATTTACAAATCTATTTAGAATTGTGTGTAATTGAGTTTTGTTTTTTTCAACATGACCCTGGTATATCTCCTTTGCTTTTCTGTCACCTGCTGGTAGTTTGTGTAATAACTACCATTTCTTCAACCGTTCTTTGCAGTTAGTTGAGAGGCTGCATCAAAGCTAAGTATGCTCTTAAAAAAATATATAAATATGTTTCTTTGGGACACTTAAAACATTTAAAATATAACTTATTTATATGTTTTTGGTTAAGATGTATTAATAAAAAAAGTTTTTTTTTTAAAACAGTGAGTGGGCATTCTCTCTTTAGATGTGTGCACAAGCAGGTTGTGTATCAATAAATTGATCATTGGGGTGTCCTAAGCACAAAATTTGTCTTTTCTACCAGGCAGTTAATTAAAACGACAGAGTTATCCGCGGGAGCAGAATGGCAGACCCGCTGACTGCACCAAAAGCTAGAAGGGAGAAAGGAAATAATTTGTGTGCATGTGTCGTGTGAAGCTAATGCCAGTTGTTTAATGGCTTTCGCACAAGCTTAATTTAATTAGGCAGCAGGACCGTGGTCCTAATTGAGTTGCAAACATTCCGTGTTGAACACATTGTGAGCTCGTGTTCCACAGGGGCCGAGGGCTGATGATAGAAAGAAATAGAACTCGGGGCTCCACCAATACCACATTAAAAAGGTATCAGTCATTATTTTAAACAAACACACACAAAAAAAAGCACTTTGGGTTCTAGCACATCTGCCTCAAAGTGAAGAGGTTGCGAATTTCAGTTGCTTTTCCGCAGGTAACTTGGCTAGGTTCAAGACTCTAAATCAGGCATGTTTTTTAAGTTGTAATAACTGTCTTTACCACTAGATGGCAGACACTGCCCAAGCATATCTCCAATTGTATTTCTGCACAAGAGAGGAAGAGAGTGCAGGTGCTGGCCAGAAGTCAGGGCTAACTAAATTAGTACAACTAAATGGTGTATTTCCAGTCAAATATGAATCTGCCTAGTATGCTTATACCCAGTAGTGTTGACAAAAAAAAGTGTGCCCCCCACCTCCATCGTTTGATTCCCATCCCTGATGTTAATGGTCCATAGGTGTGTATGCATGTGGCCTCTCTTCTTCCCAGCAGTGATTCCAGCAACACTTTTATAGGAGACAACAAAGCCTGTTGAGACCCCGAGGTTGCCGGCTGCCCACTGGAGCGGCAGTCGCAGCTGCATTCTGGGAAATACAACATACACACACACACACACACACATGTTGCATGTGACAGTGTTCATTTTCAGCACTTTCAACACTTTCTGTTCCTGCAGTATTCACAAAAGCTCGCACCTCCAGCATCCCCCCCCATTTGTCTTTCACACCCTCAACAACCCACAAACACTGAAACACACACACACACGCGCATGCCCCTTCCCCGTTTTTGTTTCTACCTTGTATTCATTATGTTTTAGGGTAGGGACACTTGATCGTGACCATCTTGTTGGAATTGGTTAAAGGGGAGGTCGAAGGCTTTTGATGCATGGGTGGTGTGAGGGCAAATGAGGTATTGTGGAAAGATCTGTGGCATGTGGCCTTGGGGTACTCACATTCAACCAACCCATTTTTAAATTGTAAGAGACCCCACACATGAAGAACAAACAAGTGTGGGTTTAAATATACAGAAATCAGTTTTGTTGTTGTTGGGTTTTTTTTTGGGGGGGGGGGGGGTTATGTCGAGTACACCACAGATTTAAGAAGAGCAGTATGAGTATGTTGATTTTTTTCTCTAGTTATGTGTGGGGTCTCTCACATTTGATTTTTTTCATTTTTTTTAAAGTGTGATAAGTGTCGGTAACAATTTAGCAAATTTACACGACATAAATACTAAATTATTCTGAGAACAAATAATTTTCCTCATCATGTGTTTCCATTCTGGTTACACACACACGTACACACAGTGCAGCTGCAGGTCTCATCTCCACCGTGTCATAAATCTCCCCATGTGTGAGGTTGAGATCCAGGAAACCTTTGAAACAAAAAGGGAGCAAATTAGCTGCTGTAAAATGTGATTTGCACCCTGACTCACCGTCTAGTTTCCATGTGGTAAGTCTCGTTAAAAAAATAATCACAAACGAAAGCCCTCGCGTCGCAATGTGTTATTAAAAGTGGTAAAACACGGACGGGCCCAAGAAGCGGGAGGCGTTAAGATTCAAATGAGGGGATATTTTTGGAATCAAACAAGGTTTTCTTGAGTTTTCACCACAAATAATGGAATAATTTGAGCACAATTTGAAAGGAAGCCTGAAATGTTCCTTGAAAGCTTGTTTTCTTTCTTTTTTTCTGTTATTGTTGTCGCTGTGAGGTCTGACAGCGCGTATGCTCCACGAAATCAAACCACGTTCGTGACAATGTCTTAAGTTTTACGAGGGGAAGTTGCAACAAAAAGGGGCAGCTGTCGCGGGCGAATATTTATACCCATAATTAATTCCTAGGGCTTTCTAAAAGTTGGACGAGACAACCGAATCCAGCGCGACTTCAAATGCCGCCTCGTTCAGGGAGAATTAAAGCTGTGATCTGTTGTTTTAATCACAGCCTCGCTTACATCTGACATCAGACGACTCCATGTCTGTCATGTGGATGCCCAGGGGGAAATTCCCCTTACGCCCTCCAAGCAGATGACAGAGAGGTGCAGCGAGACGTAAAACACACATCCTCTTTAAGTGGATTTGATGCGGCAGGAATTACGGAAGTACGGAAGATTCCGAAGCAACACGCCGACGCTAACGAGTTATCTGCTGAGCTCATTTGAATACACTTGCTCGCAAAAACAGCAGCACATAAAGTCATCGCCCGGATGTCGTAAACAAACATGAAGAATTATCTTTGTCACATTTCGGTTCTGTAGGGTTGGGTTTTTGTTTTGGTTTTGGGTGTTCATGTTCTTTCTTGTCCGAGTGTTCAGTGTGTTGTTTTGTCTTTCCCCTCGTCTCGTTATGTCTAACTACGTCCACCTGTGTGTGTCTTCCCTTCCCCAGGTGTGTCTCATTAGTGTTGTTTTTTTAATATAGCCTGTTGTGTTTGTCCAGTCGGTGTGGGTGCATTGCCTATGTTATGTGTGGAAGTTCATGCGACAAGTCTTTGTCACCGCCAAATTATCATCGCCACAGCTAAGTCGACATCGTCACAGCTAACCAAGTCGTCATCTCCAAAGCTGACCAAGTCGCCCTTGTCACAGCCAAGAAGCCATAGCCCAAGTCAAGTCACGCCACAGCAAGTCAAGTGAAGGCAAATCAGGTCCTGTCACGTCATACTCGTTCCAGTCATGGCAACCAGTCTACTCACGTCCCGACCAGTCATGGCGACCCGTCCAGTCATGGCGACCCGTCCATTCATGATTGTCTGCTCACCTTTCTCCCTATGTTTCATTAAAGTTTCTCATATTGCACCTCATTCCTGTCTCACTGCCTCGCTTCCCCACATTTGGGTCCACCATCCCTCAACCACTCACGCCCACTCTGACAATCTTACGTTATGTGGAGATTGATTAGTGAGAGTTAGAGTTTAATTTTAGGGTTTAAATTCAGTTTAGGTTGAGATTAAGACATTGAACTTGGGAATTGCCATACAGTACATTACAATAGTACTAAATGGGGGGAAAAAATGACATTTGTTGGAAAATGAATGGAGAAGAGGCTTGGGAAGGCGACAAAGAAAGCGTCTTGGATGTTTTACGCACGGTGGGGAACTATTCATCACTCGGCGGCAGGCCAAGCAGCTCGTGAATATTTGAATATTAAAAAAAATCCCTGCGGTAGCAAAAGACTCATGGAGTTTTATACTTGCTAATCCCTTGCATTCTTTTCATTGTCGCGATTGTCACAGCTGCGGCACATCCATCATCAGCTGTGCCCGAAGTAAGACGCTGAAATTGCAAACACAGACATTCCCGACCTCTCCCAGCTCTCCCCTTTGTTCCCACCAGTGGACCCTCGACAAACTCCCCCGACCCTCTTGCCCGTCAACACGTCTTTTACGCCACTTCTTTCCAAGTCGGTTTGATGGCAATTCCCCCACCAAGCGGCTTGGCCCGGACTTCAACGAAATGGTCGACTGGCACTGGGAGTGTTCACGCCTCACGTTTCACTCGGAGCATAACGAAAGAGAAAGAGAGCACTCGAACATCAATCATGGCGGAAAGCAAACATGTCAAAGCTGCTTAGTGGCGTTGACAAGTGGAGATGACTTCATGTGGATATAAGATATTTGTGATAAGCGAAACACACGCTGCCTTGAAATGCTTGGAAAGGTGCACACTCTGCAAGTAGCACGTAGTACACCGTTAGCATAGCATGATTCTTGGAGTTGTTTTTAACTTACTGTCAAAATATTCTCAGTCATCCAAATCAAAATGTTCATTTGTTGAATTTGTGTTTTTTCATGTTTTTTCAAAAACATTCAAATATGAATTAGGCAGATATGCTTTTAGGCTAGCATCATGCCAAGTGTCTTTGATTCAAAGTCAGGCTTAGGTTTTGAAACTAGGGTTATTAATAACGTTTCAAGCCACAGTTACGGATTCAAATGAATGTTACAAGCCAGGGTTAGGATTAAAAAAAAAAAAAGGTTTCAAGACAGAATTCCTGTCTCAATTTGGGGTTTTAAGATGTGAAGTGTCGGGTACAGGATGCTTCAGTACAGGTTTTGCCGTCAGTGTCTTCTGTCTGGGACGTACAGGGGAGACTCTTAAAAGAGCTCCGAACAGCAAGCGAACCACTGCATATGCACGATAGGCAAGCAGGGGACTGTGAATTATTCACACGAACAGCATGTCGCGCTGAGAGCCGCCTCGCAGGCGAGCCACCGCTTCTGTGTTTGGACGACTCACTCACTTCATATCACTTCAAAAGTGTCCACAGCAAACAAGTCTCGGATCGATCATGATTAGGTTAGGGTTTGAAACTAAGGTTAAGGTTACGGCGGGAAATTAGGTTTTCAAGCTATGTATATATACCGTATCTTTTTACTGTGTATACATTTACTGTATATAAATAATATATATATATATACAGTATAAAATATAAATAATCTGTCTGAGTAAATACTGCAACTATTTAACGCTCATCCTCGTGTCTTTTCAGCGTGCGCGTCTGGATTCTTCAAGCCGACCCAGGGAGACGAGTCGTGCAGGCAGTGTCCCATTAATAGCCGCACCACCAGCGAGGGAGCCATAAACTGCGTCTGCCGCAGTGGCTACTACCGCACCGACTCGGATCCCTTACAGATGCCCTGCACGAGTATGTATTACATTGTTTCACCGGTTTATCTACCGCGGCCCCAATTAAATTAAATTGCCATTCATTTGTTCCAGCTCTCTGCGAAAACAACAACAAAAATGATAAATTTAAAATGACACTGTATTGAATTGAATTAATAGAAACAGAACAGACAATTAAGTGATAAAAGTGGCTTCATGTTCGATAAATAGCTAAATGTGCATCATCAACTTGCCCAAGTGATGACATTTCGCTACCTTCATTTCCCCATTTTTGTTCACGATGGTGCCTGAAACTATTTATTGTGTGTTCAAACGTGTTTATAATTTGTTTAAAGCGTGTGTAAGCTTTACAACATTTTTGCATGGTCTTTCCACCCATCACTAAAACATATGCCCCACAATCAATAGGGGGTTCACTGTATACTGACTTAAATTAAGTGTTGAACATGTTGTACACAGGCTCTCTCAAAGACGTGGCTGTCACGTGTTTTGAGTTAATAGTGCGCATCTTCCAAAGAAACGCTCAAGGGCAGGCCGGCCTGTCCTCGACATCACACGGCCCCGATCAGAGGTTACCGGGCCGAGCCGCGGTGCATTGAGATTGGGGCCCACCGTGGCTCTTGTCATGCCAATGAAGCCGCTTGGAATTTGAATGTGAATTTGAAGCCCAAAGGAAGGAACGCAAGGATGACGGTGAAGGTCGGTGGTTGGAGGGGCGAGGGGGATTGGTCCAGCTAAAACAAAAGCGAGCGAGGACCAGAAAAAAAACATCCTCATTCAAAATTTCGGTAGCGTTGCGTTTCCTTTGCTCCCTTCTGTGTGCGCTGAAAGGACGAGATGATGGCCCCCACAACAAAGGGGATTTGCATAAGCCCGGCACTGGGAATCAAGCAGCTGTTGTCAACCGGAGAGAGCAGCGGCGTCACATCATTCGCATTTTGCGCAGCACGACCACCGGCATGATTAAAGCGGGGCCCGCCAAAGCCACCCGCTGAAGCTAATGTGGGGGGTTTTAGTCAGTGGTGGGAAGTAACCCAGTACAAATATTTTGCTACTATACTTAATATTTTCCATGTATCTTTTTTCTAGGGCTGAAGATTTTATTGACTTCAAATGGGCTAAGATATTAGGATATTATCATAACTGCAATATCACAATATTGCCACGATGTCGTCGTCATGTCACAATATTAAAAGCAGCATGTCTGGTAAAAAGGCAAGGTTGTATTTCATATGTGTAGTTCTAGCACCCTCTGGTGGTTAGTTTAATTTTAATTAGGAATGTTTTGACCACCGCAGCGGTCATCACTCCCATAAATCAGTTAAACCAGAAAATATTTTTCAACATCTCGAGTTACGACGTACGCGACATTTCGACTTTACGACGCCCGTGCCTCGTTTATAGCACCTTCTTTTTCATTAATTTCCCACAGTAGTCACGCCATTTTAAAGTTATTTAAAGTTGTGTTGTTACCTCCAGCAACGGGCGTCCATCGAGCAGGTCGGCTCGCCATCAGGCACGTCACATTTCCGTGTTTAAGTTTTCAGTCGCTTCAGCAATGAATGTCCGTGCGGAAACATAAAATATTTGTTCCGGCTTCTTCCGGGTGGCGCAAATATGTAATTTAAAATTGCTGTACAAAGTATTTTGATGTAAATATCGACTTTAACGGTGAAATCCGACTTAAGTCGAAATTCGGATCGCATCGCCAGCATAGGAACGGAACTTGTCCGTAACTCGAGGACTCCCTTTATCTTTATGTATCTTTCCTTCCACCGCCGGCTGTGTGTTAATTGCCACCACTTAAATGAAGTTAAATAACAACCAATCGATTGAGATCTGTGGGGGAGAGTCTAAATTGTTTACTTCATTAGCCATCCTTAGGTGCACATGCCGAAAAAAAAGATAAACAGTGCTGTGCATTTGCTTGGCCTGCCAGTCAACGTGTGGGCGGAGCCCCCAAACACGCTGGTGTTTTATCCACTTCATGATGCTGGCCCATGGGAAAAGTGCTAAGAAAACACTTCAATGTGGGCACCGGCTCGGAAAATCGGATCCTGTGAATGGGAATCCTGAGGGAGGATGGCAGCCGAGGCCTTGGAAAGCTGCAGTATTGATCAAATCAGTACACATTTTTTTTTACCGGCAAACTGATGTTTTGAGAGTTATTTTTACATGCTCATACTTATTCCAGAATCTCTTACGTCCTCTAGCGGTCCCTTCGGCCCCGCAAAACGTCATCTCCAGTGTGAACGAGACCTCGGTCATGCTGGAGTGGGTGAGCCCTCGGGATTCGGGCGGCCGCGAGGACGTCGTCTTCAACATCATCTGCAAGAGCTGCGGCGGCGGGCGCGGCGGCTGCACGCGCTGCGGCGACAACGTCCAGTTCCTGCCCCGCCAGCTGGGTCTGACGGAGCCGCGGGTGTACATCAGCGACCTGCTGGCCCACACGCAGTACACCTTCGAGGTGCAGGCGGTCAACGGCGTGTCGGACCAGAGCCCATACTCGCCGCAATACTCCTCGGTCAACATCACCACCAACCAGGCTGGTAAGCAGTCTTGTATAAAAGACCTGAAAGGGATATTTGGCTGCGAGTTTCATTGTCTTTATTGTAGATGACTTTGATAGAAGTAAAAGTCACCTCGTACAATATTGTTATTTTCGGTTTGTCCTTCGCCACAGAGAGTTACTTTATTTATCTGGCACAATTTTTTCCCACTAAATGAAAATTACATTAAAGTTGCCAGAAACATAAAGAACAGAAATATTTTGTACTCCCTTACAACAAGGCTGCTGGTAAGTGAACGCCATTAGACTTCCTCTTGAATACACTCGGCACTCCACAAGCACAAAATGCTGATGTATGCAGATGAGTGGCTTGTGAGTGTGCCGTCAATGACGGTTGAGACAGAACGAGACTGGTCCTTACACTTCAACCTCATGGCTGCGATTTGCAAATTGTGGACCTGCACGGCCGGCTCGCCGCTGAAGCCCATCACACGCCATTCAAGCGCTGATTGCAGCTCACTCAGCCACTCAGCGTTATTTTAAACAATATAAAACGCTACCTTTGCTTCAGTGATTATGGGCAAGTGTTCCGGTAAGGGGAGAAAAAGTGTTACCTTTGGGTGAGATTCGCCTTTCAGGATGGATTTACTTTGCATGCTTGAAAAGACAAAATTCAAGGTTTACCGCACTTTGATTTGCAAAAAACGAGGGCACTGCCCGGCCTCAAGATACGTAAATGATTGTCAAAGTTTACTTTCAGATGTAATACATTATAGCTATGGGATGTCAAAATGAGTGCGTTCATTTTAAGTTTTATTTAAAACACACGATTAATGACCGCCACTTACTTTCAAAGCCTGTACTGGGAGAATTCCAGTCGCAACGTAGCAGACACGTCAACATTAAAATTTAGCAGTAATAAATGTATTCATTTGTGGAGACTGGGGTCAAGTTGTATTTTACAATTTAAAAAAATGTGCAGAATTTCATATGTTACTTCATGTTAAAGAAAAATGCACTGAGCTGTCACCAACATCTTGCAAATGCAATGATGCCGTCTCGTGGCACAAATCAACACAACACAAATCAATGTCACACTAGTTTTTTACAGTACAGTACATATTTTTTAATTTTAACTCAATTTTATGAATCATAATGAAATTACTGTATCAGTGACTAAAAGTTACAGCCATATTTATTAGTTTAATATTCCCCCCACTTTTAAGTTTAACAAGAGTATGAAAACTTAGGAAAAAATATTTTATTGTACATTTTATTGTATATTTAGGATATAAAATTTGCGATTAATTGTGAGTTAACTTGAAGTCATGCGATTAATTACGATTAAAAAATGTAATCGTCTGACACCCCTACTTTTAACGTATGCCTCCTTTGTATAGGTAGAGAAAAAAATTAACATGAGGAAGGAAAAAATAAGGACATATATGTTCTAAGCCAGTGGTGTCAAACATACGGCCCGCGGGCCGGATGCAAATAAAAAATAAAATAGTTAATCAGATGGCCACAATCAAAACATAAATTTGTAATTTCACAAGCAATTCTTAGATGAGCAATGCAACTTGTACATGGAATTGCCCTGGATGTCATTATTTTACATGTTTGTTTAAAAAATAAAGAAATAAATGAAATCATAGACCAACATAAACGTGTTAAATACGACACAAATTCAATTACTGGTAACATAAACACATATGATAAGGATTAACGTCCTTATAATTTCATTAACTGTGCCACACAATGCATTCTGGGAATAATATACATGCAAAACGGGTAACTACAACACATCCGGAACTTATACTTTTTTTTTTTTGGAACAATATAATTACAGTTGAACCCTGTAATATAGGGCTAACCCACAAATAGTGAAAATCTTCGTATAATTGACATCAATTGTTTTTATGTCATAAATCATGATTTTACCGATCCGGCCCGCTTTTCCTCCATGTGGCCCTTGAGTTAATATGAGTTTGACACCCCTGTTCTAAGCCAGATTATTTATTTATTTTTATAATGACTGATGGCTGACTTTGTTGCAGGCAGCGTGAGATCAACTCCCACTTTGAGACTGAATGTGAGTGTGAATGTTTGTCCGTCTCTACATTTGCCCTGTGATTGACTGGCAAGCAGTCCAGCGTGTCGTCAGCCTTTCGGCCAAAGTCTGCTGGGATCAGCTCCAGCTTCCCGCAACCCTGAGCAGGATAAACAGTTCAAAAAAAATGGATGGAGTGGAAATCCGGCCTCTATCTCAAGGGTTCCTTCAAGAGATAACTCCAAATCTCTCTCGATCTCCTCTGCAAACATTTGAGCTTTGCATGTTTTAGCCCTTGTGCTTGAAGTCTTCTCCTCGTCTCAGGATTTCGGTGAAGCAAAAACATTGATTTGCTCTTTAATTGTCTCAATCAAGCGCATCATTTGGCATCGCTTGCTCCCGAGCCAACGGGGCTTTGTCTTTTCTTATTTCGTCTCCCGACAGCACTATGTGCCTGCGATGTCTCATCATTCAACCCTCTAGCACTCAACCAGCCTCCATATTGTTGTATGACTGAGGCACCTAAAGCTACTCAGCTTTTATTGCATTTGTCTAACGGCGCACTCACTCTCATTACTGTGCGCCGGAATCCCTTTAAATGTTCCCCTCAAATTGAGCCATTGTAGCAAAACGTCAGTGTTTACGGATATCTGTTTGCCTTACAGCTCCATAAAGTAGCCATTACAATGCCGAGAGTCCAAGATGGGGGCCTTTTACTCAAACGGCAGCCCCTTTTTATTGTCTGTTTGGATTTAAGTCACTGGCGTGGTGGCTTAATGAGGGCCTGTGAGTGCAGTTAAGCGTTGTAATGAGGCCCCCGCCCCACTCTCTCTCTCTTTCTCACTGGACCACAATAAGTCTGTGGCCCCGGCCCTCGGCTTCCTCACTTCCCCCTGCCGAGGAGTCCTTGCGGAAATTGGGGGGCTCAAGTGCCCGTCACTTTAGATTATGCGACGGGAGCAGCCGTCGCAGGGAGCTGTGAAAGGAGAACTCCCGCCACACACCCTACCACCGCCAACCCACCGACTCCCCTCGTCGGTGACACTGCAGAACCAGGCTCACTCGAGGGACTGCGGTGCGACGCTACAGGGACGGGGGTCACACGGACCAGGAGCCTATAATTGCATCTGGTTTGTGAGGCTTGGAGGTTACATAAACATCGTGTCAGCCCTAATTACCGCAGGCAGTTCTGCACTGGCAGTGAGCGCCAACACAGGCTGCAGAAAGCAGTACAGTGGACCCCGACTCGATATCGCGGTTCATTGTTCGCCAATTTTTTGCAGAACGTATCTGTCTAGCCGAGACGGAAATTCTACCTTGGAATTTATACTAACCTTTATTCATGGTTTTGAGTAGAGTCCGGCCAGTATTGATTTTTTTTAAGTAGGATAAATTTGGCATTTAGCAGAATAAAATTCCAATAACCGATTAATCGGAAACTTAATTAAAAAATAATGAATACAATAACTTCAGTTTTTTGTCTCTTAACACAAAAGTAAAGATATGAATTACAGGCAGAACATTTGACCGTTTTACTAAACTTTGTCCTTTAGTATCCTTTAGTGTCCTTTATATAATCGGTAAACAACCACTGATTCTTTTTTTCTGCAAATGTCTGTTGAATTTGTTGCCGATTTTTGTTAAAAGAGCTAATATCAGCTGATTAAATCGGCCGACTGATTAATCGGTCGCACCTTAGTTCTTACACTAAGTAGAGGTTCCTTGATCTACACATTCCCCAACTGAGGTTTTTTAGTTGTGATCCATTTAGTCTTTTTTTTTTTTTTTACCATTTTGCAAAAAAAAATTGTTACATGCAAGCTTCATATACACATCTGTTCTAGAATAGAATGCCCTCGCCTGCAGGCAAGGAGAGCCACTGCCGCCGATGCACTCTCAGCCATTTACTGAATAGGAGAAACACTCAATCACACTCAATAATCACTCAAATACAAAATGAAAACACTCGCAAAGAGCGTGAAGGACTCCTGAGTCGCTCACTCGACCACGCGTGTGTTTGTGACTTTATGTGACTTTGGGCTTAATTACACTTCCTACAGTTTATTTCTCTTTTAAATGTTGATATATTTATATTAGCGCTATTTTTCTACATTTAAAATGCGAAACTTGAAAATGGTGTTTTTTTGCGGGGCTGTAATGTAGACAATTGATTTGAAAATAAAACTGTAACAAATATGTTCTCAATATATCGCAGATTTTCACCTCCGGTGTAAAAGGTGGGTCTGAAACATATCGCCCTCAATGTTTGGAGCACAACACCACTTGGCTCAAGTTGCATAAAAACATCAAATATGCAAATTGAAAGTATCCTGGAATATGCCTGCGTCTAGCATCACAGCTGAAGAGGGAGAGCGCAAGCGATCCGCCCTTTCTAGCATCTCAAAAACACTGTTAGCCACGGGCTTCATCCTCCCACTTATGAAGAGGACGCAAATGAAAATTCATCACTCAATTACACACACGAACGTCAAAGCGCGAATGATGGTTGTTTATAAACCCGCTGTTAATTCTGCAGTGCAGGCTCCAAGCATATTTGTAGCGATGAGTCACGTCTTTGCTTTGCTGGGTTTGTACAATAAAGTGACGATCTTTGCATGCGATTAAGTGAAATGTGAGGATGTGGTGCCAGAGGGTGAAAACGTAGTCAGGCCACTTTCACATTGGATATTTTAGCCCTATTTTGCATGAGAAAACCCCTCCGCAATCAAGTGCAAGAGCATTTTATTGTCCTGCTTGGCATTAATACTTGAACAACAATGCATTATTTGCATTATATGTAGTAAATAAATAATTGTATGGAGCAATTCTAGATTCTACAGCACACCTGATGATCACTCATGGCACACAACAGTAATATGCCATGGCACACTGGTCGGGAATTACTGGTTTAAGGTAGTTTTTTTCTAGCTTTGTGGCTGGCTTTGACAAGCTCCAGCCACCCATGAACCTCATGACAAAATTGACATACGTACAGTAGAACAGTATATAATGTGATCAGTTCTGCTCTCATACAAAGAGTGTGATCGTTACATAGTTTGTAGCCAAAGCTTCTACGATTGCTTAAAAAAAATCACACAAGTTCAAGGTGGTGGAATCGACTGCATACTGAGTCACTTTATCGCTCCCTAAATTGGCCAATTGTGCAAGAGAATCACATTAGTCACTGGGCACTGAGGGTGTAATCAAGGGCAGGGTATGCATATGGTCCCGGGGAAGATGTATGGCTTCATTACAGCACCAATGGCCGAGTTGTGCTCCTGTGAAATGCACTGACACAGCCAGATTCCCCAAGCACCCCCCCACCCCAAACCTTTCACATGTCAATTGTTCATACTATGGTCACTTTAAATGCAGTTCTGTAATGCATAAAAACAAATCTGCTGTACTGCCTTGAAATTCTGGTGAAAACACGCTGAGCGTATGTTGTACGCACAAGAGTCGGCGAGATGTACAAGCAGGCTGCGGGCCACACGTGGTGGCAGGGTGACGGTGACAGAAGGCGTTGAGGTGGACACATATGCTCGCTGCCAGCCAGGGTCAGACAGGGAGGGCTTGCCATCACACCCACTTGGAGGCCGTCTTCATCGTGACTGGCGCGACGATCTGTTCGCTGAAGCGTGGACGAGCTCTGCAACAGTAAAAGAAAAGAAAATATACTGTGCGCGCCCTTGGAAACGGAACATTTGCCTTCAAGGCCATGGATGGATGGACGGATGGATGGATGGATGGACAGAGGGCTGGATGGATAGATGGACGGCTGGATGGATGGATGGACGGACGGACGGATGGATGAATAGATGGACAGATGGATGTTAGGATGGATGATAGATGGATGGACGGATGGATCAACGGATGGATGTTTGGATGGATGATAGATAGATGGATGGATGGATAGATAGATGTACGGATGGACAGATGGGTGGACGGACGGACGGATGGATGGATGGACGGACAGACAAATGGATGGACGGATAGACAAATGGATGGATATATGGACGGATGGATGGACGGACGGACGGGTGGATGGATATATGGACGGACAGAAGAATGGATGGATATATGGACGGATGGATGGATAGAAAGATGGATGATGGACGGATGGATGGACAGACGGATGGATATTTGGACGGATGGATGGACAGACGGATGGACATTTGGACGGATGGATGGACAGACGGATGGATATTTGGACGGATGGATGGATGGACAGGCGAATGGATGGATATATGGACGGATGGATAGATGGACGGATGGATGGATAAATGGATGGAGATGCACCCTGCAAAATTCATCAAATGACTTAAATAATCCATGCATTGTACTATATGGATTTAATTAAATCTTCCCCGAGGAAAATCATCTCATGGATGGTCAAATGAGTTATCTAATTGATCCTGTTTATGAATCATTCACAAGTCACATGGGCTTTCTTTTGCTCATGCATCAGCATAAGTTTTGACATGCATGGAAGAGAGTAGTGCTCATTGCCTGTGTATAAATCTGGGTTAAAAGGCCGTGGTCTCTTGGCCCACTGGACTGTAAAAGGGAACATAATGTGATTATACAAATAAATGTTGAGTGCACGAGAGCTCCGCTTTCTATGACGTGAAATCGATCCGACTTTAATGCATTCATTTATTAGTTTCAGCCAGAAGCGAGCACGCTGATAATTAAAAACAAAACGAGCCAATGGATTGAATAAAAAAAAAAAAAATGCTACAGTCCAACCCTTCTTCCAGAATTGCACTTTTTGCTGACGCTGGACTTTGGAAATGTGCTCGGCCGGCGGCTGATATTTTGGTTCACGATGAGGCGGGGATGCGCAAAAGGGAGCTGTTAATAATTCAGCATTTTCTATTTTAGAAGAGATGTTTTCGAGCCGGGCGCTTCTCAGGTGATGTCAACCTGCCGCTATTTAACAACAGCAAATATTTTCCAGCGGATTTTTTCCTCCATCAGATTGAAACCGGCGTAAACCTGTCTGCAGATATTGCAGTTATTCTCTCTGCATAATAAAGTCGTCAACTGCTACTGCGCTGATAATTACTACAAACGATGGCGCACGATCTGTGAAATTGGGGACCCAAAAACATGTTTATAGTTGCCTAAATTATTTGTTTAAATCAGAAATATACCACAAGCAATATGCCAAAACACTTAAATATCATTCCAAACATTTATACTAACAAATATACAATAGAGGTAACCCAGGTGTCTTACTCGGATTTTGAAAAACACCAAAAACAGCTTATTCGGCTTTTTGTGCGTTTAAATGTCCTTTAACTCATTTAAACCCAAACACATATAAATGCTTTTTTTTAAATACTTTGTCCTGCACTCCAAAGAACGTATTTTATCTGATTTTTATGAGGAGGGGGGTTTGTGCTAGAGCATACAGAAGGCTTTGATACAGCTTCTGACATGAAGAGGTGGCTTAAAGCAATGGTAGTTATTAAAAAGTCGGCCAGCAGGTGGCAACAGAGGATAAGAGTTCCGCCTGTTCCATGTTGCAACAAGCTCTTTTTTACAGTGTTTACAACAGGTTTGTGAATAATGATCAAACCGAACTATATTCTAATACTAATTGCTGCAAAACGGAAACAAATACAAAGATATTTACAGATTTGTGAATAATGATGAAACTTAGCTATATTATAATGCTAATCATTGCAAAATGGATACAGATAGAAATATTTCCTGATAAAAGAAGAGACTCTAATCTTTCTTTTGGTAGGTTCGAAGTTTTTATAGCAATAGAACAGAATATTCTGTAGGCCTTGCAAAATCAGTCAAAATCCAGTAAAACAGCCGGGAGCGAAGAGGGTTGCTTCAGTCAAAATGGCTGGGAGTGAATGAGTTAATATTAGGGCTTTGAAAGGGATATTATTGGGTGCATGTAAAGGTAATTTAAAACTGGGTGAGTTTTTCAGTAAATTGCTGAGGATAGGTTCCACAGTGAAACAGCGCAGTGAAATAGCGGTTAGCACATCTGACACATAAACAGACCTCTACTTTGCATTTGTATGGAGTAGTAGCAGTTAAATACAGTGCAATGATATTTGACTAAAGATTGCAGGAACATAAACATTCCTAAATTGGTTATAAAATACGTTTGCATGCGTGCGACCAAATGTCGTTTTGTCTTCGGGAAATGAGGAAAAACAAGCATTCCGCACGGTTTCTTTCTAATGAGCGTTGACATTCTTCCTGTGGGTTGAGGAGGATTTTCTCGCGGCAGACGACAGCATGGCCTCAAAGCGTCTCACTCTCTAAACTGTTGACTTTCCTTCCGCAGCCGTCTGATCCAAAACCATCATTCCGCATAGTTTTGACAGACAGCTCCAATACTTAAAGCATTCCACCCAATTCAACCCAGAGTTTAAGGGCCACAGCAAATCTGTAAATATTTGCCAAATAGTGTTTGTTTTTTAAATGGAATGATACTGTCAGCTTGAATGGTTTCTGCATGACTGGTTTTGTCCCAGTTCTTATCCTCTGAAGGAACGTATTCCTGTCAGCTTGCAAGTTATGTGCTTTGAGTATGACTTCAACCCCTAACCGTACTCTCAAGACAGTGATCTTGGGAAAATGCAGTTGACCAGTGTGAAAAGGCTAGAAAAGAAGTCTTAAGGGAAATGAACTTTTTCCCAGCCTTAAAGCAACACTAAGGAACTTTCAGTTTACGTTGATTATGGCAGCGCATATGGACAAAAGCGGTGTTGTAATGTCTGAAGGAAGACCACGTTTCCCATGAGGGCAAGCGCATTGCGTTGTTTTTTTTTAGCTCACGCCAGCGAGTGGAATCCGGGCCAATGTTGATACTTGACTGTCCTTTTATCCAGGTCGCTTCCCTCTTTTTTTTCCCCGTCTTTACAGACAAATTTTCTAGTTGTTTTGCAGCTTCTGCCAGGAAAGCAGTAATCATGCGTCAGCATTGAAATTGACTTCCATCTTTGTAACAAATGTGAAAAGGGGGAAGTGACGTATGCCATAAAGCAGTCAGCACATTGGTAGTTTTTTGTGTGGCAGTGTTTCTACCACTCTCCTCAAAGTACTACTTTAATGTTTGAAATCCAAGGCTAGCCATTTTCACTGTTCACAGCCCATTTAGGGATTTTAGAGCATTTTGACAGATTTTTCAAGCAACATTGTCCTACGATTATTTACACATCAAATCTATCAAATAAAAGTATATTCTCTCTTTTTGACCGTGAGAAAAAGTTTGATTCTTGGGTCCAAGAGGGTAAGCTTGTTTTTCGGTGCAACGTGCAAACTCGGCAATATCGGCACTGCCTTATCTGTCATACAAATGTATCTCCTCGGTCTGCCGAACATCTGCAAACCCACCAATACACTTCCAGTGACCATAAAATGCTCATTTAAGAATGGGCTTATAATTTGAAGTGTATGGTGGTGGTCCATCTTTTCCCCTACAGATGGTTTAAAGCTTGATCAACTCCCAGCTCACTTTGGAAAATTGCTGTAGATGTAAAACCCACAATACTTTGCAGCTGTGGAAACGGGGCAGGCTGCCAGCGCGCTTCAACTTAGTACATGCAAATACGAACTTGACGCTAAAGAGCTCCTGATACAGCGCTCATAAACGGATGGCAGCCCGGGAGAGAGGCGGCAGCAGAGCCCTGAGGAACAGCTGCTTTGGGACCTTTTGGACCTTATTGCACTTTAGAAGAACATGTTTTTACTGTGTTAAGGAAAAGGGATTTATGGAGTCTGTCCTGTTCTCTCTCCACACAGTCCTAAACTAAATCACAGCATCGAAGGGCGCTGCACAACTTGTAATAAAGTAGGAGACACATGTTTGCAGACAGCTGATTAAAGACCCCTAATAGAGTGTCCCCAACCCTTTTTTGCACCATGGACCGGTTTTGTATGAAATATTATTTTGACGTATCAACATAGAGTACGACGGCGTGTTAGGGCCTCGTATATTTTTTCAGGGGGGGGTTGGTGGGAGTAAAATTCTAAGAGAAAATTTGCCAATTTGCCATTTTATAAAGTCACAAATTTGCCACTATAAAGTGAAAGAGAAAAACTTGCAAATTTGCGACTTTATAAAATGGCAAATTTGCGAGTTTCTCAAGTGGCAAATTTGCGAGAAAAACCTCAGAAACTTACGAGAAATACACGTAGCGTACTATTCGGATGTTTGTGCCAATACTTTTCGGTTGGCTTTTGAAATAAGGAGATAGTAATTGCTTTAGCAAAGATTAACCATATGATGTTTGAAGCGTTGGGTACGGCCAGCGACAAAGACGACTCGCTTTGCGAAGGTCCACACCCTGAAGATCAAGCATTTAAGTTAATTTGTTAAAATGTATATTTACTTGTACTTTTATGTTTCCAGAATTATTATTTACACATTCATACATTTAATTTTTTTGTACAAGTAGTTAAATTCATTCACTTGCATTTACTAAAGTATGCTAGCGTCTGATTGGTTAGTGGTCAGCTGATAGGGGATCAGGAAGTGTTGTCGCTCGAGCTGCCGTGTATGACGAGTAAAGTTTAAATTAAGAATGAATCCGTCTCCATCCTGCCTTTTCATTTTATAAACAGTGTCCCATTGACCACCAACGAGTCCTCACATTAGACTATAGCTACGCTACGTGTATTTGTCATAAGTTTCTGAGGGGGGTTTTTCTCGCAAATTTGCCACTCTAGAAAGTCGCAAATGTGTGAGTTTTTTCTCGGAATATAAAAACAAATATACGTGGCTCTAATACGCCGTCGTGATGGACAAAAACAAATATAAATTATACTCAATAGATGGGTTACACTTAATGTAGTTTCCTGTAGTTAGCGTGAGAATTGCATTGTGCACTTGCGTCAATGGGAGAATGACACCGCAAGTGTTACTTTATGTCCAGTCTACTGGGTAATTTTAAAATTTCTTTTATAAAAGCTTCCTTTTTCACTACTGTTTCAAGTAGCGTTGTTCCAGTCCAATCACGTGATCACAAATCTGGGCTGAGCAGGAAATTTTCAGCAGTTTGGCATTGGCTGAAAAAGAAACATCGCTATGTTTTTAACGGAGTCCTCTGTATGTCTGCTCTGCTCTGCAGTGGGCGGTCCGAAATGGCTGCAAGCTTCCGTGCTTTTGTCCGCAGTTCGTTAAGCAAAGCGAGGCAATAAAGAAAAATGGAAAAAAAAATCTTACATGGCAAACAGTCAGAGCAAACCACAGAAGGGAATCGTATTATATTTACTCATTTTCTCCCAGAATCAAATCTATTCATAAGTGAACAAATTGTTCAGCGTGTTAGTGTTTCTCTAGCACTCGCGGGCCCTAATGTCTGACTCTGGCGAAGGATGTGGCGAACCCGCGGTCCTATTCATGAACATCATTTATCTTCCCAAATCAGCCATCTAATTTAATTAGTTGAACTTACAATCCCTGTCCTTTCCATTATCACCACTTGATTAATTTGGGGGGGAATATGAATAGAGTGCTTGTATTCAGCCAGCTCGCCCTCCCTCTAAGAACGTGACCGTCCTTGATGAGACAGCCTTCATTTTATAAATTGTCGGAAAACCTTCTTGTACCTTTCTTTTCATTTACTAATAGAATGGAATTGGGTGTTTTCTGTGTAATTGTTGTTGCTAAAGAGAGGGGAAATTATAAATAAAAGCAAAAACTTGTGGTGGGGTTCTCAGTTTACGATGGAGTTCCATTCTTACAGCTGACTCAAACTCGTAATTGTAACCGAGTTGGTCGCTTACCTAAACTAATACAGTAGTAAAAGCATAATAAATGGAAATATGTTTATATGAAAAAAAAACATCGAGGCCATTAAATTTAAATATTACTTCTACCTCATAAACAGTGATGGGGAAAACGAAGCTTCACGAAGCTTCATGAAGCATTTGCGATAATATTTTTCGACTGTAGATGATGCTCTTGGTTTAAATTTAAAGGTCAGTGCAATGGAAATGAGTTAAATTTCCACTCCATCTCTAAACCAAGAGTGACATCTCAAGGAGTCAAAAAATATCACACGTGCTTCATGAAGCTTCATTTGTTCCAGTATTCATTTTGACAAGAAATTGTATTTTAGTTTTAGTTATAGTCTTTTGTTTTAGTCATAATTTAGTCATCTGATTGTATTTTCGTTTTAATCCAATTTTAGTCAACGAAAATAAAGAGCGATTTTAGTTGAGTAAATTGACAGTTTAGTCGATATTTTCCATCAGCATGCATTTCAACTTTTATACAGAAAATTATAACACACGTATTTGTAACTGTAGTTTAACAGGCAAGACACATTTAATACAACAGTGTCTTTATTAATTGTTTCAAAAAAACATGTTGAACTGACAATAATATAACTTAGTTTTCACCTAAATAAAAAACGTGCATAATTGCTTGAAATTAATCTTACAGCTGCACAACGAATGTAAACGTTTGAACATTAAATAAAGTGCACTGAACAGTTTGGGAGTGTGATTGGATTGTGGGAATTTTCCTCACTGTGTTGTTTTCATTTTCGTTTTAGTCATTGACGAAATTGTCAGTCCTATTTTATTTATCGTTACCTTCTCAACGAATGGCTTCTATTTTAGTTTAGTTTAATTTTTGTGACGAAAAATATGACGAAAATCTTTCGTCGACGAAATTATCATTGATTTGTTCATCACTACTCATAAATCTTGTCCAATAGGGGAAAAAAAGTGTTTTGCCACCATCTGGTTGAATCCTTGGGCAATTACAAACCATGGACGGGTATCAAATGTGTACTAATGGGTTTTTGCTATTCGCAGTAGATTGTCATCCTAAACACTGGCAAACACTGGGGTTTAATGTATCTCTCGAGTTCAATGCATACCATTATCAACTCTGCCCCGTGTTTACAGTCTGCCTGTTTACGATGATGTGAGCGTCTGGGCGCCTCGGATCCTAACACAGATGCTCGTCGCCGCGCAGTTTCCTCACTGTCCCGTCGGCATGCGTCCATGCCGTGTATGGCGACACGCGAGCCGCCTTTTGTTTCTTTGGCCTGCTATCGGGTTGCCGTGCGTGCGTGCGTGCGTGCGTTGAATGGAAATGCGGCCATGTGCTGGTCTTGAGGTTGTGTGCATCCGTAACGGGATACTCGTGAGTTCCCTTAGAGGGACTGATTGCTTTATTAGGCAGGTGACTGCAAACAAGTGGCTGAGGACTGAGGTCGTCTCTTGGGTTTGATGCCCACTCATTTACGGATCATGAGACGTTTTCAAATAAGTACAAATTAAATGGTGAGGCAAGGTGAAAACAAAATGTTAACACTTTAGTGGACAGAAGACAAGATAAGCACTTTGAGAATTGCTGGCTTATTTATCTCTCCATAGATCTCAACCTCCCTCCCCAACACCACTAGGCCGCCGTCCTCATTCTACAAAATGTTACAGAACTACTTCAGTCTTTTTATTAGCGGCCTTGAGCCACTTTGCTGTGTCGCCGCTTTCCTTACACACAAAGGCTGCAAATTGCAAGGCCCGTGAAACCCAACAAACGCAGCTGCACAGTCCATTATTATAGCCTATAGAAGTGTGCGGTTGCTGTCGCTCTCTACTCTGTAGAACACATGTCCCAGGGACTCTGGGGGGGAGGGGGGGCCGCCGTGTGGGATTGTGTGTGCGTTCGGTAGGGGGTGTGGGTGAACATGCCGACTGACTTGTATCCATAAATCTTTCCCGACACCCCTCCTGTTGTTGTGTATGTCTCACACGTGCTTTTTAACTTGTGCCTCCCTTGGCTTGACGCTGACCCGCGGCGCCCTGAACTAATCGTAATGGCCGTCGAAGGCGTTGACGCGCTGGCGTTTGTAGCGTGCCGGGCTGCAGGTCGCCGGCCACCCACCGTGAGGTAAACATCAGTCCCAACTGGTCGTTATGGAATTGACATTTGAGCTGATTTCACATCCGGAATAGAGTTTTAAAATGAGTGCGGATAGTAAACGGGCAGCACGGTGGATTAGTGGTTAGCATGTTAGCATCACATCCCAAAATAAAAATACCTTCCCGCTTTCACAGCATCTACAATTTTGCCAAGTAAGCAAGTGTGTGCTGCTTATTAACGCTGACGGTAATCTGTGCAAACCTAAAAAACGCATTGCAGCTCTGCTTACCTTTTGACTTTGACATCGTAAGGGTATCACAACCATTGGGGATTTTCTTGTATGTTAGTGCTAGACACACAAACAGGCAGATAACAAGATCAACTTGATTGTTTAATTTCACTCTTGATTTCTAAGTACGGAAAACCGATGCTATGGCGCTTCAATGTATTTATTTATTTAGAGAGAGGAAAATACAGCAACAACTAAAAGACATAACAATGCCTCTCTTGATTTGTTTGTTTGTTTGAGCCCGCCAGCAGTGCATGATGAGTGATGATTACGGCACTCAAAAAGATATGTGCAAATCAGTGTGGGTTTTTCTGCAAGTGTTTGGATCAACAATGATGTCAACTCTGTTCACTGTTGTCTGCCCACAGCGCCGTCCACAGTGTCCATCATGCACCAAGTGAGCCGCAGTGTAGACAGCATCACTCTCTCCTGGTCCCAGCCAGACCAGCCTAATGGCATCATCCTGGACTATGAACTGCAGTACTATGAAAAGGTACACATTGCTTTACTGTAGTGCTGTCACAATTGAATATCTATTATCCTATTGATTATTCTATCGAATAATCCAATAATCGGCCCCCACCATTTTTATTGTTTTGATAAATAATTTATTGTCTTCTATACTTGTGCATTATTAAACACCAACAAAATGAGCCTATGCTAAACGGTTAGCAATCTCGATTAGCATTAGCATGTTAGCGATTACCGCTTAAGGTGAACAAACACTAACTACCTTTTTGTTCACACATACATCATTATACATAAATTACACATGTAATAGTGTCCTGAAGGTCATTTACAGACAAGTAAATAAGGGCAGCGCTAGCTGTTAGCTACATGAGATCCATAACTTCCTGTCCCTTTCTACTTCTGGGCATGTTTAGTGCATGATTGCCCTCTACTGGTTAAGTGATGAACACATAAAACAGAGTAAAGGTTAGATTTTGGAATAATTACAGCGACAGCCCAAGTACTTTTTAGGACATTCAGTATTGTATTTCCTGTGATTTGGGGAAGCTAAATGTGCTGTATTGCCTTTAATAAAAACCCGCTAAGTCAGTGAGCGTTTTTAAGCAGACAACGAACAGAAAGAAGTCAATTTGCCGACTTGGTAGACTTTATTTCCCCTAATTCACTGCCACTTGCACTTCTTGTTATCCTCGACCAATGCGATTTGTTTATCATTCGCCGACTTTACTACTCTGCAATGATGGTTATCGCTTGAAGTCACTCAATCGCCAAATCGTTCACATTCATGTGTGTCAATGCATGTAGCCAATCCAGAAGTTTTACTTTGGTAGAGAAAGAACTTTATTTCCTAGTGGATCCCATTAGATTGTGCAGCCCACAAGTGTATCACTGAGTGTCCTCACGTAGACAGCACTAAAGAAATGAAACCACACCAGGCTCTGCAGTAAAGTTGCCCAAGAGACTTGTAGGCAAAACAACGCTGCACTGACTGCTTGTCGGCTTTTTTTTTTTTTTTTTTTTAACACAAGCAGCATTCATTCTCATAGGAACTCCCCCAGTGTAGTAGCAGTCGACGTGCACTCGCAAACAAGCGTAGGCGTACAAGACAGGGGTGGGCTGTCAAAACTATCGTCCCGTCCCCCCCCCCGCTGTGGCCCACGAGTGCACGCTGAGTGACGGCTGAGCTGATGGGAAGCAGCTCAGACGTGTCGGCATCCTCCATGAGATGATTCTGATGGTCACTATAAAGTGCTATCTTGACTTTTAAGCTGATGGTGACATTGATAGACGGACTCTTTGTTTCCCTTTCAGGACCGGTCGGAGTACAACGCCACCGTGGTGCGGAGCCAGACCAACACGGCGGTGGTGGGAGGGCTCAAGTCAGGGAGCATCTACGTCTTCCAGGTGCGAGCGCGCACCGTCGCCGGCTTTGGACGCTACAGCGGCAAACTGTACTTCCAGACCATGACGGAAGGTGAGGAGTCAAAAGCAGTTGAATTAAAAAATCAGGATTACACTCCCCTCCAAAAGTATTAGAACAGTGAGGCCAATTCTGTTATTTTTTTATGTAGATAGAAAATATTTTAATTCGATATTTTACTGCATTTATTAGGGCGCAGGGCCTAACATTAGGGAGGGGTTTAAAAATTTTCATAATCAATATCGAATGGGTTTTCCTTATCCAGCCTGATATCGATTCATAAAACCATTAATTATTAATCATTAATCATTACAATTTTAAAGGCAGAGGGTTGTTTTTTATTTTTTTATTTTATTGTTTTCTTGACATTGACTGTTTACATGAATTTAAAAGTATTCTCTTACATTTATGAATAACCTGATTTATTGAATCTTTTTCATTTATATTTATAATTATTGAATTAGAATGATTTTCATTTCATCCTTGCTGATCGTCGCTGCTAAGTGAAAAAACACTTATGTCCATTTTTGTCTTTTTTTATTTTTACATTTTTAGGTTTTTGGCGACGAAACTGTACGTAAAAAAACAAAAAAAAAATCAAAAAGAAAAGAAAAAAAGGGAAATAGAAAAAGTGTTTTTCACATAGCGTTGAAATGTTTGTGTAACACTTAAGTGATTATAACACTAAATCATTTAAACAGTTACTTCTTCCTTTGAACTTAATGTTTGTGGAGTTTTTATCATGTCCTTGATAGAAGACTTGATGTTTCATAATTGATCAATATCGAATCGAAGTGAAGTGAATCGAATCGAAAAAATCGAAACCGAATCAAACTGAACTCTTGTGAATCGAAATCGAACCGATTGATGAAATTAGAATCGATACCCAGCCCGAGTTCGCATGGGAGGAGTTTTCTTTCTTTTGGTTAATTCCTAGACTAGCATCAGCATTTGTGTCATTGTGGGAGGGAACGCAGTCGACTCCCGGCCAATCGAAGCGGCTCCCCTCATTGAACCATTTACATTCAGCAGAGTGGGCAATTGGAGACCTCCTTGCACCCCCGATTGTGCATCCATGTGAAATTGTCCATAGCTGTGAATGTGAATGTTGGCGACAAGACCAGTCAAAGTGCAATAGAAAATGAACGCATGAGTGCCTGGATCTCGATGGCGCCTTATGTTGTGGTCATGTATACGCAGCGAATGCGAATCGCCAATAGCAGCCTTCTGCTTTCAAGTCTTAGATGAAGGATAAGTTCTCAGTTTTCTCCACTTCTCTCTCCGCTGTGCAGAAGCAGGAACATATTCATTACACTACATCGCTCATGTAGGTTAATGTTACAACCATTCGTGGCTTTTCCCTCTGAAAAGCTCATTTCCTTCAGCCCGCAGTTCCCAGGACCGCCATTAGCCCGGAATGTCATACATCAACTTGCACACACGCGAGCACGCACACACACAACACAAAAGCTTCTTAGTGGTGATTTTACAGTCAAACACAGTATTATTTATTGTTTAGCAGCTGATTCTTGCGGTATGGATTTCATATCCACTTTAATGTCACCCTCGGGTCGGACGCATTCAAAGGGATCGCAGGACAAGCTTGACGGTCTTCAGTGGTTAAACATGTACGCTGTCATAAAACAACAAGATTAGAAGTCTCCAAGCTAGTTGTTTTCTTGCAAAAGTTAAACAAATATATATATTTTTTAGCATTACAGCATTCATACAAAATTGACTTCTTCCTTGTAGAAATAATAAATAATTACAACTTCTTTTTTTCAAATTGAATATACAATTGTGTTAAAAGTTCTAATTAGGAATGTATTCTTTAAAAAAATATATATATTTTGTCATGAAATTACAAATATATTCTTTCACCATTATGATTTTCATCTTGTAAAAATAGCTTCTTTCTTGCAAAAAAAAAAGAAGTAAAAAAAAATAAAGCTTTTACAATAAAGTTACACTTTTTTCCAAATATTTGAACAAGCAAAAAATAAATAAAATAATGTGTTGTCTTGTATAAATCTCACACTTTTTCTTAACATATTCTTTCAGAAAATAATATTCCATTCTCACGGAAGGATAACATATTTCTTTTAAAATAACAAAAATAGTGTAAAAATAGAAAAAAAATCATTAAAAAAATGATGACTACTTTGTCTTTAGTTCTTATTCTTTTTCAAAGTGGCATTTTAATATTCAACTTGTGTTTAAAAATGTCACTTTTCATGTAAAAGTTTTTCTCTTTGCAGTAACTATCATGAATTTTACTAGTGAAAAAAAAGTTTTTCTTGTAACAATGACATCACTATTTTAAAATGACCTCTTTATTCTCAAGAATTAGCACCATCTTCTCATAAAAAGCAATGTGACAATCATACAGTCGGGAATTTTTCAATGAACGAATGCGTGTGTCTGTTTGTCCCCCGGCAGCCGAATACAACAGCAGCATCCGCGAGAAGCTGCCCCTCATCATCGGCTCGGCAGCTGCGGGCCTCGTCTTCCTCATCGCTGTGGTCGTCATCATCATCGTGTGCAATCGGTGAGCCTCTCACCCATTCAAATGTTTATTTATTACTTTTTTTTTTATTATGTTTTAGTCTACCGCACTGTTTAGTAACGGGCAACATTTCTATAGTCAGGTTTCCATCCGCTCTTCTTTTGCGAATATGCGCCGCGAGATGACGTTGTAGTGACGCAACTTTGGGGCAATGGGGAGTTCCAGATGGGAATGTTGGTTTTGACGGACTGAGCGGAAGTAGTTTGTCTAGTTGGCTTCCCTCCCGCATGTAGGTGAAGTGTGTCGTTACATTGAGAGCTGATGTTAACTCATTCACTGCCACAGACGGTTATAAACGTCAAAAAATCATTTGAACTAATTCTATTAGTTTTTAAAAAAAAAAAAGATACTTTTGTTAACAAGAGTATGAAAACCTAGATTTTTTTAAATTGTACATTTAGAACAGATATAAAATGTGTGATTAATCGTGAGTTAACTATTGAAGTCATGCGATTAATTACGAGCAAAAAAAATTATCGCTTGACGCTCCTTATTTTTAATAATCACCTCGTCAGGTGATTCAAATTTTTTTATTGTAATTAATCGCATGACTTCACTAGTTATCTCACGATTAATCACAAACTTTATATCTGTTCTAAATGTACAATTTAAAAAATCTAGGTTTTAAATCTCTTGTTAACAAAAGTGGGAAAAAAATGTTAAACTAATAGAAATAATTCAAATGAATTTGACGTGTATAGCCGTCAATGGCAGTGAATGTTTTTTTTCTTTAATTAATTATAAAAATAATCGTGTTTCTTCGTCTCCCCAAACATATCTTACTTTATCATCTGCCATTTATTGTGACTACAAACGTGGGTGTGACGTAGTATCGGTCAAAACTTGCGACGTATATCCGGTCTTGTAGTCGCTTATTCGGAAAAGCCTGTTTCTATCGCCGAAATGTGCATTTAACTTTTTTTTTATACTCTTTAAAAAACGGCCCCATCTAGGCGTAAATTTTTTTTTTTCAAATTTCTGCCGTTTCCATTCTGAGTTTTTTTTTATCGCAATTCTCGAAAAATCTAATAAAAATAGGTGGATGGAAACCCACCAATTTTATGTTATAAATATATCAATATTTCAAAATCATACCAGTGGTTAGTTTTACAAACTATCGACCAGGTTGAAGTGGTGAAAATATGCCATATTTCTGTTTTCCTGAAAAGTGATGGTTTTTGTTTATTGTGCCAAATGCTTGTGATATATTCTTTATAAAAATAAAAAAAAGACAAATATTACCGCAGTTACTCAGCAGTCGTGACAGTCTTCTTCGGGTAAACAGTGGACCGCCCACTATTCACGAGGGACCGGACAAGCCGGTTGTAAAAACCGCCGTAAAATATAAATGCATTGGGGGAGGGGGGGGGGGGGGGTTATAAAGGCAGAAATCCATGGAGGAGATCTGTTGCAAGTCCGCAGCTGACTCCAGCACATCTGCCTGATTATTATTCCAGATTTTTCTTGGGGTCCATAAAGGTCCCAATGATGTGTCACATAAAGTGTGACAACGGCTGCACTGCATCCTCATTAACACTTCATAGCGACTGTCAGCGTTTCGGCTGCTGTGCCGTGACACAAGAGAGGCTTTTGATATTAGGAAGATGCTCCACCACCACAATCGACTCGTATTATGTTGAGGCTTTTTTTTTTCCTGTGTAATTTCCCTGTCTTTCCTTTTTTTTGTTTAGGAGTAAATATGTGAATTTGTTGACCTTTTGCTGCATTTCAGGCTTCAAAAAAAAAAAAAATTCTCACATAAATAGCTGAAATATAGGACGTCATTTGCATTTGGAAAAGCTTTGTATTTTTGGGGTGGTTCTTTGTTAGAGTTATTACGCAGCTGCAATTGGGGATCTTAGTAAATCAGTCCTGACTGGTTGTGGTGGTGGCAAAAAAGGTGGACCCAAATACAGGGAGGCAAGGCAGGAGTGCAGAATGAACTCAAAGCAAGATTTAAAAAAAATATATCAAAAAAAAAAAATAAAAAGCATACAAAACATTCTGGTCACAAGTCAACAAAATTGAAATGGACGGGAACTTACAGTATGATCTGACCAATGGTTATCGACCCCACAACTTGTGACACTGACGTGACTTGTTCATATAAGCGAGGAATCATAATAACGTCTTTTTTTTAATTATTACTACCACTTTTTCCCCTTCAAAACATTACAACTTGAGTCCCATGAAATGTTGACACTTCTCTCATAATTCTATTCTCGTGTTGTTTTTCCTTTTAGCGTGGCTCTCGCACGCCTTTGTAGCTTCACAGCTCACACTGAGTACAAGAAGAAAAAAGTAGACACTTGACAGCCTGTCAAGTATCTCACAGTTTTGAAACTGTGGATGTGCCATTGGGGGGGGGGGCGGTATGTGCCCCCGCCCCCTCCCTCCTCTCTGTCTTTCCACCAGCACTAGAGTTCTTTGTCTCTCCCCCAGGAGGCGTGGCTTTGACAGGGCCGATTCCGAGTACACGGACAAGCTGCAGCACTACACCAGTGGCCACAGTGAGTAAAACACACACGCGCACACACACACACACACGCACAAATCCCCCTAGGCCCCCCTTTTACTGCATTTAACACTGCACCCCTCCCCTACTTCTGCAACACCTGTCACCATGGCTACCGTCTCACACCGCGGTCTCCATCAGCGATCGCGCCTCTCCCGCACACACCTGTCTCCATGGCTACCAGGCCCTCCCCTCCCGCCCCACCCCGGCACTAATCCCGCCTGTTGTCGGAGGGAGGGTTTAAGCAAGGTCCATATCGGCGCGCGTCGTTCATGTTGTCATCGTTAACTGGAGCCATTGTTGTGAAAGTAGGTCAGCCCCTCACTCGTGTTATAACGCCATTAGCGGGCTAATGGCACGCAAGTCATTTGCCGTTGATAAAATATTCAAAAGGCTCGGCGACTCCATGTAAAGCTTCCGCCATGCAGTTTATGGCGGTTATAACATGAGAATAAAACTTCGAGATTGGCAGAATTGAAGAAATGGCAGCGTTTTCGGATTGGAAATGCTGCCATTTGAACAGCGTCTTCATTTTTTTGAAGGTCAAGTGGGTTTTGAAAGGTAATACTGTAGCTGGTTCCACGTTAAACAATGACACTTGAAGTCAAATTTTGAGCATTTAAGGCGGAATTTACACCGCAATTCGGAATATTTTAAATATATATTTTTTTCCTTCCTCTCAAAAAATGGCAACATATTCTTAAAATTCAGATTTTTCTTCTGTAAGATATTTTTTTCTCATAGAAGTTATACCTTATTTCACTTTTGACATTTTGTAAAAAAAATATGGATTTTCTTGTGAAATGAATTATCTTAAAAGCATTAGTTAGATTTTTTTTCTACCTTTTTTGTTTTATGACTTTTGTCATCTTTTCATATTGTGACTTTCTGATTTTAACAGCAGTTAAAATTACAAATGAGATGTGCGCCATGTCCGCATAAATAGAAAAAAACATGCACGGAACCAGACATTGAATACAATTGAAAACCATTTTTAAGAGTTAACATTTTTCATGTAAAAGTAAATAGAAATGCACATGAAATGGCAATATAATTATTTTAAAAGTATGACCTTTGCTCATAGAAGTTACTTTTTTCTCATAAAATGTAACCATAATTTTTGGGTAAAAAAAATTGGAGGAAGATAAGCAAAGTTATACAGTATGTATCACTTGAAATGTAATAAATAGACTTTGAAAAATTGGATTTAGAGACGTTAAACTGGACATTTTTAACCGGCAGTGTAAATCTAGCCATCTTGCGTCAGACGTATTTCAGCATTTTAACAGAACCACACACAAAAAAATCAGTGCCCAACTAGATTTTCTCCATTTGACGTTGCGAGCCTCTCGTGGCCTCGGCACGAGATCGGGGTCCACTCAAACAGCCTCCGGGCCCGACACGGAGGTGAGAGGCAAATCATCGGATTTAAAACTCTGGAACGTTTAAGTCGGCGGACGCTTAAAGGCCACCTTAAGCCAATTTACCTGGCAGCGGGGCTTAGGTGAGAGCGGGAGCTGAGCGAGACTCTCAACTGTGATAACGGCCCACGGGAGAGAGCGCAAATATATATTTATATTTCAGCCCGCCTCGCACATTATTCCTGCTAAAAGGCCTGAAGAGGTCGTGTCCTTGCTGGCTAAATGAGCTTACAGCCTCCAGGCTCGAGTGGCGCATGTCTGTAATAATTCATATGACTCCTCCAAACCCCCCAAAAAGACACATGGTATATTTTACGTGCAACACATTTGAATTATGTCATTACTTAGGTACAGTGTCTTGTTTTGCTTTCTTGAACGCAAGCCGCATTGTGTGGGGTGTAGGCTAGCTCGCTAGCTAGCTAACTGCAAGTTGTAATAGTTGAAAGTGGTCAGATAAACATAACTAAGTATCTTAGGTCAAACAAAGGCGCTTAAGTTTTAAACTCATTCACTCCCAGCCATTTTCACTGAAGCAACCCCCTTCGCTCCCGGCTGTTTTACTGGATTTTGACTGATTTTCCAAGGTTCACAGAATATTGTATTCTATTGCTATAAAAACATGGAACTTACAACAACAACAAAAAGATTAGAGTCTCTTATTTCATCAGGAAAAAAAAGTATATTTGCATGTGTTTCCATTTTGCAGCAATTAGCATTAGAATATACCTAAGTTTCGTCATTATTCACATTCCTGTTGGAAACGCTGGCAAAAAGAGCTTGTTGCGACATGGCCCTGGCTGATCTTTTATACTCTGCTGCCACCTGCTGGCCCTTTTTTGTAAGAACTACCATTGCTTTGAGCCACCTCTTCATGTCGGAAGCTGCATCAAAGCCTGTATGCTCTTGCATAAAATAAATAAACCATATTTACACATTTTGGGGTTTGAATGAGTTAAGCGGTGGGGTAGGGGGGACTCATGTGCATCAACTGAGTGCTGTTTTTGCCACACCCCCCCAAAAAAAATTCACAAAAATGCTATCGCTCCACACAGCTCTTAGACTTGAGACATTTTCAGCAATTATCTTTAAACATGTCTTTAGAAAAAAAGTCATTATGCTACGAGGCTAATGATAAGTTTGATTATATTTCATGTTTTTAATGTATTTTAAATGGATAGACGTAATTAATTTAGTGGTACTTGTACTATGTTTTTGAAACATCTGATAATAATGCTTATATTTGACTTGATTAGCGGAAAGTGTGTACCCTGCTTTTGCCGCTCTGTTGTGAATAAAATGGGAGAGAAAAAAACTCTTTCTGCTCGGAAATTCACAAACGCTGCATTCCGCGATACAAATGAGTTTCCAACCAAATTCCTCTCTGTCTGTGCAGAAACCAAATATGTTAGTGTCTCTCTCCCTGTTTCCAAGTGACTCCAGGAATGAAGATCTATATTGATCCGTTCACGTATGAGGACCCCAATGAGGCCGTGCGGGAGTTCGCCAAGGAGATTGATATATCCTGCGTGAAGATCGAGCAGGTCATCGGTGCAGGTAATGAGATGTGACGTGGGCGAAAAAAAATCTAATCAATCTCACACGTCGATGCGGTACGAAACGTCTGGGCTCGCCCGCGCAGGGGAGTTTGGCGAGGTGTGCAGCGGCAACCTGAAGCTGCCCGGCAAGCGGGAGATGTTTGTGGCCATCAAAACCTTGAAGACGGGCTACACGGAGAAGCAGCGGCGGGACTTCCTGAGCGAGGCCAGCATCATGGGCCAGTTCGACCATCCCAACGTCATCCGCCTGGAGGGCGTGGTCACCAAGAGCAGTCCCGTCATGATCGTCACCGAGTTCATGGAGAACGGATCTCTGGACTCCTTCCTCAGGGTGAGTGATGAGACACTTTTACACAAATTTGGGGGCTTGAAAGTCTACCAGGCGACCTTGCGCTCACTCGTCCAACCCCCTTGTGTCGAAAGCAATTGCGTTTTATTGTGTATGTCAACGTCAGTGTTCTGCTTTCACTGGTAATATCTGTCAGTTTGGCTTGACAGTATTGGAGCAGCAGCAGAGGTCTGACAATACCCGCCGAAAGGGTGTGAAGGTTAACACCTTGCAATCTTATTTCAACCCAATTGTCGAAAAAAAAATTATTTTATTTTACACGTCACATCAAATTTTACGGAAGCATATATTGCATTCACTTGGGAAAAAAAAAGTCCTGTTTTTCTGACTAATTTTTGGGGGGAGCTTTGTTTTTTGGAGTATTTTTATCTGTTTTTAAAAAAAATATTTTTTCCTATGTTTTTCTGAATATTTTTTTTCAGTTTTTCTGAGTAATTGTTCCCTGTTTTATGAAATAATTATTTTTCTGTTTTTCTGAGTATTTTTTTAAAGGGGTTTTCCGTCAGAGATTAAAGAACAAACCACAATACAGTATCTACATTCATTCCTTCATTGAGAGCCAGTAAGTAAACATGACCATCTTATTGAAAGTGTCCGTTTCCGCTATTAGCGAGTCTGCAACAAGTCACAGAGGTAAAAAATAAAATAAAATACTCTGAAAACCAGAACACCAGCTCTGTTTTTCTGAGAAAAAAAACAACTGTTTTTTTGAATAATTTTTTGGAGCCTGTTTTTCACAATTTTTTGGGGACAGAAAAAAATATTCAGTAAAACAGAAAAAATTAGTCAGAAAAACAGGAGTAGTTGTAGTTTGTGTTTTTTCAAGTGAATGCAATACGCTTCCGTAAAATTTACTACACATACTACTTTTTCTTTTTAAACAACTAAGTGTACTGTTTGTTATACATAATACAACCATTTTTAAAATATTATTATTATGGAAGATTTTATTTTATCTTTTTATTTTTTAAATGTTTTAAACGGACTCCCGTTTTCGATAATGACCCATTTCCATTTTAGAATCACCACGATTCTACTTATCATACCAGCAAAGCTAGCTTTTTTCATTTTGAATAGCAATACCACACATTTGTCTCCTCTGACGTCATTCGGGCGAGATTGAGACAAGCCGGGCAGGTATTTGAATGTTTTTTTTGGTTGTTGTTTTTTTTTTGCTGGCATTATGGCAGTCCGCGCAAAAGGGCGGCACACAATGTGTAATTGCGAGGGTGGATGCCATGCATAATGTATGACGCTTAATCGCCGGCACGAGGAGCTTTCAACTTGACGTGAGGAGAAGCGTGAGGCGAGGCTAACGAGCAGCAAAGCGTGAAAGACAAGTAGGCTACTGGAGCACTGGCGCAGACTGCTAATATGGACGCCCGCCGTCCCTCCCTCGTGAGCGCCATCCTCTGGAATCTTCTTATATATATATATATATATATATATATATATATATATATATATATAAATAAAAATATCTAAATTAATCAGAAAAGTCAAATACATCTCTGAAAATCTACTGTAGTTATGTATTTTGTTACATTTCACCATTGACGACGGGCAAGGTGACGGAAGTGCACAGGTGCACAGCTTGGTTCAGACGCCATGCTTTACCAAATGATGGAGGTGGGGGGGGGGGGGGGGTGCACAGCTGGCATCCAGACCAAGCTTAACAGTGGCCAGGCCTGCAGAGAGCACTTAAAGACAAACTTCTTTCTTTCTTTGTGTCCTGTGCTGCCTCTTTTTTTATTGCACATTTAAAAGTAACCTTTGCGCGCTTAACTTTGATGGATTTTGTTTCTGGTCAAGATAAAATATCATAAATAATCATATTAATGACTGTAATATAGTATGACTGAGATTTTAAATCATTTTTATATGAATTGTCAAGAAGAAAAAAAGATCAATATTTGATCCACCAGAACATTCTAGTGCTATCCAGTAATAACATTTTGCCCTTCTTATGTGTCTCTTACAGGAGAGATCTATTTTTACATCTTTTTTTTTAGTACAAATGAAAGCGTTTTCCAGGTGTTTTACTCTAAGGTCTCTGGCATTCTTTCATGAAAATACACAGTACATTTAAACAGCATTTTTTAGTAACATCCATCTCTTTTTTTTGATTCTGTCTCTTGCTAAGATATTTCGATACCTCATGTTGACTCTGTTGACTTTTTTTTTTTTCAAAAGCAACGAGCACCAAATGTAGCAGCATTTTTTCATATATGCAGATTGCAAACGAATAGGGCGTGTGAGAAGGCACGACTGGCAAATTTAATCCTAATCCGCTCACCCTGCGGTGAGCGGTTATTAAAATTATACTGTATTTTCAATCACATTTTGTATTTTCATTCTTGGAGGCAATCACAGAATTACAGTATACAGCGTTCCCTCACTTTTCGTGGGTGACACATGCCTGCCTGTGATGGGTGAATTTCTGCGTTTAAAAAAATAAATAATTTGAAGGCGAGTTGCTCATCTACTGAGCCATAACAAACCCACCACACTGTACAGTACACTATTTTTATGAGAAAAGAAAATACAGCAAATTGGGTGGGAATAATTAAAAAAGCCTGCAAAATATTGAGGAACAAACCGAGGTAAACCCCACAATGTAGTTATGGACCCAAATGAAAATCCGCAACAGAGTGAGTGGTGTATTCTGCATGCACGTGTCACCAATCACACACACAAAAAAAATCACATTGCATCTAGCTAGCGAGTATTAATTATAAGGGACTCAGGACGGAGCCTTGAGGTACGCCACAGATGGAATATGTTTTTAAGATTACTTTTCAGCATCTTGGTGAGATACGGCTCTCACGATGACAATTTAATGATAGGCCACTTGTCCGAAACTAACACACTAACATTAGTGCACTGTTCGCTAATTTGTGCTAACGCGTGCAATTTTGCTAATCTTTTGGCTTTAGTGTGTGGTTCCATGTAGTTCAGTCATCACTGGTTCCAGATGTTTACCTAACCAAGCTGGCTAAGAAACTCATGAGGGGTGGTTATTATGTAAATTAGCCAAATTGAAAGGACACTTTTTCAGGAATAGGCAAATAAAAAAAGATTTACTGGGATGTTTAATTTCACTTTTGTTAGTTAGGTGGGCAGGCACTACAGAGATCCAATTGTTTGTATAAAGAGCATTAAAAAGTATTTTCCATATGTCCCCTTGAAATGGTGGTAGACATAATAAATACAATTATCATTATTTATCACATTGTAATTGTCATCATTCCTTAGCAGGATTGTGTGGATATGAACGTCTGACCCAGTGTCTGTTGATTTTGTGACGTTCTGCGTTGTTGTGTTCCAGCAAAACGACGGTCAGTTCACCGTGATCCAGCTGGTAGGGATGCTGCGGGGCATCGCCTCGGGTATGAAGTACCTGGCCGACATGAACTACGTGCACCGCGACCTGGCCGCCCGCAACATCCTCGTCAACAGCAACCTGGTGTGCAAGGTGTCCGACTTTGGCCTCTCGCGCTTCCTGGAAGATGACACGTCAGACCCCACCTACACCAGCGCCCTGGTAAGAAACACCCCCGCCCCCCTTGTTAACTCATTCACTCCCAGCCATTTTCACTGGAGCAATCCCCTTCACTCCAGGCTGTTTTACTGTATTTTGACTGATTTTGCAAGGCCCACAGAATATTGTGTTCTATTGCTATAAAAACATGGAACCTTCCAAAGTATATTTCTATCTGTTTCTGTTTTGCAGCAATTAGCATTAGAATATAGCTACTTTTCATCATTATTTATGAATCTATTTAGAATTGGGAGAAATTTAGATTTTTTTCAACATGGCCCTGGTTGATATATTTTGCTCTGCTGCCACATGCTGGCCGTTTGTGTAATAACTACCATTTCTTCAACCGTTCTTTGCAGTTGAGAGGGTGCATCAAAGCCTTCTGTATGCTCTGGCATAAAAAAAATTTTTTAAAACTTCTAAATATGTCTTTGTGACATTTAAAACATTTAAGATAGAACGTATTTATATGTTTTTGGGAGCAAATGAGTTATTATTATTCTTCCTCTGATGATGAACTACTGTCATAGGGGTCCCTAACACGATACAGCCAAATTCACTCAAAATGGTCAACTATAACGTTACAAAACACGTTTTACTGATTAGCACAAAATTGGATGAATGTGTCAGTCATAATACCAAAGTGTCTCTCGAACCTATGCCTGAATTGGAACGGGAAATTATACATTTTGACATGAAAGAGGCAGAATTTCAGAGACACTTGCTTGGGTATTCGACCAAATTTGCCTAATTGGATGCATGTAGCCCAGACAGATGGGCAACTCTTAATTGTAGCAATGTGGAATGAGCATGCCATAAATGTTTGATAATTGTTATATTCGGTGAAAAAATAATAAAATTGAATAAAATTAAATAATAAAAATTATTTAAATTTGTTTTACATTTTTGTCAATTTTACAGATGGAAAGCCATCCTCTTATAAACAAACGTCCTAAAATTTAATAAAAAGGGGGGGAAATAATGGTATGAGGAATATGTTACACTCTTAAAAACAGCTAAGTAAAAAATAACCCAACTATGGTTCAAAAATGGACCGATCCTCAATTTGACCCAATTTTGAGTCAAGAAATGGGTCTTTTAGTGTAAAACTCATACAAATTGGTCAGATCCTTTACTTAGCTAAAAAAAAAATGCTAATTTTGTATAAAACAACCCAGAAAATTAATTCAAATTGACCCATAATTGGTTGGTCCTTTTTTTCCCATAATTGGGTTACTTTTGACCCAATTGTTTTTAGAGTGTACTTAATACAAGCAAATTTATCTGCCACTAGAAAAGGAACATTTGAAAAAATGTCTGAAAACAAAAACAAAAAAATAATTTTAGAGGGGTTTTAAAATAGCATAAAATGGCACTCAGTAGCATGTTGAACTCCACCAAGGCAGAACTATGCTAATGCTGGATGAGCTTTTTCAAAGATGCTCCTGTGTGTGTCCTTAATTCCATTTTGGAAAATGTGAGATCCCTAATTAAAGTGTGTTCTTCTTCAGCGTTGCTCAAACTACACTTTACTATGATCTGTAAAGTCTTCTGACTAACAAAGAAATTATGAAACCTCATTGGTGGAAGTAATTAGAGTGCAAGTATAATTAGATGGGACTTAGGATAGAGCCTTGAGGTGCACCACAGCTGAAAGATGTTTTTAAGATTGTTTTTCATCATAATTGATGCACATCTTTCAATGTATAATTTAGTTTTATATTCCTGCTCATGATCTTCTACCCCACCCCTTTTTTCCTCTTCCTGTATTTCTTTTGACCTGTTTTGCTCCCAGCCCTTTTAAGGCATCCACCTCCCAGTTTGAATTACCATCTGCGCCAATGTTGCCGGGTGTCATTGAGCTTCTGCTTTTTGTACTCGCAGGGTGGGAAGATCCCGATCCGGTGGACTGCGCCCGAAGCCATCCAATACAGGAAGTTCACCTCTGCCAGCGACGTGTGGAGCTACGGGATCGTCATGTGGGAAGTCATGTCGTACGGGGAGAGGCCCTACTGGGACATGACCAATCAAGATGTGCGTAACTTAACTCATCCACGGGGCATTGTCCCGTAAACATATTTAATATCCCACCTCCGTTTTACAGCCGCAGCGGTGCGGGCCACCATTGCTCGAAAACAGCAGTGTGGGTTTCATGTGATAATTCCTTCCAGCTGCCGCACAGATATAATCAGATCATTTGAAAATACTCGGCGGCGCTCTGTCGACAATTTGTGCTCACTACTGGAGCCTCGATTTCTTCTTCTGGGTAGCGGTGGGAAAGGGAGCAAATTATAGAGGAGAGACGTGTCGGGGAGACAATGAGAATAGTTTGAAATTGAAAGCGAGAACGCTAATGTGCTAAGGAGAGGACCGAGGACCGAGGCTGTTATCTTATTAGCAGCTGCAGATAGCGCCTGTGCCCCATCGGGGTCTTTATTTGGACGTCTCCTGAATGAGATTAATCTGGCTTTGAATGGGGGCTTCGTTAATGGACCCCCATAATGAACTCGGGTGAGGTTATGTGTCTCTTCGGGTCGTTCCGGCCGGTTAGCCAAGCGCCACCTTAGTGTGCCCCCAATCAACTGAGCAAGCAATCAATTACCGGGGTCACACTTTTGAGGCCAGGGGTGATGTCACCATTTCTTGCACAAGCCAGTCTGGGTGACATAGCGAGCAGAAATAACAAGGATTGATGGATTTGTTTGTGTTTCTCAGGATGTCCATGTAGATTCAATAGTGATCAATGAAAAGTATCTGGTGATGCTTTTTTCGTCAACTCTCGGTTCTGTGTCCTCTCCTCATTTCAGGTCATCAACGCCATTGAGCAGGACTACCGGCTACCGCCCCCTATGGACTGTCCCAACGCGCTGCACCAGCTCATGCTGGACTGCTGGCAGAAGGACCGCAACAACCGGCCCAAGTTCAGTCAGATTGTCAACAACCTGGACAAGATGATCCGGAATCCCAACACCCTGAAGGCCACGACCCCGTTATCCTCAGGGTGAGTCCGGTTTTTTTTTAAGTAACAGTATCAAGATATATGTTTTTCTCTGAACCTCGTATCCCACTAGTGTTCATTTCGTCAACGAAAACGAAACATAAATAATTTTGTCAACACACATTTTTCGCCAGACTAAAACTAGACTAGACTAAAACCCTCATTAATAAACAATAACTGGGACTAAATCCGTATGTACTTCACTTAATAAAAACTGGGCTAAAATCTATGGACATTTTAGTTCATGAACAAAAATATGATTTTGTAAAATCTTGTCTCTGCTAATTATGCAATATAAATAAAATGCAAATAATGTGACACGTCATGTCTGCAGCTAGCGAGTACAACATGCACAAACACATGGGACAGACAGGGTCAAAGGTAAAAAAATAATAATAAAATAATAATAACGTAACATTACTCCAATGGCTATAACGTTCCAACAATAACGTTAATGCGACCGCTAACCAATGTCGGCTAATTTACTAGCTCATAGCATTGAGCCATAGTAGCCACTTGTTGGTTTGCAAGTGTTTTTTTGCTTGTTTTTTTGTCAGTGTTCGTTCAAGGTTGTAAACGGGTGGAAAGAAACAGTTTTTCTTGTCGCAAGGAAGTTTTGAACATGTTCAAAATTTCTTGGCAGATGGTCGCAAAGACGTATGCCGGACGTTCGCCAACAGTTTTAGTGGTCGTAATAGTGTTTGTATTGTCTCGTCTCAACTGCCTTGTCGTCTCATTGGCTCATCGGAGGTGTTGCATCCACATTTATTTATTTATAATTATCCGTATTTAGCCAAAGCATAACATTGGTGGCCCTCTGACGCGTCAAACGTCAACAAGCCGTCAAATTTGTGGGTAGACTTCAGCCCATCCATCCTGCATCACGACCTTAGACGCAGGACACCAAGCCGGCAAAAAAGTGCGAAAGGCGCTACCGATCAAGAAAAAAATGCACTTTTGGTTTTTAGAACCGACTCTTTCAAATCCTTCCAACAAACAGCAAATGCAAATCCAGGATGGAGGCCTTTGTGCACATCCAAAGCATTCCCGATTTTCCACAGACGCCCAGTAGAAAGAACGTTGCCTCCCGAAAAAGCTCAGCGCCTCATTTGGAAAATCCATTTTAGAAGGAAATGAGTTTGGAGAAGGTAGTTTGATGAACGAGGCCTGCGGGATTGTCTTCAGGCCGTGAGAACGTGACGCAAGCAGCGGTTCCGGAAGCACTCGCAGGTGGTCCGCGGAGCAACTGCGATCTCCGTCATCATTCATCCTAATGCATCCTGCCTGTGCCCCCCCCCCTCCCCCCACCCACAGCGTGCATCTGCCTCTGCTGGACCGCAGCATCCCGGACTTCTCCAGCTTCAGCACGGTGGACGAGTGGCTGGACGCCATCAAGATGGGCCAGTATAAGGACAACTTTGCCAATTCCGACTTCACCACTTTTGACGTGGTATCCCAGATGACCATGGAGTAAGTGACCATCTGTTTGTGGGGTGGACAATATGTTGAATTAATAATATTTCAATCGTTTTATTCTAATGGGAATGTGTATTGTAAACAAACCGAGTGCTGCTAGCATAACTTATTTGTGATGGAGCCTAGCGTCAGTTGATTACAATATCGTAATTAATCGCGCATTTTTTTTATCTGGACTAAACGTTCAATAAAAAAAATCTTATAAAAATATAATAATTCATTCAAACCCAAAAACGCGTAAATACGTTTTTTTAATACTTTGTTCGTCGCTCCTCAAAATGTATACATTTTTTAGGGGGGAGGGGTTATGCAAGAGCATACAGAAGGCTTTGATGCAGCTTCTGACATGAAGAGGTTGCTTAAAGCAATGGTAGTTATTACCAAAAAAAAGGCCAGCAGGTGGCAGCAGAGTATAAGAGATCAGCCAGGGCTATGTTGCAAGAGGCTCTTTTTCCCAGTGTTTTCAACAGGAATGTGAATAATAATTAAACTTACTTATATTCTAATGCTAATTGCTGCAAAATGGAAACAGATACAAATATACTTTTTTCCTGATTAAAGAAGAGACTCTAATCTTTCTTTTGGTAGGTTCCATGTTTTTATAGCAATACAACACAATATTTGGTGGGACTTGCAAAATCAGTCAAAACCCAGTAAAACAGCCGTGAGCGAATGAGGTTGCTTCAGTGAAAATGGCTGGGTGTGATTGAGTTAATACAAATTTGGTCGCATCTTTTAGTTCATTGATAAAGTAATTTCATTGTAATTCATACAATTATTTGAAGTTAAAATTAAAAAGGTGCACTTTACTGTAAAAATGAGTGCCACTAGACAGCATTAGCTTTTTATGTTGGACATTGGTGACAGCACAGTGCATTTTTTCTTTTCGGATCAATGATTGGAGTTCTCCAAGTGACAAGACGGGCATAAAATAGGGGCTTTGCGTTAATCGTTAAACAAAATGTGTTCCGCTAATTTAATGCACTGATTTCGACACCCCTGCGCAAAACACTTAATGAATTGACCTTCATATGTTCGTCATGATCTACGGAGTCAAGTTCTGCTCGTGGGTTTTCCTTGTGCGGTTCATCCTGATTGTATGGTTTTGTCACCGTCGCAGTGACATCCTGCGGGTGGGCGTGACATTAGCGGGCCATCAGAAGAAGATCCTCAACAGCGTCCAGATGATGCGAGCCCAGATGAACCAGATCCAGTCAGTGGAGGTCTGACCTTCCCCCGAGCAGAGAAGCGGTCCGGGGAGGGCCAGCCGGGGCGCTCCAGGGGGGGGGCACTGCCCACCCCACCCCCGGCGGGCGCCGAGGACGGAGTGGATGCTTGTTGGTGTGACCTCACCCCTTCCTCCGCACTTTCCCTTCCTTTTTACTCCCCCCCTCACCATCCATCCACAAAGTCCTGGAATTCAGAAGCACGGGAACCAGCAACACTTATTTTTCTTCTTCTGCCGCTTTTCATTGATGCTTTTGGTTTGTTGTCATCATTTTGTAAAGAATTTTGTAAGGAAAAAAAAAGATGAAAAATGAAAGGAGTTTATGAACATTTAAAGACAATATGAGGTTGGTTGTACACAAGATGAGAAGGTGAGCTACCCTTTAAAAGGGCAAGATACAAAAATAAAATAAACCAAGGATCCTGTCTATCCCGGAAGACGGGCGCCGAGGACGTAGGAACCATCAAATGGACCTTTTGGCACAGACTGACGTCAGGAAAATCTCAAGAAAGGGAAAAAAAAAAAATCCTTCTTTTTTTTTTTTTTTTTCAATATAGTGTGAAATGTGTTGAAGATTCCCAGCATAGACAACATTGTTCTTACCTCGCTCCCTAGTGGACATATCAAGGACCACTTCATAGGGCTGACTCACTTGACCCAACCAAGCTCTTCCCCCTTTCCTCCCGCGTCGCAAAGCATGCTGGGTAAGCTGACTCAGATGCGTGACGGACCTCCATCCATCCATCTTCTTCCACTTGCCACACACACACACACGAATAGACTTTACAATCAGGCGGATGCAACGTGTTCTATTTCTGCAGTTTACAATTTGTGTATGCATATGATTGAATTGTTCTGATTTTATTTTGAGGTTTTGTTCTGCAAAGAGTCGAGAGAGAGAGAGAGAGAGAGAGAGAGAGAAAGAAAAAAAAATGCTTGGGATCTTCCATCGGTGCTTTTGAGTTGAGTAGGAAAAGCTGCACAATCATGTAGATAAACAACCACCCCTTATCCCCTCACCTTGGAGAAGATATTTTTGCTTCTATGTTTTGAACTGTCAATCGTTGTCAGTGTTGTTGTCGCGGGGGAGAACACGGCGTCCGAAAACGCCCCCGCTTTATCTCTTCCCAGGTGAAGAGTGTCAGGAGTGCAAATGTCCAGCCTGGATCCATCACCCTGTCTGGTTCCTCTTCCAGACCCAACGACAGTGAACCCAACCCTCAAAACCCCCCACGCGCATTGGAAGCGGTTCGCACATACCGATTTTTCCACATCTGAAAAGATTTATTTTTGATTTTTTTGTGAGAAACGCAACACGTGACGACGAAAAAGTGTGCGCTTGATCTTCATACGGTGTGTGATGTACAGGCACTCTCGTCACATTCACAGATTTGTGAATCATTTCACCTCCGAGTAAACACATCCATAAATATTTGTGATCGTAAATATTGAACAGGTCTAACATGTTTGAGCACCAAACTTCCACTTCTTGGACACCTGGATTTGGACTTTTCAAACATTCTTCACTTAAAATGTTAAAACAAATAAATAATACAAAAAATAATGGGGCCCTGGAAAAGAGCTTTGAGGCACTCCCAACTTGTGTGTCGCTTCCAATTAAGTGTGAATTAAATAATATTTTAAAATTTCAACTTTTATTTTCTGAAATGTCAACACATTAATTTTTGTTCTCTCTTTATGGAAATGTAGTTGAATTTCGGGAAAAAAATCCTCATAAATAATTCAAATAATTGATATGCCACACCACAGGATAATTGCTCAGGATAATCTTTTCTTTCTTTTTTACCTTTGTATTTATTTTCTTAGAGAGATCCATTAATTGGTCTGTTGACTTTGATTGAAAGAGGGGGAAACATTTTCAAATTCAGCCCACTTATCAGTATGTGTGCACCACACTTGAGTTGTCAGTGTAACAAGGAAGCCATTTTCATTTTCCAATTATGTTTACAGGCCAGTGGATCCTGGTTGCATTTCATCTGAAGGATTAAGTGTTGACCGCATGAAATATTTGTATTTGATTTAACACGGGGAAAAAAAGTGAGAGAGAGCGAGAGTAAAGAGCGAGAGAGCCCGTGGTAGCAGTTTAAGCAGAGCAATAATCACACGAGAGATGCTGCATTCCTGTCAACATTTTTTTGAACACTGTGAAAAAATGTTTCATCACAATTGTAGTCAAAGTAAGTTGGACATTAACATTTTTTTTTATATTAAGTATTTATTTTTCATCCAGCACAAAAATGGTTTTAGTGCCTCCTAAAATTTGGAATTTAAACTTGGATAGCCTCAGACCTTCTCCAATTCTCAACAAACCGCATTTTGTATTCATTTTTCACTTGAAATACTTAAAAAAAAAAAACGGAATATACTGGGGCCCTGTAAAGGAGCCCCTGAGGTATTTTGATGCAGCTTCTGATTAAATGTGTGGCTCCAAGACTATTTTCCTCAGTCATGGCTACATATTTTTCCTCAATTGCTAGATAAACTATGCATTTACAATTTTAATGAGAGCGCTCGGACTGGAGATGTTATTGTGAAAGTGCTCTAGTTTGAAAATGTTTTGATTGCACAGTAAGGGCTCAATGTTTTTCTGCTGCTCAGTCTTCAAATGGTAATTCTGTGGCCCAAAAACAATTCCTACTCAAAGCAAAGTTGGTTTCAAAAAATCGAAGCCTAAGAAATTGAGGCCCCGGCAAGGAGACTTGAGGTACACCCATTTTTTGTGCAGATTCCAATTAAAAAATTAAAAACAACATAATAGTAAAAAATAAAAGGTGCTCCTCAAATACTTTTTTTTTTAAGTCATGGCCCCACATTTTCATTCATTTTTGTATGAATTATACATTGACATTTTTAAGGACAACATCCAGGCAGGAGAGTTTTTTTCAGTTGCACAGCCAGACTCATGAAAGCTTCTTTTTTTCAATCATGTTTTCTGCTGCTTGCTTTTTCAAACACACTTTCCCCATCCATCCACAAAGCCGACTTGGTTTTAGCATAAGCAGGGTTTTTCAACATGAGACTTCTTTCTTTCTAACTTTCTTTTCTTTCTATCTTTCTTATTTGCTAGTTTAATTTCTGCCGCTTGCCTGTTTCATTGGTCCACCCCTCCAAAGTGTCAAGTTGTTCTTAAGTAACCCTGGTCATTTTAAAAATCTAAATATACTGTAAGTAAATGGGGCCCCAGGAAAGAGCCTTGAGGTACGCCCAATTTTGGTGCGGATTTCGTTGTGACTAAATTGTATTTTTGTTTTCATTTCTCCATCAACAATATATTTACAAGTTTTAAGAAGGAGGTGGCAGTTTTAAAAGTCAGTTTGATTGAAAGTTTTGATTGAAAAACTGAAAGTTTTTTTTTTTTTTGCATGGCCTCATAATTTCCTTTATTTCTCTGTGAATATTACATTTACAGTTCAAACCCTTGTGTAGTTTGAAAGCGTGTCTGATTGCAGCCAGACTCATGAAGGAAGGCCTCCCTTTTTTTCTGCTGCTCAACCTTTTACAAACACTTTACATTGGCGTCTACGGTTTACTGTGAATAATTATGGAACCAAAAACTTGACACAAAAGTCCTCCTCTGCTCACGGGAGCTGACACAGTTTGAAGCGAAGAGAACCTGCCGTCAAATGTCAAAGGACTCGTGCGGTGCACTAAAGCACCAGAGCACCCTCTGCTGCCGCCGTGGTCACGTGCAGCCTCAAAGCGTCCACGTTACCCTGTGCTTCCCCCAATTCTGACCCCCACCTTGACCCCTGCCACTCTAGATGTCGGTCAGTGCGGGCGGGGGTCCGTGTGCGCCCCGTTAAGCTCGTCGCCGGCCAGCACCGGCTCGGAAGGCGACGGCGGCCGATGCGGGACATGTCGTATGTCTGTATAAATGTATATTGACTGTAACCCTGTGAATGATGTAACAAGTTCATTATTTGTAATATTGTCATTGGTTTATTTTCTAAAAATAGAAAAGCTCAACTTGATTCTCCTCAATAAAAAATAAGATCTGTTATTAAAAAACTGTTGTATTTATTTTAAACTAAACTGTAAAAATTTTTGGTTTTTTCACATGGATTTTAATGTTAATATATTTAGAATATGTCAAATAAAAAACATTGTAATGTAAATATTGCAACATTGTGACATTAGGCCTTGCATAATAACTACTAATAAGTACTGTAAATGTGAATTGTAAATAATATTGACTAATGGTATATTTTTTCAATATTGACAATGTTAAAACATGCTAAAACAAAATACTTTTTAAAAAGTGGCTTAATCTTTCAAATTCAAATGTAAATTATAGAATATTAAATTATAAAGCAAAAGTAAATGATAATAAAAGTACTTATATGTAAAATATAAAATGTATACAAGTAAATTAAAATATGTTAAATATGATCTAATACTGTTTTGCAAAATGAGACATTTTTCTTTTCATTTTCATCTGGACGAATTAGATTTTTTTTCCCCTCTATCACTTCTCAACATAAACTGAACAATAGTTATATACAAAACAATATTAGACATTGATATGACTTTCACATTCATACCATCTGCATGCTTCACGTTCAAGCAGCTTAGACTAAAATATAAATGGGTAAATATTTCAGCAGCGTTTTTTGTTTGTTTTAAAATACATTTAAATGTAAACTGTAAATAACATTGTTTGTTTTTGAAACATTTACAATATTGCAATCATCTGAGCAAAGGCTGGCCAGTACATAACATGACATATTTTAAAATAAATCATGACACTTTTAATCAATAGTGTTATTTTCTGATAAGGAACTTCATTTAAAAATAAAACAATTTCAATCTAAATTGTAATTAAAGCAGTTTTGTATATTTCCAAATGACTCCAATTTTGTTGACCATCAATTGACAAGTTAAGGAATATGATGAATACAATTGAATTACACATGCGCATTTTACATTCATTTTAAATTTCAACACAACATTCTGCAAAATTTTATTTAAATAATCATAACCAGTGAGTGATTTTGAATGAGCTATTATTGCACGTTCACATTTTTTTTAAATACTTCTCAATCTGCATATCCTCAGAATAATTTAACCTTCTTGTAGCTTTTAATGTGAAAAACATTTTTACCGAGACAAAATTGTGCAAAATCAGCTTGCAAACACACAACAACTTTGTGTGTGCGTGTGTGCTCCTGTCACGAGTTATCCGAAAGGCAGACTTTTGTGGAGCAAGTGTGTACGAGCTGGAGATGTTTCAACCTCATTAGCGACTCGCGGCGTGAAAGGCCCGAGACCTCGGCGTGACCCGGAGCAAGAGCGGCGCTTGTGCTAAAAGGTTTACCCCTGTTGCCCCCTCAACTGTAACTTTCAATCAAACGCACAAAACCTGCAGGCCGCTCGCTGAGATGTCATTTCAACATCGTTTACACCCTCAAACAGGAACGGGGCGCCATTTGCCCAATCTTTTACCTCCTCCGGCGGCCATAATGAAGAAAATATGACGCAATGGTTGATTTTGAACAGATGTTAATTATTATTTTGTGGGATAAATGTTTATTGACTTTTTACAAGAGTCCTTCTTGACTGTGGCTTTGTTTCTTTTTCGTTATTATTCTTAAAGCAAGTAAATTGCCATTTTAATGGCTTTTTATGATTTTTGTTTTAAAGGCTGTCCTATGCAATATGCAACAACAAAAAAACTCATAAACTTTGCAAGGTGATCATTGTGGTGAAAATTAACATTTGCTAAGAGTTAGTATCGCTTAGAAAAATGAAATTTGTTAGGTATGTTTATTCATGCTAGGTATTGATGTCACACTCACAAATATTTGCAAATATTTCTTGGAATCCCTAAATAATATATATTTTAAAAAAAAAAGTATACCATATAACAGACCAAAGTCTCAGGAATATATTTTGTATTCATGTGATTTCCACATTTTGTGTCAGTGCCGAGCAATCAAATATAGAGTGTAAACATGTGACATGTTACCCCACAATCTTGTAAGTTGTCTCGTTAAATGGGGTAAGATGTCACACTGAATTTTACAACTAAATAAACACACATTGATTGCTGCTCTCTCTTCTTCTTCTTTTTTTATTGAAATCAGGCACAGAAAATGTTTAGCATTGAAATTTGGTAGACATTTCTATTATGTGTAGAACCACAAAAAAAAGTATTAAAAAAAAATCATGCTTGAAAAGACAGCAATTCTGCCATTTTGGATTGAGGGTCTTTTTACCTGTTTCCAGGGAGCCTTTCAAAAATCCTCCTACAGCTTTAGTCTGATTGCCACCAACATTTTTATTTTTACTTGGCAACATTTGGCCGGCATGAGTCAAACCACAATAAAAAGGCCGTATATGGCCCACATGCTGTAGGTTCTCCGCCCCTCCCAAAAAATATATGTTTGTCTTGTACTAGCAGAATGCCGCAGTTGTTGTGATGGTTTACCAGCACAGTCATTACATGTGCTAACATCTGCTGAGCATCTGGAGTGTGCCGCCACACCGGCCCCCGAGCTGCAAACTCACTAATGAAGACTTTATCACTTGCCATTAAAACTTGAAAAGTCTCTCCTGTACATCATAAAGAAAACGTATGATGATAATGAGGTCCCATACCAGAATGCTGCCTTTGAAAAGAAAACATAATGCTCATCTAGATATTATTTATTTATTTATTTTAATTGTATATTTTATTTATTATTTTATTTATTTATTTATTTTAATTATTATTATTATTTTTATTATTTTTTATTTTTATTTTTTTTTATTTTTTTATTTTTATTTTATTTTATTTTATTTTATTTTATTTTATTGCCTGTCCTGTACAAAATTAATGGCTGGATGGATCGGATAAGTGGTGTCAGCCTGAGAGTAGTTTCTAATATTTACTTCCTTCTAATGATAACTAAAATATCAAGCGCCTCATTGTGTACCCTAGGACCTCTGCCAAGGCAGGTCAAAGCTACTTTACGTACTAAGTTAATGTTTTAATATTTTTTAGCGACCCACATTCATGCTTAATTGTGTTGGAGATTCTTGTTTCTACATATTAAAAATGGTGTTGTCCATTTTGTTGAGCAAACTTCGCCACCTAGTGGTTTGGAAGGTCTTAGCAACAGAAGAAGAAAAAAAAAAACAGCCTGAAGAGGCCGCAGTGGACATTAAGGCCAACGTGCAAGAGGCAAGTTGAGTTCACGTTGAGTAGGGCGACCTACCAAATGGGTCACAAGTGTCACAAGTCATCATCGTCATCAGGTCGCACTTCCAAACGTGATGGAAAATGGATTGCGGGCAATTTTAAGCAAAGTACATGCTTACTGATTTAGATGTACTTAACTGAATATTAACTGAATTTTAAAATGTCCTTAAAATGTATTTAATGTTCGATGCATCTTCACTAGTCTTAACGTGGTATTTTGATTAACTATGTGTTTGTGAAATATGAATTAAGCATCAAAATCCACCCATTTTTATCCATTCAGGGGCGGCCATTTTGCTATGGCATCCAGCTGCTCAGGGCTCAGGTAACGACCAATCACGGCTCAGATTGTGACTGTCACATGACCAAACTCATAAAAGGTTTTGGAGACATCCACTAATTGGGCCTTTGCTGAATTTGACTGCAAGGGTGGAAAATGTTGAAATAATCTGCCCCATTTTTGGCATGTGTGTACCCCGTCCACATGAATTAAGGACATTATTGTGCTGCTCTCTTCATCTGGGCGTCTCATGAAAAAAGAATCAAGCAGCAGGATGAACATTTTCACCATGATGAAGAGCGACATATAATCGCAGCAACTGCTTTTAGAGTCCCAGATCCCCCTTTGGCTCCTCCCCACGTCTTAATTTCCTTCCAGTTGACTTATGAACAACATTGTGAAACCACACCCTGGTTTCAGGTTCAAGTCGTTTTCGGCCCGCAGGGGAGACAGAAAAAGCGCATCTAAGATGCATGATATTTATGGCAAATTAGTTCTACAACAGCAGATAAAATAGCACTCATTAATTTATCATGCTAACCAAATGAGTGTTTTAAAATTGTTTGGCTGGGTTTGCTGCCACTTTACAACTTGAATGGCTCTCGCGCGCCCTCTACTGGTCCGAACGCGACGCTTCGCCTGCCATTTTGAATATAAATACGGATTTCAATGTTTGATTATTGTAGTGTTTTTACGGTAGTAGTAATGGTCAATTTTGTATTTGGCCAGGTCTTCATCTGCTGGTGAACTTTATGGACACTTGCAGCGTTATTTTAACGTTTACTGAAAAGAAAAGGGGAAAAAAGAAGCAAAACGCACAAAAATGAAAAATTTTGTGTAGCCTCAAAGGGTCGAAGGAGACAAGGTGCAATTTGTTTCATAATAATAATAATAATAATAATAATTCTTATAGGTTTTATATTTTCATGCAGTGCATATATTCATATCTTCCTTTTCCATGCAAGTTCAATAATTCTTCTTTTTATATCCTTCTTAAAATGTACATTTCTCTATTTACTCCTGTTTTTTAACCAAGAGGCCGTTGAAGCAGCTAATGCTGAAATATGGTATATATTATTTAAATATCTAACAACAACTTATACTACTACCACAATGATAGTAAACTTAGATGCTGTAATTGAATTCACTTATCCCAAATAGATAAATGTGTGTTTGTTTGTTTGTTTATTTATTTATATGTTATTATTATTATTATGATTATTATTATTAGGATTATTATTATTATTATGATTATTATTATTAGGATTATTATTATTATTATTTACATTCCTCCTAGGATTCTTTGGCAATTAGGGCAACTTAAGTCACGATATTTAAATCACAGCTCTTTACTTTATTTGTTTTAATAATTGTGTACGAGCCATGCATCCTTAAAAAAATAATTAATGTATGCTGCATGTAGGCTATATATATAATTATATGTTATATATTTATATAATTAATGTATTATAATAACAATGATGATTATTATGACAGTAATATTCATAATAATTATTATTTTATGTACATTGTTTAAGTTAAGTTTCCTACTTTGCCTAACAATATAAGACGAGAGGTGTATCAAAAGAACAAACATCAGTGATAAATATGTATGTAAAAAAAAATCCACCACAACAATAAAATAAAATCTATTTCAGTATATCAACATTAATTATAATAATGTATTTATTTATTTATTTTAAGACAAAAAACATTCAAATCACACAGCGAAAAGTAACGAGGTCTTTGAACGGCCACATGGGGGCAGTGTCGTCGTGAGTTATGCTCCGACGGACAAGGTCCTCCTTGAAGGTCTCCTATTCCCTGCACAAATAACTTCCCTTTGGAGCAACCACGTTTTCCCAACATCAACAAACATCGCATGCACTCAAGTGCCAGTGGATGAAATTTATGGACCTGACGGCGGTGAGCGCACAAATATCAGCTATTATCTCCTCTCTGACGCTCTGCAGGAATATTTGATGTGCCCTGTGCTGTCCCAACACATTATTAAGTCTGAGCGCAGAAGGGAAAGGCCAAAGTTCACCATCGGTCAAGTGACATTAGGTGCTACTGTGAATGCTGAGATGATTGATTGCCGCCAACATGGCGGCCGCTTCCGCCCACCAGCACACGGGGGAGCTTCTGTGAGGATGTATTGATGTCTAAAGGTCTTCTGTCTTGATTTTTGGAGCATTCAGCATCATTAAGTAGTCATTGTGGCATCAATGGAAGCATCCGCACCCCCAGAATCACAATGACACTGCCAGTCTGTTCTCCACAAACCAGGAAATAGCCTCTACTATTTGACTTATCCTTATAGATATTTCCAAACAATAGGCAAAACTAAAGAATAATACAAAATGTACAAATCATGATGATTCAAAAGGCCCTTCACCTTATATAATATGGCAATTGATTTTGCTATCTTTGATTTAACATAATCTATATGTATTTTCCATTTCAATTTGTGATCCAAAATAACAGCTAAAAATGTTATATCAAAGACTCTTTCAATTTCCACTTTCCCTATTCTCAATTTAACTGTTGAGTCCATTTTACGATTACCAAATATCACAAATGTTGTTTTACTTGTATTTAAAGAACTTATTCAGGTCAAACCATTTTTTTTAACCCATTTCATTTCACATTCATTATTGGTAATCAAATAATTTAAGTGGGTCCCAGAAAAAGAAAAAAAGTTGTGTTGCAAGCAAAAATAATGCAATTAACAAATTTAGATACAAAACATACATCATTCAAATACAAAACAAATCATGTTGGCCTAAGGATCGACCCTTGTGGGACTCCACATGTAAGACAAAATAATTTTGATCACAAGATACACATTGCCATCTATCACTCAAATAAGAACATATTTATACATCTTTTGCAATAATAAACCATGATCTATAATATCAAAAGCTGTTTTTAGATCAATAAAAAAAAAATCCTATTGAATATAATTTATTGTCTGTTGCAGTGGTTACTGATGGTTTGTTTATCTGGCTATCAAACGTGGCTACTTACTGGTTCGTCAAGTTAATGGGCGGCGCCATTTTGATTTTCACAGGCGGTTTCTTTCATTTATTGTGACATAAATATTGCACGTGACTGTGTAAGTAGTGGGGAATCTTTGATGTGTTTTTGAGGCGGGGCCTCGTGACTGGGACGGACGGGCAAACCGTTAGCTAATTTAGCTAACGAGTCGGGCTAAAATGGACAGGAAGAAGAAAAGGCTCAAATCTCTTGAGGTTGAGGCTGTGAAATGTTCCAAATTGAAGGACATATGTCGACATGCAAGCGAGGAGGCGTCACGGTGGACACGGTAAGTAACGTTAGCCTGCATGGGAAGCTGTCTGTGGGTACATGTAGTGTTTACTATCCTCTTAATCTTGTTAATGGAGAAAAAAGACGAGGGGGAAATAATGAAGAAAAACGACATTCAGTAGCCACTTGCCAAAAATAAGGTAAAGACATGATCGCTTTTGGATGTGAGACCAATTTTGATTTATTAAGTGTCAAAACACCTGAAAACTTTATCCGAAGGCTTTTTAAGGCTGCACCGAAAATGCTTATAAAAGTGATCCGTATTTTAATTGTAGAGTACAAGATAATAAAGAGAGCTAGGATAGCAAAGTATGGTTACTGTCGGAAAATTGTGCAATTTAGGCTCCAGTTCACACTAGTCAAATATATTTTGTGCTGTGTTGTTTTGGTGCATGTCTCTGTTCAGATTTCAAAGTTTAACTGATACTTTCATCCTCCACAGCGCACATTTGTGCTAAATGTTATTCCGTCGAGCAAATTGCACAAAAAGCACCAGTTTGGCTCCAAGTCTACTCTGACATGGTGAGCTTTTTTTAATTTTTTTTTATTATTATTATTATTTAATATGAATTCATATGTAATTTGATTCGAGACTTAATTGTGTCCCTCTCAGGTTGACCACTGGACATACAAGAGCCTTAGGAGTTCCTCGGTGTCCAAGTTTGAGGACTTGCACTCTCTCTGCCTCCAATGAACCAAAGTTTGACCTTTAAAGTCTCCTCTGACGTGGTGAGTTCATCTTTTTTTTTTTTTTTTTTTTACCAAATAATTGATCATGGTACAGTGCTGTTGGTTGATCCAGATCCCAACTTTGACAATTTAGCCTACAATGTATTTTAATTCCACATTTTGTGGTGAAAAAAATGTGTCTGTTTATTTCTGGGAACCTACTTCCTGGTTCGTGTAAATGATGGCCAGTGCCATTTTGATTCTCAGAGGTGTGCACATCTCATTGAAAATGCAGATTAAGGTTGTAGTAGAAGGACACTCTGTCAGTTCACACTGTTGTTGTGTCACACGCACACGATCCTCCATAAACATGTCAACATCCCCCATCCAGTGGCCCATGACCTCAGGGCCTTGCGACCTACAAGGTCATGTGACATATCATCACATAGTAAAATATATTTACAGCTCGTTAAGATGTATCGCCTGCACTCTATCTATCTATCCATCTATCACAGTAAAACAGATTTATGCACGACAAAAAAAAAAAATAATTGTAATCTGAACGTATATTTTCGGTCGGTCATCTTTTGGCGAGGCGGTCAGATGTGTAAGACGCGTGTGTGTGTGTGTATGTTCACGCACTCGGCATGTGTTTACAGGTCTTCCCGACATGTTGCAAACAGGAAGTGTTTTGTGACAGTCACAATTGTTTCCCGGCATGTGTGTTAATGGGGCGGCTGCGCCGCGAGGTAGCCCAACGCTACCTTATACCCGTTGTGCTCACATGGCTCCTATCACCTTGGCAACCGTCTCACACTCGGCGTGACTTTGCAGTGTCCGACCGCGCCGCCCCCCTTGTGGGGAAAACCGACCCGTTCCCAACATCAGTCTTGGTGTACCCCAGCTGAGTGCCCGCTGACCACGAACAAAAGAGGATGCAGGACTTGGGTTATTTTTATCTTGCTACCCAGCATGCCGTCTTCCCGCCCACTGACACACACATACATACACACACATCTCAGAATGGAGCAGCTTGACCTCTAGAGTAGCCTAATGTTGGATTGAAGGAATATGGAAAGTATAGCAAAATTCAATCCCTATCTAGGAAACATGCAATGGAATTAGCCAAACTTCTTGAGAGAAATCTGTACACACATGATATGAGAATCGGGCTCATAAGGTTACGCTGAGCAATTTTCGTATCTTAAAAAAATATACTGTTTTAGTCAAAGGTCTAACTTTAATCTTGAAAATATAAAACATGTTGGCTAGAAAATATATTTATCACAAATATAGCTTTAATCTAAAAAATATAGTTTTTATCTGGGCAAAATGTTTTTGTTTTTTTAAATCTTGAAACTATTCAACTTATTTTCTCAAAAATATATGACTTTAATTGAAGAGTATTTTTGTTAAAAATGGATAACAGTTCCTCTCAAAAATATACACTATGTTGAAACTATGTGACTTTAATCTTGAAAATGAATCACTAATCTAATTTATTTTCTTTTTTTAAATATACAACTTTTCATCTTGAAAAAATATACAACTTTAATCTTGAAAGTATATAATAAAAAATAAATGTTGTTGAAAATATAACACTAATGTTGAAAATATGACTTTTTACGAAGGAAAAAAACATTTTCCTTGAGGATATATGACTAATCTCAAATAGGCCCATAGTATACTAAATCTAAAATGATTTTAATCTCAAAAAGAAAAAACATTTCCATCTCAAAGTTTCCTTTTTTAGCTCCATAAAATAGATGAATATTTATTTTAAGGGACAAATGCATGCATTTTCTGCGAAAAATACAGCTTTAATAATAAAAAATTTAATTAAGTTTTCTTGAAAATATAGTCTAATATAATCTTGATAAGATGCAACTTTTTTTCTCAAAAATGTAAATTTTACGTAAAAAAAGAAAAAGATGTGACTTCTTAATCTCAAAAATATACAACTTTTGTCTGAAAAATTACATATTCCTTCCAGAAAATTTCGGACTTTATTCTCTATAAAAACCTCAAAGTAATTATTGTTTTGTTTTCAGTGTGCCCTTCATTGCTTTCTTACTTTAATGAGTTCAGTGTCTGTTAAATATTGTGACACAAGCTAGACTCCCCTTTTCAGCAAGCTCACGTCAGAACAATGCAGACGGCGTTCCATCGTCCAGATGTTTCCGCTGACCTCTGGCTGAAGCCGCGGTGCCAATTCCCGAGCTGGTGATGCGAAAGTGACGGCGCCCGGCCCGCCCCCACGCCGTCCTCGCCGATGAAACGCAACCGCCACGCGTCCGTCGCTTGTCCCGGGGAGGCATTCTGTCGCTTCAGCAAACCGGGCTGCCGAGGACAGCTGCTGTCTGAGGAGGCGTCCCGTCAATCACGGCGCCTCCCTCTGGCGGCTTGACAAGGTCGTCGGGCCCGGTGCGACATCAGCAGATTAGCGTCCGTATGGCACGCTCACCTCGCTGGCGCGTTTGTGCTGCGTTGGCTTGACGACAGAAGAGCACACGTGATTCATAGAAACTCACGCCCGATGAGCCCGTTGTTGTTGTTTTTTTGCATGCGTCTGACCAGTGAGAGGACTTCGGGACTTCGGGACTTCGGGACTTCGGGACTTCAGAGGCCCTGTAGGGATGGTGTTCGTTTAATGCGCAAAAGGTGGCAAATCCAGGTCCAAAAAGTAAAAACCTGCTACAGTTTTGCTTTATCCTCAGGTGCTAGTTAGCTAGCTAGAGCTAGCTCCCTTGGTGCTCGTTGACCTGCTAGGGGGCTAGTTAGCTAGCTATCTAGCTAGCACCAGCGGCTAAAGCCATATAGTGGCAGGGTTTTGAGTTTCTGGACCTAGATTCGCCACCTCTGTAACTGTCTTTCGGAATTGTAGCCTTAAAGTTGTTCATTGGACCTTAACACATTTTCAGTATGTGCTTTGGAGCTTTTATGTTACTACTGGCATTACCTTACCGACCATGTCTTCCTAAATAGTGCAGTAGAGCAATCCAGCTCCTCCTCTGAACCCAAAAAACCTTGTCAAGAGCACCCAACCATCTCATTCGCTCTGGCAGTTGGGAAGGCGCGAGACGGCGCTTGATAAGTCGGGGCGAAGGCTTACTAGGACAGGCCACGCGTCTTCAAGTGGCAGACAACGTGACTGTCAAAAAGCTGGAACACAAATGGTCTTTTTGGACCATTTCGATTGGACAGTAAGTTTACGTCATGTCTGACTTAAACTAATTTTATACAAGAAAAACTGCCTTTTTGTACGCACCATACAAACAAACTTGTCTTTCCTCGAAGGGATTGGAAACAGAGCAAAGTCTAATTTCTGCACTGGGAAAATCATTGCTTGAGGAAAGAGTTAGTGAAAAGCAATAACAGGTGTTAGCAGCCACCCTTTTAAAGTTAACTGGCGTGAATTTGTAGTTTTACACCCCATTTGTCTTTGTATGCTTTGTCAATGCCAAGTGTGATTTACTAAATATCAGAGATGGGAAGTAAGAAAGTAGAAATACTTTGTTTCTTAAGTACTTTTTTTCAGTACTATGTACTTTCCTGAGTATTTATTTTTTAGACTACTATTTACTTTTATCCATTACATTTCAACACACGTATCTGTACATTTTACTTGATACATTTTCAAAACAAGGTCGTTACTTTTGTTTTTAAATGCATAAAAACAATTAAAATACTTGACCTGGAAGAAAAAGCAGTGGTCAATATCTCCTGGCTCCGCCAATCATTTGAAGCGTGCAATTGGCTAAATTGGAACAACCTGTAAATATGAAGGCAATGCGCGCCGCCACATCGGAGGAAAATTTGAATTTGATAGCAAGTCAGAGTCAACTGGCCGATTACCGTTTACCCATTTTTGTGCCATTAGCAAATATATTTCAAATTGACGTAGGAGGAAACATCCGGTAAAAATACTTTCTACTTCTACCTGGCAGTCAAGTATATTTCAGAGCCTGTACTTTGTTACTTTTACTTGAGTAATTATTTGAGTGAGTACTTTTACCAAAGTGGTCTTTCGACAAGTAATTGTAATTTTACTCAAGTAGAGAGTGTCAATATTTTTCCCAATTATCTCTTAAAGACACATTTTAAGGTTATGTGAAGCATACAAAAGGTTCATGCAGTCAAAACAATCCCCGTCGAAGTTTTGCGTTGGCATAACAACCAGACACCAAGGTATGTGGCCTTCACATAAAAGGAAATTCAAACTGCGCCGCAAATTGCGAAAAAGTAACTGACTTCCCCCCCATGTTTTTTTTCTGTATAATTGTTGTACAATTATAGCACCCTCCCTGACACACTAAGCTTGTCTGTCAATCGAGATCACTTCAGCATACTTCCTTGATACCAATTGCTATACTACTTTCCCATTCAGACAGTGCTTTGGTGGCATTTAGGGCACAAAAACACAAACTACATGAACCTCATGAAGTAATATTACAAATAGACAAGTCTCTCTACAAAAAGCACAGACAAATGACGTCTGACTGACAGCTGAGTGGTCCGTGTGTGAGCAAAGCTGAGCTGTTAATTCTTTTAACGTTGTCATCATTATCAGGGATGTGCAACGCTGCCCTCGCAGCACTCGCATCTTCGGACAAGCTGCCACTTCCGACAGACAAGCGTTGACAGGGTAACGACGACAGAACCGAAACCACGTGAACAAGTGACGGCTTCACCGACTTGTTTGTTGGCTTCTAGGAATTCCATATAGTTACCAATACAAAGTCGTCTTCTTCCAGTCTTCACTATTATGCATTCAGGCCTCATTCTTTCCTGACAAACCCGCTTAAGGTTGACTTCTTTTAGTAGATGCTCACCATGAAGGTCATTGAAAGTTAGGGCTTAAAACAAAAGAGATTGCAAGAGGGCTCCAATTTGTAACATTCACTCGAATCTGCCGTCGCTGTTGCCTCAGGTCATCCTGATTATGGTTCTGTTCAAGGTGTTGGGATGGGGGGATTTTTGTTGAATTAGAGAGGACTGTTGAAAATCTCTCATCCTTCTGTACGTCCTTCAGAAGGATCAGTTTTAAGGCACAATTAGCTTAGCGTTAGCTAGCTGATATGACAGACGCTACACGACACGGATAGGTTTAAAACTTTACCAAAAGCACAAATTTAAAAAAAAACGGGTTTTGCTGTTGGCCAGTGTACGGTGTGGGACCATGTAGGTTTAAATAATTTTAAACTAAAAATGAAAACCTTTCCATAGGTTGGCGCAACTGCATTAGCATGTATTTTACAGTACAGTACACTTATGTTTTCGATGGTGTAGATAAGATATCTTTTTACTATTTACCATTATGATCTAATTGGGTTTTTCATTTTTTTGGACTCTGACATGTTTTTCAGGTAAAGTACAATTAGTAGCCCATTCGAATTGAATCGGGATTTGGTGTAATTGAATATGTGAACGTGCATTTGGTGTATGAGTCCAGGCACTATTATGTACGCACTTTTTAAACTGATACTTTTATTGCAATTTATTTTGTGGACCCCAAGTTATAGCTCATGGAACCTGGGGAAACCCACTGACACAGATAACGGTTAATTGAAGACGAATGTGATGATTTTTTGTTTGCTCCCGAGGCCGAAAAGTTTTAAAGAGTTGCACCTTCGAGTGGAAACAAAGTGTCCGATGTCGCTAAAACGGTCGCTCCCGGCCTTACCGCTCATCCTCAGCAATCCCTCATCAAACAAGACCAGCCCCTGTGGGGCAAGGTGCCCACAATCCCTAAATGTCACAGGACGGCTTAAAGAAACAGCTGCTGCTGCTGCTGCCGCGTCTTCAACGTGCCGCCTCCTCATTCCAGGAAGCGTCAAAAGGGGAAAAGTGACATTTGCGGCAGGCTCCTCTCAACGTCCTCCCCAGTCTGTTGGCCCAAAGCCCCCCCAACCCGCTGTGACCAGGAGACTATAGGACACACGTCAGCTTAGCAGGCCAAACTTCACGCTGCGTTTGACATTCATCAATAATGGATGGGTGGAGCTTAATTACAGCAGGCGAGAACTGTCACGCTGGGGTCGGACGAACCGCTGGGGGCTCGACATTGACTCGGCCACAACTGTCGACACACGATACCCTAACGAGTTATTTATTTTACTCTACTCTGTCTTATATACAGTTTTTGAGCAACAGTGGTGGGAACACATTTTTCAGATACTTGAATTGAGTGTTTATTTTTCTTTAAAATTACTTTTACTCTTTACTTTTACTCGTTTTTTTTTTAATAGGCTTGTTGTGTTTTTCAACTTCTGTAGATGACAACATAGGATTAAAAAAGACAGAGAAAAAGGTAACGTCAATCGCAGTTATGATCTTGATTGTTTGAGATTTTGTATTATTTTTTTTACATTGAGAAACGTAAATCTGAGTAAAGATGGCAACAGATTGTGAGAAGCTGCATATTCATCATCCAGGGCCTTATTTACGAGAATTGTCATTGTTATAAAAGTGGGATGTTATTTTGTGTGTGTTTTTCAAAGTGTGTCTCAATGACAATAAGAATTAATTTTTACTTTTGTACTACATTTTAGAGTCTGTTCTTTTTGTTTCACTTTTACTAAGATTGTAATCCGCTACCTAAAAAAACAACAACCACAAAATCTTTAAACCCACTTCGGCATCTGTTTTACTCTCACAGGGCATTACGTAACTCGTCAGCGGCACGTGAGCAATTTAGTTGACTATATTGTCAGCACCGGTGATGGAGTAACAATCTGCTCGTCAATCTCTGAGCAGGGGAGAAAGAAATCAATTGCAAGGTGGATTCACGCTTCCTAAATGAGATTAGATGAAGGTCGCACGAGGAAGGGGTGCAGATATAAGTAGCGATTGGAAAACGGGAACAAATCAGGCAAGCGTGGAGAGGACACACAAACTCCGCTCCCCGATTCCTCCCGCATTCCAAAATCGTGTACGTGAGGTTCAGTGTAGGATGTTACACACTTTTCTGTAAAGTTAGTTGGGCTATGCTCCAGTTTTCCTCAGTCAGCATGAAGTGCAATGCGTCTACTGCAAAGCAGGGGTCGCATACTACAACAGTACGTCTACCATCGCCATAGCTACTGTGATTTAATATAACTTACCAAACGCAGCCGCCAGTGTACTTTCAATCTCTCAAAATCAGGCCACTGCTGACTCGAGTCAGAATTCGAACCCAAATATCAATGCTCCTTGCCACTCAATAACAGCGATGCAGTTGTGGTGTCTTCCACATAAACGCGTGTGGAAGGTCAAAGGCAAGCTTGTTATCATGCAGGACAACACGCTTGCTTCCTTGCCGTGTTTCTGCTTCTTCTTTTTTTCCTTTTTGATTAATTGGCAGTCTCCTAATGTGAAGTGGACTGACTGGCAGACGTAGCATGGCGGAGGCCTACTTGAAAGGGTTTCTATTAAAATGCAGCCCAAGTGCCGCGACTGGCAGACGTAATGACTGCTTTGTTGCCGAGTGAACTCATGCAGTTCTCCCAAAATGAGACCTTGCGAGGATTCACGACGTTTTAAATTTCGGCAGCTCAGTATGAGCAGTCGCTCGTGTCGGTTCATTAATTTGTCTGTCTTTTCTACATAAGTGAAGCGTTAACAGCAGGAAGCGGAATGACCAAAGTGACCTTGCTAGCGGAGAAATGTCGGCCAAGATGGCGTCTTCATCCGATATTAACTGCAAACAGAGGCAAATAAAATGCACACCGTGTGCGGATTACGTATCGCACGAGGGAGTTCCGTACAGTCGATTAAAGAAAGAGCAACCGGGTCGGGCGGCAGGCGTGCGACGAGGATTAGTCCAGATTTCTGCAGCGGGGTTCGGAAATTAATTCTCGGGCGAACTTTTGCCATGTGAAAAGTTCATTTTGTTGCATAATGTAAAGCCCTAATTTCAAATGAGGTACTTAAAAGCTAAGTCTTTCTCAGTGAGAGATGAGATGTGCCTGTTCATTCTGACTTGCTACTTCCCCAAATATTAAAAGACATTAACGGGCTAGCTAGACAGCAATATCGATTGTCTGTCCGGGTTCTACCTTCAGCCACTACACGAGAACTCACTGGTGGTAGTATTGGCAAATCGTGGGGTCGAAATAAATCCGTCATCCGACATGCCATCTTACTGCGTGACTACTGACTACACGTTTGCATTCTCCAAGGTTATCGCTAGCCATTATCAAATGTGGAAAAATGCTGTGCACAGGGATGACTGTTCTTCAAATATGAGTTGTGTCATGTGGATAAATTGAGGCCATGCATTCAGAAAGTGCACAAGTTCTTCCGTCTGTCAAAGAGTGATTTTTAGACCCCGGACGCTATATTAGTTTAACGCTTAAGTTGGCTGTTGTTTTTTTGCTTGTCTCTTTGTGTGTGTCTATGTTAAGCACCTTTGGATGCAGCTAGATCACAAAAAGAACACCATGTGTGTCGCAATGACCTCATTCACTTTTTCAATCCCTCTGATAACATTAGCGTTGCAGTTTTCCTTTTCTTAGGAGCCATTAAGAGGGCTGGCAACCAAAGATACAATAGCTTACTTGCAATGAGTAACAGACCAAGCCAATAATGATTACGCAATTTGAGAAGAAACACATTGGATCCTTTCAAGTCTAGACCAAAAGTTTCCTAATGCTATCGCTAGCAGTTTTCTCTTTCTTTTGAGACATTCTAAAAGCTAATTACAATAAAAGCAAAAATGTGAGCAATGAGCAAATATGGGACCTTATCATTGCGATCGTATACAACATAGTCCTCTTCCAAAAAGGAACAAGCCTGGAGAAATGGAACAAACAAGTTGACGTATCTGGTGAATTGTCACCCATTATAGCATTTATCAACACAACCACCAGCCATTAGATTGATTAGCGATGTTGAAATTTCTACGCTTGAAGGCAACACCTGTCTAGTTCCCCCACAAATAAGAGCATGTGAGACAGGACAACGCGATATTTCGTGTTTGGTCTGAAACTAACATAAGACTATGTAAATCATGGACGTTTTCTATGAAAATCGGATCAAACCAAAATGGCTTTCTTTAATTTTTTGTGTCCTGTTATATAATTGGCATGTCCACCAAATTCCCTTTGCTGTTTATTTAACGGTTACAAATTGGAATTTGTGTAAGTTTACGACCAATTTATCCATTATGTTGTGTATATAAATATGATTCAGTTTATCATTTACAAATGAAGGTTAACCCTGCACATAGTTTATGTATATATATGTTTTAATCTATGTGCCAGTTAGAAGAACATAAAAAAAAAAGGACCTCTTCCCCACGTAAATCACCAGTGGAGGTCAACAAAATGGCACCTGCTTCCTCTCTTTGGCAGATTTCAGCAATGGTTATTTTGTCGTCACACCACAGGAAGTGACCTCATGTGTTGACAACGCGGCTGGGACACGCCTCCACGGAGAGAGGATGAGATTGTTTTGAGGGCGCGAGCTGAGTCGTGCCACAGTCGGAGGCAGACGTCGGAGCTGTGCGGCTGTGCTTGTGCGTGTGCGCGCTTGTGTGTGGATCTGCACGCATCATGCTCCCGCTTGGATGCTAATTCCCTGCTCCTGATCGGACTTAAAGAGGACTGCTGGGGTTGTCATTTTTTTCGGAGGGGTGCATGCTGAGAGCTCCGCCAGGGGATAATCAGAACATTATTAATAATAAAAGGTGGGGGTGGGGTGTAGGGGAGGGTAGGGGGGTATAATCTTACGCCACGCTTGAGCGATGTTCCGCGGGATTCTCTGTGTGGTCACAAAGGCTTTTCCCGCTCGCTAATGGACCGATGGGGGGACGCGGCGGCGGCTTGCCATGCTTGAATCCCACCTCCGCGTCCCAGACCTTCTTGGTGACCGCTGCCAGATCCACCGAGGACCCCCCCTTTACCCTCCCTTTGACCCCTAAACCTGCAACCATCCCATACGTCCTTGATCTGTACCTCTGGATGCTTGAGTGTATTCACCCTTTCTGACGCCTAAATGAGCTCCTGGACCTCCTCGTTGCTCCGCCGCCAGCCCCTGAGCTCCTCTATATACCGTCATGTTGCATCACCGGGGTTGATCCCCCTTTCACTCTCCCGTTCCCCACCCTCGTCCCAATCTTCTGTCCTCTGACCCCTACCCTATTCACCCTCTTTCCTCCAAACTCCTCCCCTCGCTCCATGACCATGTTGCCATGTGTCTGCTGGCTCCAGCCTGTCCTCATGGTGCTGACATCAGTGTTCTGGACCCGGGGGGAGAACTGCCCAGCGACCTGCCTGTGCCCCGACCCCCACACAGTGGACTGCAGCGGCCGAGGGCTGACCCAACTCCCGGACGAGATCCCACTGGACGTCCGCCGGCTCCTGCTGGCCGACAACTGGATAACCAGCATCCCCTCTGACTTCCTGGTTCTCTACAGTGACTTGGTCTATCTGGACTTGCGGAACAACACGCTGTCATACATCGAACCGGGGACCCTCAGCACCTCCTCCAGGCTGGTCTTCCTGGACCTCGGCAGCAACAACTTGACAGAAATCCCCAAGGGTACATTCGGGGAGTCCCGTAGCTTGATCAAACTGCGACTGGGCAACAACCCCTACCTGAGCATGGTGAGCGAAGACGCCTTCCTGGGCCTCACCTCGCTCCGGGAATTGGAACTGGAACGTAACGCACTGTCGAGCCTCAAGGTGGGCGCCTTAAGTCAGCTGCCCTCCCTGCGGGTGGTGAGGCTGGACGGCAACCCCTGGGTGTGCAACTGCAACTTTGCCAGCCTGTTTGCATGGCTCATAGAGAACAGTCAAAAGCTTCCCAATGGTAAGCAAATGTGGCAAACTTTTCCATACAAACAGTGTTGTACACATCTATTTATGTTCCTCCCTGTCGGAGAGGGAACCCCCTCCTCCCGAATCTTGTTCTAATTTAGTCTCTTTCTTCCTCCACCCCCATAGCCTCCAATGTGAGTGTGTAATATGACACAATAGCCCTTGTTCGAGGATGAACCTGCAATGAGATCCACAAAGAAACAAGATTTTTATTCTCAGGAAATTGATTAGGAGAATATTTCTAGTTCATCGGTCATGTAGACCAGTTGGTGAACATACTGTTTTATTTTATATAATACTCAATTTAGTAAAGTTTTTTTTAAACTTCTACCATCATCCAATTTGTCTAGAAAAAAGGCAGAAATTAATGTGGAGAGCTTGCAAGAATATTGTATTGTTAAACTGGTACGACTGAGGGCAGCACAGTGCACCTCATGGTTAGCACTTTCTCCCACACTAAAGACTCTAAATCAGGGTTCACCAATTCCGGTCCTCAAGGTCCGGAGTCCTGCAGGTTTTAGTTGTTTCCGCCTACTACCACACCTGATTCCTTTAATTAGCTCATCAGCATGCCTGATAACGATCCTGATCTTTAGTATCAGGTGCTTTCGTAGGCGCAAACATCTAACACCTGCCGGACTCCGGCTCTCGAGGACCGAAAGTGGTGAACCCTGCTCTATATTGTTCTTTTCTGTGAAGGTGAGTGTGAAAGGCTGTTTGTCTATATGTGCCCTGTGATTGGCTGGGGTCCAGACCAGGGTGTACCCCGTTTCTCTCACCAAAAGTCAGCTGGAGTAGGCTACAGCTCACCTCTGACACTAAGGTGGTAAAGAAATTGGATAGATTGATGTATCAAAGGGAAGAATCCACTTCCCGCGCCAAAAGTCAACTGGAATAGGCTCCGGCTCAACAGTAACCCGAATGACAACATTGTTGCTTGTGTGACCAAACCCTCTACAAAATACATTGTTTGCTTGTTTTTATTCCACACGGCCATTCAGTCAATTTAATGCTTTACATAAGATATTTTAGGCCTTGTGACTTTGAGTTAGATAACAGGGCACAAGATTTGTATGTGTGTGAGTGCTTCTGAGAAACAACACAAGGCTCACACTAACGCGTCAGACATATTTTACTGTGGCTGTGAGCTGCTTACATGAGCGGATGGGCCTCTAACAGCCATAGGGGGTTTGCACTATTTGTTCTAGTTCTCGCACACACAAAAAAAAAAAAAAAAATGAGGCTCTTTAATATCCGCTTTCATTCAGCTCAAAGCAGATAGCATATCCCATCAGACACTGCACAAATAGCTTCGACTGAGGCTGAGCCACATGATTACTATAGATGTTTTTTTTAGTTAGCGTTGAAGTGTGAGAAAACCACCACGTGGGAGCTGACGAGGTTAAATTAAACACAGCCAACGGTGAAGCTTCAAATGACAATTAGCTCATGCTGTATAATGTTTTTTTTTTTTAAACTGGGCCTGAACTAAGAATTTGAAAAATGTTGGTGTGGAGGATGCTGCCGAGAGAGAGTGGGCGTACTTCTTCTTCTGTCATCGTTCCAAGTTTGTTTGGGTGTGAGTGTTGACCTGTGTACGAAAACTGCCTCCTTAGCTCAAATCGGTATGGTGCAACAGAAAGCGGGGGGTACACATGCTACCGACAATCGCACCAAATTTGCTAATTACTCCTCCCTTCTGATCAATGTCAGCGAAGACCAGATGTCTCTAAACAGACCATCCTGAGTGATTACCCTGTGGTGTGGGACGTGTTAGTGTTTTTCTCCCTCCCTGATCTGCTCGGCAAACAGTCTGAGCTAACATTCGCAAATCCTCATGTATTTCGCAAGGTCAGTCTTAGTACTGTGACAGACCTTTGGTTTAAGGGAGTTTGTCAGTGAGAGAGATTATGTACTGTATATGGTGTATTGTGTTGGTCCGAAATGAAAGTTTGGCTTCACAGTTCCTTATTCATCTACTGATGATCAGCACTAAGGAGCAAGTGGGGTTCAGTAATTGGCTGAAGGATTGAAAAGTTCAAACCCAAAACCAACTCTACCACCTGAGCCATGCTGCCCAAGGTTGTCTTGAGTACACCGCACCTGCACAGTGTAATGACACCCAATGCAAGAGATGCATCATGAAAATTATGCTTTGACAAAGCAAGGGCATTGTTGTAGATGACCACATTGGGACTCATTTGTTTGTGATACTGAATGCTATTATATTTTCCCTCACGTTTGCTACCCTCACGATCCATGCGCAACAATGTCAAATGACTAACTGTGTTAGCATAGTCCTGTCTGGGAAGTGTTTACCGCCCTTTGAGAGGCTGACCTTCAAATTTCCATTAGGGCATATTAGTCTGTACGCCGAAGCAGACAGCAGCTTAAGAAAAAAGGTTTAAACAACAGTGGTACGATCAATATGAATGTGTGTCAATTTAGACAACTGTGCCTTGTGCATGTCAGGCCAGGAGTTGGCAGTGTTTGCAACTGCAGTAAACCCCCGCTATTTACAGGGGGGCTGCCAAAAATAGCAAAAAATCCATAAGTGACTTCCCCATTTTTTTTTTATAATTGCCTAAATTAATAGTTTGAAGTGTAGTTGTATCCACCAGGTAGCCCTCTACCTGACCGCAATGGTTTCCAAAGCATGCCATTGGAAGCAATAGCACGATAACAGATGGGACGCTCATTAGCGAATGAGCTTGACATGATGCGATTTTTGTAACATACAGTACATCGGCTCTGGCGAGTGTCCTCGACGTGGGTGTTGGGAGCGCATGTTTCATTCATCACAAAGTGAGAAACTCAATTACGGCACGAGACATAGTGCTTCTATATCCTATACAGTTGTTCGTAGAGGACAGGAACCGCAAGTAATTGATTCCCCCCTTGGCGAAATGTTTATAACTGCCTATGATAATAGTTTAAACCGTGAATATAAGACAAACTATGACCCCCAACTATTAAAGTATCATTTCAAACCCATTTTACAACATACCTCAACAGAAGACGCTTCGAAACTTCCCTGGCTATGTATCACTTCAAGACAATGAACTTCCTTCACACAAAATACTGTAAAACACTAATTTCCTATTTAGGCTTTGAGTTTTTTTTTTTGTTGTTGTTTTTTGCACTCCACAGGAATAAAAATTGTGCATCGTGAATTACAGTACTGTACATGAAGACTTTCTGTTAATGTGGATGCTGCGACCTCCTTATAGTTCAGCCACTATGATGTCTCTAAATTGTGAACAAGTCTCAATCTGCATCAGGCTAGCCTTTAATGGTGTATGCTGCTTGTGAAGGAGTTGTTGTGTTAAAACCTATCACAAGAAGGAGGTGCAAATGATGCTAATTAACTGCCTGTCATAGAACACGAAGGTTGAAACTCATAAAGGGGGGTGCTCAGTTCTGTCACCCGAATGTGCTATAGTCATAATTTTAGTAAATGTTTGTAGAAAAAAACAAACACTTCTCAGCCAGATATCTAAAGCATCCTAATGAAAAACAGCAGGCATGCTGGTAATCGGGTGTGCCGTCTTGTGCCATGCGACCTTGTATTCTATCGCCACAGCTCAAAGTAGTTCACTGCGTGTCGTTCCTAACCTTGAAACGGCATATTTAAACCCTGGCCGCTTGCACTATCCGGAATATGTTTTGCTAGCTGACTCGGGTATAACATAAAAGTTGGAACTCAACAAGAGCTGTGAAGCTGTTGGTAGCTGGCTAATGGTTATCACCAGATCATAAGGAGGAGGGGCAGACGATGCTAACTGTCTGATGCAGGATATAAAGGTCAAAACCTATCCTTAGGGGGTACATGAAAATGTTGCTAATTAAGCCATAGACGTGTGTTGCTACCCAAATAACGATCTAAAGGTTGAAATTCAAAGCGCAAGGAACCAAAAACTGATTTAAAAGCCCGTTAGCATATTCGGACAAGCACACATTCAGCTATTTTTGAAGTCGTCCTGAGATCCTCATGGTTCCCCCGACGGCTTGCATAAAGTAGCAGCCAGAGAGCCCCACGCTGCAAAACCTAATTCCCATTTCATTTTTCACGTCTTGATTTCCCCTGTGATGCCGGGTTCACCGTTTGGCACACTTGTCTGTTTGCATAAGTTTGATTACTGCCGGTCAACGACATGGTACAAGATGATATATATATCTTAAAAAAAAAAAAAAAATGTAGGGGAAAAAAATATTTATTTACAGAAGATTAGACCGACATTGTATTTCCTCAGATAGCGGCTGGGGAAGTCCCAGGTGAAATGTACCAAGTCTAGACATGTCCTTTTGATTGGTCAGAACAGAATTGTAACGTCCATATTTAATTAGCAACTTCTGTTCACCTGTGCTGCTGCTCGGCCATAAAACCATGCTGATGTGTATTTTGCTTGCTGAGGTAGTGATTTTCAACCCACTTCTTGCAGGTGCTACTTTAGAGGGTGTAAATACATTTGTGTTGCTCTTCTTGATTTTACTTTCCACCACGTTCTGCTGCTGTAACACGTTAGTTTCTGGCATGGAAATGCTAACTAGATTAAGACGTAACGTACAGAACCAAACTGTACTGCTTGGCGGACTCATGGCTATAGCTGAGGTAATTAAAGTTACCTGTTGCTACTATTTGTTTTTCCTATTTATTTGGATGAAGGCTAAACTTGTTAAAATGACACTAATTGGGACAAGCCGACACAGTGTCTTGAGAGTTAAGTACGGGGATTTGTCTATAGGTTGGGTACACATACAGTACCAGTATATTGGTTTATGTCAGTGTGTTTGTACATTTTCTAATCAGGTAGTTGAATGTTTAATTAAGGGATGAGTGTAAACATGATCCAGTGCTGTCTTGTCCGCCGGTGGGTTAAGGATGAACAAAGGCTATGTATAATTCAGGGTGACACAGTTCTCTGGGTGCATTGGCCAGGGTAATTGGAGCTGGAGCTGCCTGCGGGGCACGACATGGCAGCTCTGCGAACAGCTTCGCCACAAAGTAGCAGCTCATTTGATGGGGGTTCGGAGCCACAATTTTCATTTCTAGTCTTTCAAGTTGCCCTGTAAAAAAATCTGCCCCGTCGTCTTAAAAATAAAAAAATAAAAATTGTAAGCCGCAATGCCGCCCACGACATCACTGGCTATCTTTATACCTCGTGTGGAATGTGACGATCCAAATCAGATTTTTTAACACAGTCTGTCAGCGTTTTGTATGCTGGCCTGATTACGAAATGCTACTTTGCGCAATGACGAGCTGTTGTCGAAAAGGCCACAAGGAGCGCTGATGAAACGTGATGTGATTGGGTCTCCATGCAGAAGGAATCCCCTCCTGAGTGATGCACCCCCGACCCGCGTTGTCGCATGAACGCTCGTCTTTCTGCATTTCGCTCGCCTCCCTGCTTGGCCCTCTTCCATCCCCCACCCTCGCCATGACCTATGAATTTTTCATTGCTTATCTTTACGACTTTATAACTCCGTGATCGGCCCCTTAATGATTCTTCATTACATCTGCTTGCTATTTAATCGGTGTGATGCATCTTAGAGGGTGATTCAGTTATTAGAGCATCACCTTCTATCTCCGTGTCATGGACAACGTTGCCTTGTACGAATAAAAAAAACAAGAACGGTTGTTTCTTTATGGCTGACGCTAGAATCAACTGTGTTGTTACGGTCGTAAGAAAAATCGCCCCTGATATAGTGGTCAGTCACAACGATGAATATCAATCCCGCCTGGAGATGGCGGATCAACCGTCCCCGTGTCTGACTGTAATCCCACGTGTAATCCATCAACCGTCCGTGCTTGGAATATGAAGGATTGGTGCGGCATCATACCATTAGTTTCAATGCTAGTACGCTTTTAAAGCCGACGTTATCTTGCCTCTTTATCCCTTGACATGGACACTAGGTATAGAAAAATACAGTGGTCCTCCCTTTGCAGATTGCAAATAAGGGTATGGACATCAACCAAACCAGGAACATTGCTTATAAACCCAACTGAGTTGGACTACAGAGGTTACAATTTTCTGCCTATTTCATCTTTACTACTCCTCTGTAATCGCTTCTCAGAGATGACACTCACAGTTTTTTAACCCCACGTCCTTCCTTATGTCCTCTGATGTCAACGAGCCGCCTTGTTATCAGCGGTGACAGCGAGAGGCTGGAATTGTTTTCACCTTGTGAGTCAGCGCGAGTGTCATCGTGTCAAAATGTGGACTTCCTGTTGTGGGAATTAGCCGAGTGCGAGGACCAGCGTCTGACCCCAAAGGCACTGAGTAATCCTGCTATAATGTTGCCATTCTGATGTGAAGTACAGGCTCTCGTCTTAAAAGTTGTATGCGTTTGAATTTTCATGATTCCTGGCCATTAAAGCAGAATGGATTGCTCAATTAAGCCATCAATTCACAAGAGGCCACGTGTAGGAAAAAGCCTGGGAATGTTTTGCTCACAATAATCTCCACTAAAAGCTCCCCTGAGTCAAAGTGTAAGAGGGCCTGCTGCTTGGAAAGTGGCCTGCCATATTGTTTGCTAAGCAAGTATAATAGAGTCGAGAGTCATAACAAGCCACAATATTTTCGGCTCGTTATTGTTAGCGGACAGCTTAACCGTATTACCACTTGTAAGGCCAGGCCTCGAGCATTTTTCTCTGGGAGCCGACTGACAGGGCTTAGAATTTATGCCGTCATTAACCGATGTGCTCTTTCTAGCCAGAAATCAATAACATTGGCCTCTTGTCAATTTAGCTTTGACTCATGAGATTTTGATCCTCAACCAGACGGAAGAGGTTGCGGTTGGATCACTTGTTTACACAGTGCAAATGCTCCAAACACAACACTAGGCACTCGGGACCTATAACAACCACAAGGTTATTGAAGCATTACATGTCATGGTGGAATCGGCATATTTCACACTTTCACGGCTAATGTCAGACTCCGTTCTGGGAAAAAAATATCCCTTTGTTGTCATTATGATCTGCTCAAAACATCACCCATCCATCCTGTTTTAATTGCGCTTTTGGTTTACCTTGGACTGGCCGCGGGGCAGATGTAGATAACCATTCACACTCAAATCAATTTGTCATTATGTAGCGATACAGAACTGTCATCGATACATACAAATATTGTGCTTTATGTCAACTGTTTAAAAAAAATAAAATTAAAATAAAAAACACGTCCTTATGGAGTGATGAGATTTTTGCAGTGATAAAAATGTAAATGAATGGAATACGGAGCGATTACTGTCAAGTAATTAAGGTAAACACTCTATACTGCATTTTCTGGGCTATCTTACTTTGCTATAATTTTCTCATTAGTAAGGACGAGATGTCGTGTAATTTGAAATGAAAAATGGAAGACAATAACAAGCGGAATGTCCTTTTCCTTTTAATCGACGTCGAAACAACTTCAGCGACTGATTTACGATGCTTCCATCTTGAGGTGAATTAAGTCAAGGTTGCCTTCGACACAAACATTCACTTTTTATGATGACTTTAAGATACCTGCAGTCACATTTTTAGGGGCTTTTGTGTTTTAATGATGCAATGAAAAATATGTATTTCCAAATTGCCATACTGCATGAAAATCATTGGAAAGACAATTCCAACAATTTCCCCCAATTGTTCATTTTACAGTTTGACTTGTTTTTTGACATAAGCTCAGGAATAGACAAAGAGCTCGTAAATCATCTTTTAGAGTCCATCTGACAAAGTGTTATGATTCTCCAACTATGAAATTGTTAAATGGAAAATATGTTGACTTCAGTCGATGTACCGTGGGCATTTTACGTGGGACGTTTACTTTAATTGTTCCTGCAGTGAACCTGCCGGAGGTGGATGTGCTGTACTCAACTGGCAAGACTTAAAACTCACTTGACGTTTATCAAATCAGTTCCCTCCGAAGGCTTTGGGATAAAAAAGAAGTATTGTAGGTAATGTGCTGTATAAAGATTTGAATTGTCCTTTCTGACATCCGTCCTGCGCCTTTGTATGGATGTGAGCAGATTCTGGTCCTTCTAAATGGGGTTTGAGCATTTGATCCCACTTGTGATCAAAATCAGCAAAGGCCCGATTATCAGATTATCCTGAATAATTGATTATCTTTTGGTGTGGGCCTGTGGAGTGATTTTTTTATTTATTTTTTCCCTTCTTGATCTCCTTGCAAAATGTTTGGGACCCACAATTGTAAATGTTAAAAAAATTCAATATTTACAATGGGACGTTTTTATATGTGTGGTCAACACCGAGTTGGGCTATGATTCGGACTCCGTGACTGTGACATGAAATGGAACATTAGCCAGATAAGTGGGATACACATACCTAGGACCTGGGACTTACTTGATGGGCTAAAATGTTTTGTTTTTGACGGAAATAATATTTTTCTGGTTAGTTTGTGCAAAACTGGTAAAAAAAGTGGATTCGCGCTAATATTGACAAAAGGGGACTAGCAATGTATAAGGTTTCATGAAAGTAAGAGACACAACAGCGATATATGTGCTAAATAATGTGACTGAACCTATATGGCTGTATACACAAACTAGACTTGACTTGACTTGACTGAGCATTTCGCTTATGATTTGCTTTATTGTTTCAATTGACTTGCTCGAAATTTAGTGGCCAATCGACCGGAATTGGTTGATTTTTGCCACAGTAACGAAGGACTTTCTTTAAACTTGAAGTTTAGAATTTGAGTCTTGAGATTTATAACTTGTCCATACTGTATGTGACTTACTCCCAACTCTATAGGCAGGAATAGGCACACGTTATAAACGGTGATGTTTTCCCCAAACCACAAACTGTGTTTTCAGTAGCAATAATTCAACTCTAGGATGACATTTACTTTTGGGCATATTGCACAACAATACGCCTCAGTCCTGTCTGCTTGCCCTTGCAACATGACGTAATCCGCTGAACGGACGCCACGCGAACGCGTTGGTCCACAAGTCGCAACATGGCGTCACTCACTTGCGAGCTCGCTTCAGCGTGTCTGGCAAATCTGTCTAATCTAATTTTCTCTCTCTGAGCCCAGGAGTGGAAGGCATGGAGTGCTCCCTCCCCATGGACGGCCGGCGCGTGTCCCTGGCCCAGCTCTCCAAGGACAGCTTCCGCGAGTGCCAGGCGAGCCTGACTCTGACGGACCTGCTCATTATCATTTTCTCGGGCATCTCCGTGTCTGTGGTAGCCATCATGACCAGTTTCTTCCTGGCTTCCACCGTCCACTGCTTCCAGCGCTGGAGTAAAGGTTCCAAGGGTGACGACGAGGAAAGTGAGGAGTAACAAGTATGTACTTTTATAAAGGGCTCGTCTGATCCGGATGTTTCTTTTGCGTGGACAAGACTTTACTGACGAAAATGTGCGACGAGGCGACAGATTTGTGCTGCTTCCTCCCTGGTGAACGTCCAGGACTTTTTTACGGAGTCTCGGCCTGGTGGTACAGTTGTTGATTTCTTTGCAAAGAGTTCACCTAGGAATGGTATGAAAAGTCACTCATGAAGAATAGATTATGTTAGTGGGCACTCAAAATGATTTCGAATTTTTCAAACAGCTTGCGTAGCAATTTGTATAGTTTGCTAAACCACAGGGAAATGTTTGGGCTGTGTTCACACCTGTAGCTTGGGAAATGGATATAGGCGATTTATAAAAAATTGGAAGAAAGTTTTGCTTTTAAAAATAGATTCCAGTGCATTGCTGTCAGTTATATGCCAACTTTCGCGATTTGTGGGCTGGCCTGGTCCCAATCCCCTTCTGTCTTTGCACATGTATTACTTTTAAACATACCGCTGTACAGGGAGTCCTCGAGTTACGGCCGAGTTGCGTTCCTACGCTGGCGATGTAACCGTTAAATTCAATATTTACATCTAAATGCTTTGTACAGTACACCCGGAAGAACCAATATTTTGTGTTTCCGCACGGACATTCATTTGCAAAGCGGTGCTAATTAAACAAGGAAATGTGACGCGCCTGACGGCGAGGCGACCTGCTAGATGGACGTCCGTTGCTGTAAGTAACAACAACACAACTATAAATAACTTAAAAAGGGCGTTATTACTGTGGGAAATTAACGAAAAACGGACAAGGCACGGGCGCCGTAAAGTCGAAACGACGTAACTCGAGGACTGCCTGTATAATGTTTTTAAAAAAAAAACAAATTCCTCAATTCACTTTTACAGGGTCTTTAAGACATCTTGAAACAGTTTTAAAATTGTGAAGGAATGCACAAGGTTTCTCTGTGTCCATGTCTGTGGTCCATGTGAAATGAGCCGAACTCCCCCGAGCGGACCCAGACCTGTTCAAGAATTCCGGGTCCACTTATTTGGTTTTGATGTTCGCATTGTTACACGTGACCAAAACAAAGCGCACCGTTTTTAAACCGACCCAAACGGGTGTGAACACAATTTTCACCCTCAAGTTTTCATAGAGTTACTGTGACACTGTAAACTGATCATACCCTAACAAAATATATCCGAAAGATGTCATACAGACCAATGACCTCAATATTTATTCCCCCCCTTCCACCTAAGACGTCACATCCTGTCATTCACGCCGTGTGTTTTTCTACCGGGCGCGGGAAAAAAGGACATGTACAGCGAACAGGCAGATTCCACGGTATATCAGATATACTATGTAGTCACACACATACATGTATGTGCACAATTAAAACAAGCATCATCATATAAATCCAGAGAATATACTCTTTCATTAGCTTGATGTAGAAAGATGAACTAGCTCTGAGTATAATCCTCACAATTAGAGCAAAAAAAAAAAAAAGTGGTATTATAAAAGACGTGTACAACTATCGTGTCAATGAATGCACTTTAAATGGTGAATCTAATTATGTGACAGCCCTAATTACACCATTCCGACTGTTTTGTCTGCCAAAGGTCAGGTTGAAGCGAAGAGAGCCTTTAGAATTTTTTATTTACGCTATCTATTTTTTAATTCCAGTGTTTCAAACTCATTGTCACATTATTGCCAGGCCACTCGAGGCCCTTCGACATCATCATCATGAAATCCATCAATTTAAGAGTCCCTATTATAACCAGTCACTTAATACATCATCATCATTATCAGCGGGCTCGCCGATCTCTTGTTGTGCTTTTAGAAGCGTTCTTCCGAGGTGTGAAGCTAATGATTCGACAGGAGAGGCTTGAATAACAAAAAAATATGACAGCCGCATTTTTCGTTGTGATTGAAGGTGCCCTGAATGCGTTAATTACATTCTCGGGCTCGGGAATGCTCAAAACTAGGACCTATTGGCGTTTGCATTAGAGGATTCTGGAGCCAGGGAATAACCGCGTCGCACTGAGACGAGGAATGGAAAGAATCACAAAAAAATACCACGATGAGGGATGCTGGAATGAATCGTAGTGACGTTGAGGGCGAAGCATTCTCAACACAAAGTAACGTTATGGGCAAAATAAATGGGGTGCACACACACATACCGATCAACAATCATGCCAAGCTGGAACATTTTCCCTCCCTTACGATCAAAGTTAGCAAAGGCCCATCAGAATTCCTGACCGCAGAAAACAATGGGGCCGACTATTGTAAGATCACAAGCTCAATATAAATGATTGCAAATTATTTTGTGTTTGCTTAACACTGATTTTGGCCAAGCCATGGTCTCCGGGATAATTCGGTGAAACGTAACAATTGGGACCCAACCCTCGAGCACCATGGTCAGTCTTAGTACATGAAGCTCACTTAAACATAATTTCTTGCCGCAAAGATGCCACAATATGGCGCCAACTGTTATTGTGGACAGGCTTTTCGCAAATATACGGGAAATCACGCTAGCGTCGAAACCATGAAAGCGCTGTGCTAGCATTTCTTATCGCCTGAGGTTTTAAAGTATGTCTTCATGTATTTTGGTTGGCTAGCTCACAAGGCTCACTGCTAACCTGGACCTGACTCCAGCCCTTTCCATTTCCTTAGACTTTACAGTAACTATAATCCCTCGTTGCTCCTCAGAAAAGCGGGAGACATTTGTAGATCTCAAAGCTGATTAGCATACAACGCGTTCCAAAATCAGATGGCACAAACTCCCAAGCCGTTGAGTAAATTCATTTTCTCTTTCAGCAGACGTTTCAGTGGAAAGAATCCAAGAGGGGCTTTGTTTTTATACATATCATTATTGGTTCCAACTACTGTGTAGTTGCCGTATTGACAAACTCTTACGTTTAGCTTAGCTCTTGTCTCTCGACGCATACTGTAGGTTCGCATGACAGGACTTCATTTCTCTCGCAAACACCGGGACATTAGAGCATGCACTGCTGCGTTAACTACTCTTAGATTCATGTCTATTTTTATATTAAACCTTTCAGGACGGAGTGTTTCTTTACTTGACATTGCGGACCCCCCCCCCCCCCCCCCCCCCCAGTGGCCACCTCTTGCATACGGCTTTGTCAGATGCATTATTGAAGAGAGGTGACCAGTCAGTCAGATTGAGATTATAAACAGCAACAACGGTGATGCCGTTGTTGCACATGAATGCATTTTCAAATGTCAAACACGTCGTATATGTAGCTGTATTCTGTTGTTTGGTTAAAAAAAAAAAACGAAAATAAAACCTTTTTTTCTGTCTTCTTGTTGTCTCCTGAATTTATCTTTTTTTGTTTCTAATGAGTCAGTTTGGCTAGGATACCTGCTTCAGGTTGTGCTCATTTCGGGAAATTGCGTGTCTGCTTAAAGTGTGAGCCCTGGAATTCACCCCAGATGGTTGCTTCCAACCAAAACGGCTGATTCAATTTGTGGCCTTGACTTCCCCGTGCATCCTGTTATGATAGACATTGAGTTGACCCAATTTTCATGACAATCGGTCAAAATAGTGTGGAGGGGTAGACTTTTATTTTTTCCAAGCTTTCCATGGGCCACTTGCTGAATTGTTGAGTGTTGTAAACTTCATCATTTTTGTGATTCAGTATTTTTTTTTTTATCACACAATTTTTTTTTTTTAAATCAAATTGACTTACTAATTCCAAGCAAACTTTTGCAACACACGCCCTAAATATCATACGACCTGATTTCATGTTAGCGCAAATGTGACATGCACAATGTTAATAATGAACAGTGAAGCACCCCCCACCACCTCTCTCGTTCACAGTCACAGTCTCAGCCTCATCTGTAAACACAGCACGGTGTGTTATTTCACCCAGAACTGTGATCGCTGTGACTCGCTATGCAAAAGTGCCGCTCTATTTTGGGAAAGGGCGTCTGGGAAAATTAGAGGCTTAAGAAGAAGAAAAAAAAAAAAGCATGTTTAATGCCACCTGCTTGCATAATGTTCAGCTGGTGAATTTTTGCAGTCTCCTTGATGTAGATTCCAGTTGTGCTGCAGCAGAAAGCAATTTATTTATGCATTATCTGTTTTTGTGCCTTTAAAATGTACACAATCTACATTTTGGAAAAAGAAAAAAAGAGACCAACGTGATGGTCGAGAGGTGTCACTGCAGGACGTGGCGCAGCTCGTGATGAGGATTCTCCTGCAACCATTTACCTCATCCGGTTGTCACGGCAACACAGCCGGGGGCCCGAGCAGTTGGAAGCTAAGGCGGGAACATGGAGCGGGAGGCCCCCCCCCGCCCCCATCTCCACCCCACCAGCCCTTTCTCTATCCACGCGTCCACGACTAACTGGATCTGGCATTGTGCGGCCTCATGCACCAACCCGTGACTTTCCTCTCGTCGTCATGAGAATTTACGAGGGGGTCGACACACTTGTGTTGACAAAAGCTGGCTCTCGGTTTATTACGTTTCGGTTTTATGAACGGCGAGCAATGGACTAGTTGTAGCAAACCCAGACAGACTGCGTACTGGTGTTCCACGAAGTTTGTTTTATTTTATTTTATTCCTTCCTTGTACCATTTGACGTAAGAGCTATACTGTAAACAAACAAATAATAAATATAAATGACAGTCCTTGAAAGTTGTCAAATACATCGTCGACACAACTTTTAGTCGTACGTGTGAAAAAGCTAGCTAAAACAGAAAGCTAGTAGCATAAACGACCACTAATGAGAAGCTATCATTAGCTTCACTCCAATAGAAAATAACATTCAAAAACTCATTTACACAAGTAGTTCACATCGTGATAAATCACAATAAAACAACACAAATACCTTGTCCCCTTTCCAGCTAGGTACTTGGACAGCACCAATGCAAATCGGCGTTTCAGTCCGCAACAAGTTGAATCACGGACCTTTTTCTTTTGTTGTTGTTAGCGCCTTTCTGTTCTGTAAAGCCGCCTTAAAAAAAATATTGTACATTTAGAACAGATATAAAATTTGTGATTAATTGTGAGTTAACTATTGAAGTCATGCGATCAATTAATATAGAAAAAATTAAATCTTCTGACGCCCCTAATTTTTAAACAATATATTATTTTTTTTCATTAGGGGGCATCAGGCGAATACAATTTTCCCTAGTTAACTCGAGAGCAATTACATATTTTATATTTGTTCTAAACGTACAATCCATTTTTTTTCTTGTTAACAAAAGTGGGAACAAATGTGAAACTAATAGAAATAGTTCAAATGAATTTTTGACGTCTATAGCCGTCAATGGCAGTGAATGAGTTAAAAAAAATAAAGCATAGAGGGAACAGGATATTGACATTAGAAACCCAAAAGTGTGTTAAATAATAAGTCATTTATGAGTTTGTTACTGCGCCATAATAATACTGCAGCATTGTGAAGTATTCACCTATTTGCTTAATTCTGTGGAACCCAACCACAGCTATTCTCACTCATCTTTGCGTATTTCTCCACGACAGAATGATCGTTTATTCTCTCGTCTCTTGTTACCGTTGGTCCCTAGCCTACAAAACGCAGCAGGTCTGTAGGAAAGAGTAAGACAACCCCAAGAGAGGAAGCTTTGAATGAGTAATAGCTCAAGGTTTTCCAGTTCCAACCCGTGTGTACAGCATCGGGGGTTTGGATTGCACCACTGAAACTGAGACGAGGCTAATGTGACTTTTAAGAGTGACTCCACACCCATTACTAGCCGGATCCTTTACTCTAATCCTAAACTCCTAACATAATCCAAATTCAAACCCTAAACTCCAAACTCTAACCTAGTCTTAAACCCTTAGCTCTCAGGCCACTTTTTCATCATCATCATCCCTCACATTCAGTATTGGTAAACTAGGAATTTTTTTTTTGCTCTTTCAGGCTTTTTCAGCCAGTAGAGGGGGAATACTGATATGATGAAACCCAAAGCTGTCAGCATCATCAGCCTTGAGTGAACAGTTGGTGCTCTGCTTTGCTCCTATCAGATTGACATTTTCTACATGCAGCAAACATGCTACTAATCCGCGCTAGTGTGACGCGTTCGCAGCTAAAGATCACATGCAACCAGCCCTCTCGTCTATTTAGGTCACGCATGAGTTCACCAAGAGAGAAAATCCCTCCATATTTGACCTCAATAACGCAAGGACACTCAGTATCAAACGCGCGCTCTCTCAAAAAGCGAGACATAAGCTCCGTCCCCAAAGCGGTATATAAATTTTATGGCTGCCTTGATGTAATATTTGGCAAGAGAATATGAAAATGGGAAAGGAATGAAAGGTGAACAAGGGTGCAAGGTGGTGGCGCAAACTGCAATCAACTCAAGTCAATTACCTTCAAAATTGTATTTGTTGTTAGTGTAACGTTAACATATCGTGGCTGACCTGTGAAAAAGACTTATGTCCTTTTTTTTTTGTGTGTAATTTTTTTATTTACGTTTTATGATCTACGTTGGGATTACTGCATTTCCATTTCATCCCATAAACGTAAAAATGTAAACATCCTACGATAAATGCTGAACCTAACTGTTACCCTCATGTTAGCTATATATTTTAAATATTTTTAAAATTTTGCAAGCAAAGTTAGCATGTTTGCTAACTTTGTGATAACAAATGGGAAATCCCCATAGTATTAGGGCAGAGGCACACCGATAGCAAGGGATCAAATCCAGATGACAGTCTCCAAAGCATTGTAAATATCTTGTTGTTGCTCATTCTATGCGCTTGTCAACAAAAGATGCCAGTTAGCCACGCCCATCTCATTAGCCACTCTGCTACCTGGACGCACAGGTGCTTCTAATCAACATTCATCCAATTTAAGCGACGTTCCGTATGCCTGTCCTGAGGACGTTTAACGGTTGTAATGTATATGCCCTGTCTGGAGTGGCGCTGTAGCGCAGCCACAGGGAGTTAACGGAAAGCGTAGAAGAAGAATCAGCGAAGAAGACAAACACTTTTATATATATATATATATATATATCTACAGAACATGGCTTTGAATGTATCAAAACAACATAAAGAAGATGAACACAGGGGAAGTAACAATGGCGGATGATTCAAGTACAACGCCGCTTGTTGAACGTGGGAATAAAGAAGCAAAATATTTTGCTGCATAAGCAAGCTAAGGACTACGACACGGCTATCCGCCATTGTTGTTGACAGACTGGCGGTTCGCGCGCAGTCACGCGAGAATTGGAGCATACGTCATCAAACTACGACAACTGGAGGAGTATCCTGCATATGGTGCCCGGACGGAAGCGTGCGGGGCGCGTTTGGAAATCTTTCCACTCTGGAGCCCGGTTTCAAGCTCCAGAACCGCGCCATCGTGTGGACGAACGGCCTAAACGGTAAGAAACTTGTGAGGATACATTGAAACTGGCTTTGGTGTGGACGCGGCCTAAGCAGTTTGAGTTTCACTGTTGCGCTCCCAGTGGTGTACAAATGATTACTGTGATACCGTGATACTCCATCTCGTTTGAGATCACTGTCTCTCTCCACCTCTTTTGTTTCCTTTCACTCTCTAGTTTTCGCTTTCCAACACTCTCTGTCTCGCTCTGTCTCTCTAATTCTGTAGTGATTGTGGCACTATGGTAAAAGTGAATACACAGAAATAGTTGCCCCCCCCCCCACCCCTCAATAATTTTATTTTCATTTTTGTTTAAAAGTCCTTTTCTACTGAGAGAACTACTGTTTAGTGTCTATTTGATATCAAAGTGCAATTTACGTTTTCGCCACCAGATGGTGCTTAAAAGCTTGCATATCAGAAGTGTATGATATTTTTTTAATTTTTGCTTGTTGGAACCATCTTTTTTTGTTTTTGTTTTTTTGAGTATTGCAAAACTACGGAAGCGTATTGCATTGCAAAAAAGTCCTGTTTTTTTTTTACAATTTTTGTTTCCAGTTTTATTGATTATTTTTTCCCCTAGTTTTAAAACAAAGATTTTCCTCTGTTTTTCTGAGTAATTTTTCCCTGTTTTATAAAAAAAAAAAATCTTGTTTTTCTGATTTTTTTTTTTTTAATGGTTTTCCCTCAGAGATTAGAGAACAAACCACAATACAGTATACACATTAAAAATTTGACATCTGAGCCATGTCAAGTAAAAATAATAATAATAATCAATAGGGTATTCACAACCATGTCAAGGTGGACACTGTTTTGATGGGGGGGCCATTTTGAAACACAATAAATTGATGTGTAGCCTTAAGTGGTCTTCATCTTCTCACTCTCTCAGCTTCTGGACAAAAACGTGAGGGAGAAATCATCATCAATGGCAAGAAGCTATGTATAACTCAACAAGAGAGAGAGAGAGCACCTTATTTTTAGTGATATGCTAAAAATAAGTATCAAGTGGCCTACTTATAAGTTGGAAAAGGTTGAGACTGCATAAATGAGGACTGGAGACGGGCCACGTTTTGTTGTCGTTTAGTTTTGCAAAGACAGATGGTGGCAGGCCCTTGCAGACACTTGGACACGTACAACACGTTCCTCCGACTTGGCGTGAAGATCATGCCAAGAGTCCATGAAACAAAAGAAGAGTTGAAAATAGCCTCCGCGAAAAGGTCGACATGGATTGTTCTTCTGCGGCGATAGTTTGTTTCTTAACAACAATGTTCATTGGTCAATTTGACCCGCTGTAATGTTCATTTTTTTTTTAAATCACATAACTTAATATAATCCTTTTTTTTTTTTTTTAAGAAAAACTGAGACCAACGTTTAATCCATTTTCTTTATTTTAAATGTTCCCAACGGGTCAACTTGACCCGCTACTTTGAAACACCAATACAGGCCTGGAACCTTAATTCCTGGCTTCAAACCTTATTTTGAAACACGCCTAACCCAAGCTTGACATGCCGACTTGAAACCATACTGAAGGTTGAATGTAAACAAACACCTGCAGTTTTCTCACGCTCATCCGTTGGCAAGTAAGCCCGCATTTGCCATAATGATCGCTGGGAGGAAGTGTTTCAAATCTCCCGTCCCATTTCAGTCTTCTCTATCAAATTACTTTATTATCACTTTAGCGCCAGATCTTGTCCTTCGCCCATATCTGCTAGGGGACACCGGCCGGCCCCGTGTTCGAGGTTCGTGTGCTCGTGGTTGTAAATAAGAACGAAATAAAGTATGATGACGTCAATATTCTTGGACTAAAACGAAATACAAATAAAGGAGAAAGAAAATAAAAAGTGAGTTGGAGTTACTCCAATTCATAAATCAATCAATATTGGGTGATGGATTCATCTGTGTCCTTGAACCTCATTCAACAAAAAAGCATAAATAGCCGTCCGCTAATGAAATGGTCTTTTTTCTGTGTGTGTGTGTGTGTGTGAGTTCAGATACTCTACGCCTCCTCGCCTCTTCCTTTGATAATCCAAGCAGATGTGGACTAGCCTGATAACCCCCCCACACACACATATACACTAGTCGCCCCCTCCCACCCCCAGCAGACACGCATCCCCTCCCACATCATCGAATCTGAGCAGAGTGGACCATCTGCTCTGCTGCAGTCCTCCATGACATCCGCAGCCACATCTGGACCCCCGCCTGCTTTTTATTTAGGCCCTCTTGATGGATGAAGACTGCAACAAGCTTTTGTTCCTCCATACGTGGAACCTGGCAAATGTCAGCGAATAACATGTCAAATGGGTTGCAAAATGAAGGCTTAAAATTCTTCAAACCCGGGTTTGGGTTTGAATGTTAAGATTTCAAATGTGTTAAGGTTTTGACCAGGGTTAAGGGTTTGAATAATGGTCTGAAGCCAGGGTTAATGTTTCAAGATCGGTGTTCAAACCTGGGTTGGGTTTCAGTTTAGGATTTCAAAACAGGATTAGGCTTTCGAAGTAGGATGTCGAGTCATGGTTAATGTTTCAATTTTGCGATTAAAGCCTGCGTTAATCTGATTGAACAAAACAGGTTTCTCCCTAAAACCTCTTCCAGCTGTAAAAAAGAAAAAGAAAAGAAAAGGAAAAAAAAGCTGCTTCCCGCATACTGATGAGAATTTAAGAGCCCTTAAAATTAAAAAGCCTCTCCTCACTAATCTACGAAGCACAAAATTATCTCCTTTTCTAGTTCTTCTACTTCAAAGAGAAGTGATTGGAGTTTGGCCCCGTGGGTTTATTTAGGGCGACACTGACATCTAGTGGCAGCGCAAAGAACTCTAGTTCGAGATCTACTGCATACATACACGTGTTGTCTTTAACTATATGTTTTTTTTTTGGTTTGTTTATTGTTATTTTATTTGGGAACTAATTTTGATTCCCCCCATAGTTATTGTTTTTTTTTTACTGTCCTTTCTTTCTTTCTTTCATTCATTTTGAACCATTGTAGGTTCATGACACACTGTTTATTAAAAAAAAAAAAAATTTACACATCAGATTTTTTGAGGAGATTTCTCGGCGCCCCTTATTATTATCGTTGTAGGAATTTTTAATATGTGCAATTTCCCCATACATGCAGGACTTCAGATGCCGCCACAAAATCGGGAAAAAATACATCTGTAATATACTGATATACTCTGATTACATTGAAAGTTAGTCATTAGAGTTTGTAAATGTTTTGATGAACTTGGGGTGGAAAGGTTGACAACGTGTAACTCAAAGATAAGAGACACGATGAACATAGTACCCACGTCACTGAAATTCCCCCTCGGGCACGACAATCTCAAGTTGCTTTCTTTGATCGGTTTAATAAAGGCTTTGAGTCTCCATCTCACCGTGAAAACTTTACAAAATTAATAATACAATTCATGCGAATAAGTATGAAGGAAAAACAACAACACAATAGTTAATAACTTCACACAGTGAAAACAAAACAAAAAATACCTTGTGGAATGCTGCCACAAAATAAATAAATAACTGGCTGAGAATGACCGTGAGGTCAAGCTTAAATATAATTTAGAATTTAAATTTAAGTACGTTTGTGAGCCTTGAGTGTGTTGACTTATTGCTTTCTCACGTGAGCATGTCCGCCATATTTGATGTATCATGTGACACCCGTCAACTAATTTGGATGATTTAACATGATGCAACGTAGGCCATGTGTACAATTGTTAAAATGTTTTATATGATCTTTTTTATTTTATTTTTTAGGATTTCATTATTATTATTATTTATTTTTTAAAGAAATTAAACAAATGGCCTACACTTGTGTTTTTAAAAACAAACAACTAACAATGCAATTCTGGAAGTCTGTTTTAAGTGAAAATAAATGTATTGTAAATTTGACACACAGTGTCTCTAACATTCGTTTTCTATGTTTAAAAATAAAAGTGGGAAGAAGTCTTGACAATATATGCCATATTATCGCTGTATCTTTAATAATGACGTCACGTGGTCATAAAACGTGATCTGCTGCAGACGTCATTATGTATTATTAATGTTCACCAGCAGAGGGTGGTGTAGTACAGCCGAAGGAACGGCATAATCACATGTGTGTCCTGGCTGCTCCACCAATATTACCACTACCAATATTCTGGTCGTCATAGCAACAAAAAAAAAAAAAAAAAAAGGCCAGTAGGCCATTCAAAATTATTTTGGATCTTATTCTATTCTTTAAATTGTAATATAGGCTACATTTTGCCATCACAATGTTCATAACAATTAATATAACAGTGTTTTATGTATTTATTCATTTATAATCGTGTATAAGTGGTGTTGGGCATCAGTGGGCGCTGTGGTGCAGCGGATTGGAGGGAAGGCATCAACGACAAGGTCAGATGCTCAGTAGATAATAATGTAGGTCAGATGCTCCATTCGAGAATATGTACGTTTTGTCAATTTTAAACAGAACAACAGATATAAACTTAAAAAAAAAGAAAAAAAAAAAAGAGGGGGGAAATATAAATAAGTGAAATAAAGCCAGAGGGACATAATGTGTGACCTTGGGTGGTTCAGAAGCAGTTTGTCTTGAACAATCTTGTTTTTTCTGCCTTGACTAACCCCCCTCCCCCTTTTTTTCTTACCCGCTTTTTTTTTTCAGAGTAATTTTCGTCTTCTTTCCGAGAACAGAACACCTGCTGTTTCCATTCCGCTTTCATCTTTTGGATTGTGAGTAGGAGATGGGAAAGAGCAATGACTGTTTATGGTATATACGTCATATTGTACATATAGATAAGGGTGTGTGTGTGTGCCTAGTCTGGAAAATAATTATTTGATAAACTGCTGAATTTGCACTTTTACACACTTGGAGAGAAATGCAATTATGATAGTTGTTTAATGATTATGTACAACTATCAGTCAAAAAAGCATAATAACCCCAAACAGTGGGGTTTCCCCAGTATGACAGTGACCCAAAAAAAGAAACATATTACGGTCGAATCGTGGCTTAATCTGTCTCCAATTCACGTGAAGTGCTGGAATTTGGACCCAAAAGCAGACAGGACACGCAAGTAAAAAAAAGAAAAAAGAAAAAAAAACTTTCTCGACTGCGCCATCATTTTTTCCTCCTTTCGGAAATGAACCCGTGACAAAAGCGCCCCCTGCATCAACCTGGAACTCCTCGCTGTGACCCTTCCCCGTCCTCTTCGACTGGACATCCCACCACTGCCAAATGTCACGGGTTTATTTCCGAAAGGGGGACAAAATGATGGCACAGTCGAAAAACTTCAGTGAGGTGTTTTTATTTACACCAACACAGCATTAAAAACATGAAAAACATATTTACAGTGCAAGTCCAGTACAAAAACAATCCCGACAATATTTACAAGTTCCATTGGTCTTTTCCGTAACTTAATTGATGTAGTAGCCAGTCACGGTGAGTGACTCACCATCCCACATGGCTGAGCACTTCCTACAAATGAATTTAGGTCCCTTTAAATACCCCAAGCCCCTCCCTCCGGGCAAACCATTTAGGCAATCATGGGGTATAATACCAAAAAGTAAACCAAAATAACTAAAGCATGTAAATAAATAATATCTGCAACATATATTAACCATAACCAAAATCCTCAATTCACAATCCATAACTTAATATCTCAACAAAAATTAAATAAATAATAAACCAAACTACTTTTGTGGTATAGTCCATAGCCATGTGACACGTCAAGCGCGGCAAAAGCGCTATTTAAGTGAGAGTCCGGAAGTGCTTCGGTTTGGTCCTGTGTTTATTGTCCAACCTTCGAAGAATGCAGGTGAGCGTTTGCGGAATGAGTCCAGGCGGCAGGTGAGCAGTTTGTGAAAGTGTCGAATTACGGGGGGGATTTGTGTGGAAACAGTTTTGACAAAACAAACTAATTTAGAGAGTTTCTGTCAAAACACGTTGATTATAATGCCTCATTTTATGTAAGAAGTAAGAACAAAATTTTGCATGTTTTTGAAGAAATTTTTACTGATATACAATTTTTAAAAAAATTAGTGTTAATTTCTTCAAATTCAGCAAGAGATCAAATATCATGCATATGCTGTAAAGAAACGAATTATTTAAAACAAATGTTTTATTTTCATATACAAGGCAATTATTCTAAATAACATAGAAGCACAACTGTAGTAGTATTAAAAAAAAAAAAATTCTATATCGTGGGTTTCTCTCCTTCACGGTGGTATGTCGCCGCGGAGACGGACTCGTCGGCCGTGGCGTTGATAAAAAGCGTTTGGTCACGCTTGGCGTCTGTGTCCTTCACAGGAGACGACTCGTTCTCGCCTCTCACGTGATTCGCCAACGTTTATTCGTGTCACCCGAGTTGCGGTCGGCTGTTGATGCTGGATGATTCCCGTAAAATGTGCATGGAGTCACTCTGTAGGCGTTTACGATGCCAGTCACGCTTTGCCACTAAAGACTGGCGCGATGATATGATTATGCATGAAATAGATAGAAAATGGGAATTAAATGTAGAAACATATACTGTATTCTTTAAGGGGACAAATTATGGAAAATTTACTTTTTAATTGCTTCTATACAAATAGTTGGTTCTCTGGAGTGCCTGCCGTTTCATCAAGTGTGAAATTAAACAACCAAGTATATCTTTTGTGAGCCGCCAATTTCTGAAAATGTGTGAGCAAGCCGTTCTGTACCTAATTTGCATAATAACCTCCTCTGCGCCAAGGTTCCGTGCTCAGGACCTGGACAACCAGGCTGGTTGAATATCTATAGCCACTTTCAAGCGACGAGTCCGGCTGACTTCACTGACTGAAACTATTGTGCAAAAATAACATCAATGCATCACACTTGCTCTCATTTCAAAGCCAAAGGGTAAGCATAGCTGCAATGAGTGATTTCGGATGAACATGGCCTAGTGGTACGGACATGATCGCTCGGTGACGTGGTCTGTTCAATGCCTCGGTTGTCATGGCAACATGACCGTTACTTGGCTAGCAGTGTCCAGTTAGTCAATTGTATGAGACACAGCTGTCTTCTCAAACGGACTAATTTCAATTAAAGTAGTGCTGAACAATTAATCCAATTCGAACCGACATCGTGAGTCACACACGCGACCCAGCACATCTGTCTCAGTATCTCTGAGAAGGGAAGTGAAAAAGCCAAACTACTTATATACTGACAGAGCTAACCTAAGACACAATGAATATCCTATAATTTACAAGGTCTCAATTATTGCCTAAGCCTAGAAAACCCCCCAGAATTGCAGTGAGAATGTCACACACGTGAATGGCTGAAAAGTGTTCTCTAATTCTTGATCCTTGGAGTATTTTGATGAAAGTTATTCAAACCCCTGAAAACAACTTTATATATTAAGACAATATTTGTGCATTTGTGTCTCCTACAAAGGCTCCTGACTATCCCAATAAAACTATCAAGGCTATGAAATTGAAGAAAGACGCTCCAAAATGGTCTGCGGCCATCCGAATCTCGTAAAAGCGCATCAGAGGTCGTAGAGAAGGAGAGAGAGAAGAGAGAGAAGGGAAAGGTAGGCTTGCATTGACACATTGGATTCTGCCAACCTGGATCCACAAAGAGCAACCCAACCGACAGCCACTCAGGCAGAAAATTGCAGCGGCCAATCAATCTTGTAATGCAAGAGGTGGGCAAACTGTGGGCCATACGATTCTAAAAACAAACAAACTCTCATTTGTTTGGTCATTGTGTCACCCATCCATACACAATTTAGTGTCTTGAATCACTTTTTTCTCATGAAAACAGAATGACGGAGTTTATACAAAAATGTTTGCTCATCCTCACTGTAATCGAAAAGTGCTTCCTTACAGCTGAAACCAATCAGAAGTCCTTGTTCTCATCGAGATGACATTGGGCACTTTCAAAAACGCAGCTCAATACACAAATAATTAGCAGAACAAGTGTTGCTCAACCCATACGCCCTTTCATTTTGTAATTATTTCCTTAGCAAGCTTATAATCCATTTCTGCATTTTCTCATTATTTCATGGGATTTGATCTGGGTTCATTTGAATAAACATTTTTTCTCTCCGTATTAGTCGGGGTAATGAAGTGGATCTTGAAAAGGGGAGGGGGAAAAAAATTGCCTTTTGTTATATGGAGAGCGGCACAAAGGAGAGTCAAAGTGGTCAACTCAGAAGGGACGTTGCTGATTGGAGAAAGGGCCACCTCATAATGCCGGAGGAAAGTGACAGGAAATTATAACGAACCCGCAGTAGCCCAAATTCCAATTGGGTAGTTCGTTACAGGAGAAGAGCTCAAAGTATGGAACGAATAAGCATTTTCACTCCTGGAGGCAGCACTTCATGTACTCGTGTGTATATTATGCATGGACAAAAATACTGCCATGTGTCTACAATTCACCTGTGCAGTCCATATGTGCTGCTTATCAGAAGCTAACATTCTTAGCCAAAGCTAACATGCACAACAAATGTTACGCAGCTCTGCTTACAATGTGGATTTGACACAATACCAATAGAAGTATTGCTTTGCTGCCATCTTGTGGCAACTATAGACACTTTGAAGGGGCCAATTTAAAGTAAAATATTCCAGATTTTTAAACTTGAAATAATTTGAGATGTAAAAAACGATTAAAGGACAGCACACCTATTGGAATTATGGGAATGCAACAGTTGGACAATTAATCAAATTCAAATCGGCTTCGCAATGTGAATGCAACTTTCAAATTGCAAAGGCTGCAATTTGGAAGAAAAAAAACGACCTCTGCTTCAATTTCATTGGTTGGTAGGCTTTGTTTATTATTATTTTTGTACATATATTTATGTGTTATTTATTTTATGCTGTCTAGATACATTCAGTGCTTTACGAAGTGCACGCCACAAGATTACACATCATTTAGTAGAATTTTGTGATGGTGTCATAGTGAATGTTAAGATAATTGAAGATGATAAACTTTACTGTCTTCCATATCAATTCATTTGCTTTTATATTTAGTGTAAACATAACCTATATGACCAAATAATAATAATAATAATTCTGATAGTATTTATTGTAATACAGATAATTTTATTGCCTGTGTTTATTAAAGAATACATGATGAAAGGGCCTTGAAAAAAATATGAAATGTCAAATATTAAATCACAATACTGTCGTAAAAAAAAAAAGAAAAAGCAACTAGATTATTTTTCAAAATGGTTGAGCCCCAGTTGGAATAGCAATATAAATAAAACAGCCCTCCACTGTATGTAGAAACATATACTGTATTCTACTTATACTTCAATTTCAAATGTGATTTGAAGTTCGCCGTGCATGCCTCCACGCTTCTCTTCCATAATAAGCTTTTATTGTAAAACAAAAACAAAAACAAACACAAGCTCATAATGGAAATCAGTGGTCAGGAATCAGGCATTGCTGCCTCGCAGCACAAATGTCATGGCGAGTCGTAACCTTTAGCGGAGCACGTTATCTGCCGTGATAGCGCGCCAGCATGGCAAGACGGAGGGGGGGGGGGGGGGGGCTTGTGCGACGCGATTGGATTTGAAAGGTCCCCGTCTGAGCGGTAGCCACCGGCTATCTTGCCTCGGCACCGGCGTGATGCCACGCTGCCGCGAAGTTAGCGATCTGCTGCGGCCGCCTCCATCGCACATCTCCCTGGCGACAATTCATCTTCAGCTTGGGTGAAGATCTGAAGGGTCGTGGGATGGTTGGGAGGTCATCGTGAGAAGGACAAGGAAATCTCCAGTCTTTTTTGAAGACTATAAAAGAGATATGAGGGGGGGGGTGGCGCAACCAGTCACTGTTCAGTCCACAATGATTGACGTTTAGACAAACCAGTGACCCAACTGATAATCAATAATCAAGATGTAGACTTGTCAATATGTGACCGACCTAACTGACCAATCATGAGTGGAGGGTGTCGTGATTGACAAGTTGACTGACCGATGATTCTGTGTAATGATTCAGAATTAGACTTACCAATGACTACTGAGGAGAGCTATGACTGGAGAGACCACACATCTTTCGAGGTATACAGCAAGTGACATAACCCACCAATCACAAGTGCTGGGTGTAACGATTGACATAGATAAGCCAATGACTAGATGAACATACCAGACCCAGCAGTCTTTGGTCAGTTTCCTTATCAATCATGTCAGTCAGCCAAGCACCAGTGATCATTTTTCAGGCTTATAACATGACAAACATTAAACGCCCAATAAGACTGCATTTCCCTATTGATGTAGTCATTGGTCAGTCTACATGTGAATCATTCCACCCAGCACCAATGAGTGATCATGTCTACACGTCAATCATTATGTGGTAGTGAGTTAAGTGATGGGGAAGCCTCTCTTACTGCATGCAGTCATTGGCCAGTCTATATGTCAATAATTACACCTAGCACTAGTCACTGGTCGGTTGCGTCACTCACGCCTATGTCAATAATTACGGACAGAATATCGCTCCTTCTTCAGTCATTGGTTAGTCTAAATCTGAATCATTACATGCTGAATAGTCACATGCGGTCATTGGTCAGTCTACTTGTCAATCATTACACCAGCACTAGTGACTGGTCAGTTACTTCCCTGGCTTCATTCGTGTCCACTTCAACCTTTATGGACTGATTGGTACGAATGGCTGACCAATGACAAGTAGACTGACCAATGACTGCACAACGTGCGCCGAGGTACTCACTCTCATGCGCCATAATGACGGTCTCGGCACTTCTTTTGTGCCAGTGGAGATGGCGTTCTGATACGCGCTCACTGTTAGAGACGTGCAAACATGTTTGGGGAAAAACGCTGACTCGAGGGTCTGTCAGCGCAGGTTAGGAGCCGCCAACGTGACAACGGCGGCCCCTCGCTCGGGCCGCGCTCATCACGGCACGTCCTTGACAGCTGCGAGGACGTCGGCGTTACATAAGCAACGGTTGTTTCTATCATCTGCCACTGCAGGGAAGGTCTAGACAACATATTGAGTTTATGCCGAAGGCACGATAACAAAAACGGCAACGTATGGAAAGTCCTTTGATATTCAGATTTAGGTCCATGTACTAGTATGTGCTTTGTCCTGACTAGTAAGCTAATCAGTGCATTAGTCGATTTACTAGCGCATACTAGTAGAATGTCTTTGTCTAACTCAGTGGTTCTTAACCTTGTTGGCGGTACTGAAACCCACCAGATGCACATTCACCAAACCCTTCTTTATTGAAAAAATCTAATGTTTTTGTTTATCTTTGTTTTCTTTGCCAATTTCAAGACGTAAGTATATATGGAGGACCAAAACTGCCCAAATTAAAAATAAATACAAGACAAAAATACAAGGAAAAAGGAAAAACGGATATAAAAATATAATTCAAAAATGAAATACAACAAATAAATAGAAATAGAAAAAAAATACATCTATAGCCCTAAGTAAAAAAAAATAAAAAAACGATTCAAAAAATAAATATAAAAATAAATGTGGAAATAAATATAAATATAATTAAATATCAATCAAATAAAAATGCTCTCCTCTCACGTTTATCTATTTCCTGCTGCAGACGCTCTGTCAGGTCGAAATGTTATTCAACTAAGGGGGCCTTCCTAAGTGTGTCTTGGGTTGGACTCGGCTGTTGCAAACTGCCTTTAATCAATTATATATTTTTTTTAGAACCGTTTTTATTTCTATTTATTTATGTATTTATTTATTTTTAAGTTTGGCAGTTTTGGTCCTCGATAGGTATAGGGTTTACTGGTGAACAAAATGACCAGGGAGAATAGCCTTGTCATCAAATATGGCTTTCTTCACCTTCACCAACAACAGAGGCCCCAGAATTTATCCCTGTGGAACACCATATGTTCCGTTATACAAGTGAATTCATATTGCACATATTCGTCCGACCACTTTCTGTTCACTATGTAGTATGATGGCTCTGCCGAAATCCTGGGGTTCGATCAAACCCAAGTTAAGAACCAATGATTAAAAAAAAAAAAAAAAAATTTAATTGTAAGCTGCACACTAGGAGGACAACTTTGGTAGTAGTAGTTGGACAATTGCATGTTATTGGTAAGGCAAAATGAGTGCTGGACGATGTTAACTAGTACAATTTTATAATGTCACTAGTAGTAACAGGTAGTTGTCCAATAGCATCAAAACTATAATGTTAGTCGTACTACTAGTGAAGACAGAATGTATCTGAGATTTTATTCAATATTCTTGATATCCAGCTTCAGGTTGTACTAGTAGGCCAAAAGTGGCATGAGTAGTGAGAATTACATGACTAATACTTTCTTCTAGTGCAACAGTCATTCTAATACTGTGCTGAATGGTCTTACGAGTGAGGACAAAGACCATAGTATCACATGGACCTTAAACTGGACTTCAAGGAAAATCAACAGTGGTTTGCAGCTTAAGGTTGTACAATTAGGCTAAAAGTAGCACGAGCAGTGGAAAATTATTATTATTAAGACCCAGTCATTCTCCTAATGTGCTGAATATTCTTACTAGTGAGGACATAAAGCATAATTGTACACGCACCTTAGGATGGGTATGGAGGGTATTGAATACAATACTCCCAATCCAGTCTTTTCCAAACATAGTAACGCTGTTGTCATCTTGTAGTGTTGTTTTTGTTTTGCACAGCAGGGGGCAGTAGCGAATAGTGCTTTCCTAAGCTGCTTCCCACACACCCCGCCCCCAATTTTGCCAGTGTTTCTGGGCGAGGTCAAAAGTGATGATTGCGGGGAACAGACAGCATTAAACTGCCATGAGTTATATGCTGTATTGGATATGATAAGCAAGTCGAAAAATGTATGAGAGCCCGCTGACTAATTTTCACTGCAAGTATTCGTTTTATTGATCTAATCTCGCACACAAAAAGAGACGGCATTGGGCTATTAAGTCCCGAAATAAGTGCACAATTCAAACCTGCTCATTTGAGACAGTTTTAACCTTTTGATTAATGACATTAAAGTGGAGGGTTAGCACACTGTGTTCACGCTCGGCCTCCCTCCTGAGGACGTGCTTGACTTGAAGCTTTCAGTACCTCAGCAAAGCAACAATGGCTCTCGGCAGGGTGACTCGTTTTTTTTGTTTCCTCAGCATGGTGTTGGGCGGCACTAAATGACGGCCCCCGGGTCGCCCGGCCGCTGTGGAAACGTTCTCGTTTCTGCACCTGTTTCCAAGACGACTGCCATTAAAGCGGGGCGGCGTTTGTGATTGACTGCGTGCTGTCGACTTGGACTCAGCTAGAAAAGCTGTTGTGGCAGTGTAGTATGTAATGATTGACTTGAATAACAAATTGAGAAATGATTCCGATTTAGACTTACCAATCAGGTGAGTGACATAATCAACCAGTCACTTGTGCCTGGCTCAATTATTTCCTGTTAGCCTCCCTTAGTAATTAGGAAGTATTTGCCGCCTCGCCCCCTGGGCCGTATCATATTTGTTTATATGTTTTCGCTAATGTTAAGACTATGAAAATCAGCGCGTCGCCACAGCAACGGCATTCGGCGAAATAAAAAGTTTAGCTTTTACTTTTCATCTGTAACATCTTACGATGAAACACCCACAGATTCAAATCGCTCAGATAAAATCTGTGGGAGGAGCTCTTTAAATGTAATCTCCATAAAAGGAGAAAAAATTGAAACTAAACCCCAAAATGGTGGACGTTCCTGTTAGGTTTAGCATATGGCTTTGAGAGACTTTTTTTTTGTAAGTGGACGTCCTCCAGTTTCGAGGCTGACGACTTGAGTCATATTCTTGCTTAATGTGACAAATCCTCTCAAAAAGGTGAGCAGGACACAGTCAGTTGACAGCACGTCCATGTGTAGGCGTCGCGTTAGCGTCACCCGAGCCAGTGAACTGCAGGATTTTGGTGGCGACGGCGCAGCTGCCAAAACCGAAGCCAAAACACGTCTGCGACAGAGATGTGCTGTTAGCTTATCAACGTGCGCGGAGATGTCTCAATCTGGCAATCCATCTTGTGCCCCGTGACAGGTGATTATGGCGAAATGATTCACTAACAGATGAAAGCAGCCAAGCAAGAAATAATAGGCTCTTTCGGCCCAGAATAGAAGCTCAGCTTTTCAGCCTGTAGACGTAGCCTAGTGTTTTTGAGGGTGAAAAAGCAAGCAGTGGTGAGAGCGAGAGAGAGGATTCATATTTGCTGATAATACTTAATGGCAAGATGATGCAACATTCAATTGCAGCTGTACCTTTAAAAAATGTCATTACCAAACGTAGTACTATGCCAGATTTAGATGACGCACTGTTGATTTTCTTTTCTTTTTTTTTTTAGCAAACATATACTACTGTTTTGAATGTTGACTCTAATCTGATGGAGTCCTCTTCTTAATATACAAGTAAAACCAGCCAAGTGTTCTATGTTCTATTATTTGAAGCCACAGTGAATCCAATATGTCGATATGCCTGTTAGAAGAACAAAGACACGTCCTCTTTTTAATTGTATTTTTTTTTTTTTTGCCATGAAGGCGGGCTTCCATCTAGAATGTGATTAAAAAGATTGGATTGATACGGCGGAATAGGCGCCTTGTGAACTTTTCACTTGCCGCCAAATGGCTGCGGGTGGCGCTGCTTTTAGCCAGTTAAACTTGGCCAAAACTTTTCTTTTAAACGTATGTTTTACTCTGGCTTTGACAACAGCGACTTGCCTTTTTAGCTTATTTGTTGATCATGGCTCCAAGTAAGCAGGTGTAGTCGAGGGAAGCTCTGTGCTACATAAGCAGAAGTAGCTTGTTAGCAACAGCTTCGACTGGCTACAAGTGCGCTTAAATACATTCGAGTCGCCTGCGTGACGGCGATTAAGCTCACAAAGGGATGACGATTAAAGACGAAAAAGCCATTCTAAAGCTAAACTAGGATTGACACGGCTAGCCGCGTTTAACACCGCAATTAAGAGTTTGGGTGATGGACTAAAAGTCATACTAACCGGAACCAGAAATGAATTGACTTCTGATACGGTTTACGCTAGCCAAGGAGGAGTTGCGTTATATGTTATAAAATATATATTGTACATTTAGCAGACGCAATCCTAGGTGTGCCGGGTTATGGTCTGCATGGTTTGCATGAGCTATCAAGTTTGCGTCCGTTAATAAATGAGGCCCTCATGGTAATTGTGCTGTGTCCCCTGAATGTCAGATTAAACAAAAAAATGTTGTGACTTCCTCACCCCGCCATCTTTTCAAAAAGGCCTCTCCACTTTATGCTGCGCCAACACTGACATTGCAGTTTAATGCGCACTAATGAGGGGGAGAAGATCACAACTGATGAATATTAATGACGCAAGTGGTAGGGGGCGAGTCCCTGAACAATTGCACAATAACATGGCGCACCATCACCGCGACGGACTCTGGCTGGAATTTTTTGGCCGCGTATTTGACGGCAGGCATGAAAGAACATCTCGCTTTTATCTCTCCGTTAGCTCTTCCTCTTCCCCGAGGACAGAAAAAAAATATTAAAACGATTTCACAGGACAAGGTGAGTGAAGAAGAGTTGGAACTGCAAAAACAAAAGTTAAAAAAAAGAGAGAGAGAGAGAGAGAGAGAGAAAGAGTGAATGAGCATGTCTCTAATAGCCGTCTGGCTGTGCAACTGAGGGAAAGAGGAGCTCTGAAAGTGAACGTGAAAGGACGGAGACAAGGGCCAAGTTTGTGACGAGGTGACAACAAAGAAAAAGCAGTTAAGAGAAGCTCACCGCGCCTTAATCGATTGTGAACAGCGCCGCGCGGGACGGCCAATCGCAGCCACCAACCACTTACACGCTGCCTGAGAGCGCGCAAGGAAGGGAGGGAGGAGGGGGGGGGGGCAATACAAAAAGATTAACAGGGAGCTTGTTTTGGAGGTGACCTTGAATGCCCTTGTCTTGGGAATCATGTCATCGGTGTAGTCCGTCACTCAGCTGTCGTCACGCAAATATGTTGTGCGCATGACCTTTAACATGTCACATGCTATTAAAGACATATTTTGGACCTTGTAATAGTGCATGACATTTTCAATCTTCCATTTTCTTTCTTTCTTTTCCTTGTTACAGTCACAGGTCTCAGATGACTTGTGGCAAGAGAAGCGTTTTTTTTTCCTTTTCACAATCAAAGTTTAGGAGTGCCAAAATAGGCCATTTGGTTGAAATATTTTTTTAGTTAAAAAATAAATATATATATATATATATATATATATATATATATATATATAGAATATATATACCTGCTAGTATTTTATGTATTTTACCGCTTATGTTCAAATACAAATTGTTTAAAGGTTTACTCTATACAAAATGAGATGTCAGTGCTAGCTTTGTTAGCCAATTGCGCTTTATAATGTCCTCATAAAGAAACAATACGTATGCTATTATTTGGCACCATCTAGTTGTAAAATAATTCATTTGAAATAGAATCGTAGGTCTTGTGATTACACATTATATTGCGTAGGTCGCGCCACGCTTTACTGACATGTTTCGCCGCCATCTTTCTGCTAAGCACACCCGACGGAGAAGAACTTCACGAGCGTAGTTAGCCTCTCTGGTGGTTGTTCCGTCTCGTGTCGGACCCAATGGGTCGACCGCCGCTTACCTTCCGCAGCGGTGGCCTGCAGGCAGTCGTCGCTGAGTCTCGTGATTTGAGCTTTTCTCCCTCTGCTTTGCTCTCGCTAGCTTTTGCTAGCTTATCCCGCTAGCCGCTCCGGCGAGTTTGTGGGGCTGCCATGGTGAGCGGGCCATTTAATGAGAGCGAGCCCACTGTGACTAATGGCATCCCTGAGCCCATCGGATGTACTGCAAATGAACAATTTGCTGCATCACTCACACGTCATACACAAACATAAAGCATTCACACTTGCGGCGCGCTCGACCCGACCTCAATCAATATGAGTGGAGACTCAATCGTCCATTTTAAAGCAACAATATGTGCTCATATTACCTTAAAATAACTGACTGAAAATCATTTAACACAGGCTTAGAATTGGAAGAGTAGCATCGGGTCATTGCCAGGGCAACCTAGAATATCGACGGACCGTTGGGAACACTTTTCACTTTAGCACTAGCGCCAATGCTAACAGTACTTTTTTTTGTTTTGTTTTGTTTTTTTTCTAAAGGAGCTCAGTATTGTTCATTCGGTAATGTCATCATCATTGCTCTTTTTTTTTTTTGTATGTGGGTGAGTATGTGTATGTGCGTGCGTGCGTGCGTGCGAGTGTGTGTGTATTCGTTAGCTCACCAAAAACCTATTAGAAAAAATCCCATACCGTTCACCTAAACCGAACACCGCCGTCAGGAGACCCGAGGTAACAATACTTTTCATTGTGTGTGCATACTTGAACTTGATCGGGCAATGCCTATACAGTTGATAAAGGATTTGAGATGGTGACAGTTGGACAGATTGTTAAAAAATGTCGTTTTCAGAACCAATCCACAATAGGTTTGAACTTGAAAAATAGACAGCCACCATTAGTGCACTCTGCACAATTATGCAGGTTTGCAAGCCAAAATCTTGGATCTCGCTGCAATCCCCTGCTAATCAGCAGCGATAATGTTGTGCTAAACTGTAATCGCCGATGTGAATTTGAATGAAGCCTCTGAGGGATCTCGCGGTCATGTAAGGAGAGGGAGAGCCTTGCTGCCAAAGCTCAGAGATTGTAAAGACACTCACATCTCATTTTGGCGCTATTTGGGTTTGCTTCATCAGTGTCAAGTGTGGATGTGGCTCAATGAGTCAGTAACAATATTTGTTTTGCAATTCTATGCTAATTCTTGTTGTCCTCATTAGGGTGGCATGTGAGCGGGAGTAATCCCGTTTTATGTATTCCACATACTGTATCCAGCCAGATATTGACCCTCCCTTGAATTGGCAGTGTTCCCTAGTGAGTTAATGAGCAATGCACACAACTGTTGCACATTTCAAAACAGTTCCCAGGTTGTTTTCTCCTATATAAATCAATCTTTATGCCACAGTTGGCCATTAGCCACTCCAGTGGACACTAGTTTAGTCTTGACATACACTGCCATCCAGTGGTCAACGTTTGTAAGTGGAAAAAAAAGAAAAAAAGATGACAACATGATGGCCAACAGAAGTTCAGATGTGACGTGCAAGGAAGGAATAATTGTCTATTCCTTCTATTACAGGAGACCTTTGCAAGTAAAAAATATATACTGGGACACCAAGCAACAACTAAGGAGTAATATAATTGTTAAAATATTCAAGTATGGATTTTGTAATTTGAGGAAATGTCGATTGATCATGAGTCCACTTAATTAGACTTTGGACATCATTAGCTGTATTGTAATTACAACTTTAATTTGCAGGGTATGTTTGTTTTTTGCTTTAAATCATCATTTCATTTTTATTATAGCAATATTTTATGGATTTTAGTCCTCATATGAGAGTAAGGATCCTGGTCTAGAATGTTTTGTAGTGGTCAGGTGCAGAACATGCTAGCAAAATCTACAGGATAGTCGACCATATACCATCTGACTCAAGTAAGGATTATGACAGCGGCAGTGATTATGAATGTTTGCCAGAAAAAAGAAAATGACTATCTGTACTTCATAAAAAGTTCATTTTTCTTTGGGTAAAAGTTTTTGCAATACATTTAGTAGTTTTGAATTATGTTAAAAATATGTGATCACAATGTTAAAAATCAGAAATTTTCTACATTGTTTACATAATTTTTTTCATTATTTATTCTTTTCTTACAAACATATTTAATCAGTTGCTTAAATGCACTTTATCCACCCTAGTGGACATGTCATCAACTCCTTAAAAAATGTATGTTTAAAAAAAAATGAAGGTGATTTTTTTTTTCTCATGCCTTAAGAGCAATGAAAACATTTGAGAAAAAAATCCTGACATAGGTTATCATAATTTGTGCATGAAAGGGTTTTTAATATCACCTCACCACTGTATGTGGATAACATTTTCCATGATGCGTCACCTTTAACCTGAACTTAACCCCATCAAAAACCTTTGAATGAAATGAACTACAATGTGGATTGTTCAGAACATTCTACAGGCACGCTCCCAAAATCTTGTAGGAAATCCTCCCTGAAGAGTGGAAGCTGTCATGGCTGCAAAAAGTCCACAACTCCATATTAATGCCGTTGGCTTTCGACTGCACTGTCACATTGATGTCAGGTTAAAGTATCGTGAAATAAACTGCGATGTTTAAAGGGCAAAGAAGGGATGGGGGGGGGGGCTTTTTCCTATGGCTAACCAACTATGAGTTGGTGTCTGCCAAAAGCGTCCTCCCCCCAGGCTGACGGGACACACCAGCCCCTTGGAGGAGATATTTATTGGTATGGATTTTGCGCTGCTCCCGGCCCGTTGAATCAGTGTGACCAAGCAGGCGGGCCGAGGGAAATGGGGCTGCTGCGAGAGTGAATTATATTTAGTCACACACTCAATTTACTCCAGCAAACCTAGTTAGGGGAGGAAACACACACACACACACGAGTGAGAAGCCTGTATGGTCATACACGTGTGTGTAAACACGTGTACTGCACATTAGTTAACAGGATTAAGAGCATTACATCAAGACAGGAAATAAATCCAGTCGCTCCAATTTTCAAATTGGAGATTTTACAGCGTTTTTGGCTTATCGCGTTAGGCATCTCGCTATTTGAACGCGAAAAGTGTTGCAAACAAAATGAGAAGATACAATCTGCGGAATGGATATCGATATTCCACCTGAATGTGGGTTGTTAATTCAAAACCTGTGTACAATTATGTCAAAGTTAAACAGTTGATTTTTTTTTGGGGTAAGCATCCTTTTATGTTATGGTTCAAAATGACCCATTTAAATAATAATAATAATAAAAAAGATCAAATTAAAATGAAACTAAATTAAGTCATTTATAGAAAAGAAGGTGAAAGTTGTGATTACGTTTTATTATTATTACTCCTTTTTCACAGATTAGCAAAAATATATGCCTTTAAAGTATTATGTGTTACTATGGCACTTTATTCATTATTTGAAGGAATATCATCCCCACCTCGAAATCATGATCACGTTTCGATTAATCGCCCCGCCCTACCAGATATTGTTTTGAGATGTATTTTGAGTAGACGAGTGAGTGATTGTTATGCCCAGCATAGCTTTGAGAGATTTTGTTTTGACTACACAAGCCAACCATGTGAGTGTTAGGTCACACATAGTTTTCAGAGTGATTGTCTTGACTGTACGAGTGTGTGATTGATAAGCCAGGCAGTTTTGTTATTGTTTTGAACAGACACGCGTGTGATTGTTATGCCCAGCATAGCTTTGAAAGAGTTTGTTTTGACTACACAAGCCAACCATGTGAGTGTTAGGTCACACATAGTTTTCAGAGTGATTGTCTTGACGGCACGAGTGTGTGATTGTTAGGCCATGTCAGCCTTAATTGCCACACAAAACTTAAACAGATACCGTGGCCTCGACAACAGGAGTGTAATTGTTGGGACTGTACAAATGGTTGTCTGTGAACCAAAGCGCTATCTCACTTTGGCCCGAAGCCTTGCAGCATCCAACTGCCGCTGTCTTTTTGTTTTGCTTTGCTCTGAGAACAGAGACAACAAAAGGCAAACTCTTTCCTTGAGAACTCACTTTTTCCGTTGCAGAAATTCCATAACAAATGTTCCCTCATGGTGACAGTCATTCTGGCAAACCATGAATCATACCAGTCAACACGGATCGAAGTGACGCAGGAGCTAATCAAACAAGGAAAGGTATTGGATTGAGGCGGACCATTCTCGGAAGTGAATTCCCCTGAAAACGTCACATTCGCGCGAACCTTCAGCCCCGCTAACAGCTCAAGCTGTTGTCTCGACGTGGGTGCAAAGCAGACTTTAAATGTGCCTTGTTTTCCCCCCTTCAAAAGAAACCATTAGTCAAACAAAACAAAGAGCTGCATTTGAGCAGACGTGGCTGGCAGAAGCTGTAAAATCCTCTGCAACTCTCTGCCAGGTTAGTAATTGCTCTTTTTATAGTGCTAATTATTTCCTCTAAGGTGCGCACTGTTGCACACTGCAATTATACGTACGCCGCTCTGCGAGGAGAGCAATGTGGGCGGAGAGAGCGCATGAGGTGTGCTGAGAAGCAACCCGAAGCAAGCCGCTCAAATCTGATTTGACGTAACACTCAATCGGGTGTGGCGCTATTAGTGAAAAACTATCAACTAAAAACCCGCAGCGCGTCAGCCACAGTAAGGCCTATTCCCACTTCACTTTTTCTTTTGCTAATTTTCACCTGTCTGACCTGCAGGACCAGGCTGCAAAAGCCTTCTAACAGATAAGGTCTCCACTGGGAAGCCGCACGCCGTGTTTACAGGTGTTCCTCGGATTCTGCGAGCACCTCTGAGCACGCCGATAGCACAATCTCAGAAGGAGGAATTTGTTGGGGTGGAAGAAAATGCAACCTTTGCTTCACTGCAGCCGCTCACTTATGGAGGCTCGTTTGGGCAACATTCATAGGAATGTCTGCACATTTGTTTAGCACAGTGGTTCTTAACCGGGGTTCGATCAAACCCCAGGGGCTCGGTGAGTCAATCTTAAGGGTTTGGCGGAGGTCAAGGGTCAATAATATATGCCGACTGGGACCAAGGTTATTTTAGTTAAGGAAAACTTACAGAAAAACTATTCCGTTCAAGAAATAAAATAAAAAAGAAAATGCTTTTAAAACCCCCCGAAAATTAACAGAAACTACATTTTATGTTTACAAAACTAACTAAAGCTACCGGTAACTATAATTGTAGCGAGAAGGATGTTTTAGTCTTTGGTAATTAATTAAATACATGAGCTTTTTGGGATGATTTTAAATATATTTATTTCGATATTAACCTGAATTAAGACATTTAAAAGTGTGTCACACAAAAATGATGTCATCAAGCAGCAGCCAATAGAAAAGCACCTTCAGATGACATCGTTTATAGGCGACAAATTTGCCTGCTTGACTTTTGGCTCCATTGTCTCAGCTCGCCTGCTTTTTCATTTAACTCAGCCGAAATGCAACGCTAGGTAAGAATTGTGATACTTTTTTCATTTTACCATGGTGTTTATTAAATATTGCGCACAAGTAACACGTTTAAAAAAAAAAAAAAAAAATCAACAACCAAATACTGAACTAATTAAAACTAAACTAAAACTAAGCATTAATAAAAAAAAATACCTGACAACTAATTAAAACTAACTAAATTAAAAAAAAAACTCAACTATAGTAACCCCAACTGGGACAGAGAAATCCCTCCCCCAAAAAAATTTCTGAATACTTTTGGCATATATTATTGCCACGTACGGGCAGATCTCGCAAGCCACAGCAGACTCTTATCAATCACTTTTTGTCCGGACAGTTGGAAGAGATAACTTGTCGCTCCTTGTATCTCGTCCGCAAGCATAACCTCATTCTGAGCGATACCGTCCCCAGGGAACATTTCGGCCTGTCGTCAAACTGCTCCACATACGTACGGAGCTTGACTGGGAGCTATATTTATCTTTTGTTATTTCCCTGCTCTGTTCACATTTGTAATCATCATTCAACCTGAGATTTGCGCAGCGGCTCCCAATTAACCCGACTCCCCTCTCTCTTTGACCTCATCAGCATGCCATTAAGCCTGCACGGTCACAGGGGCCTTGTGCTCCAACGCTGAGCTGAAGACAAAGAGCTGGAGGTGGAGGTAAACGGCTGGGAGGGAAAAAAATAACTATTGTGTACAATGAGACCTCAAAATGAAACCCCCCTGAGGTTGTGCAGTTTTGGACACAGACCCCCCAAAAAAAAATCTTAAATGCGAGATTTCAGCCTGTCTTGTCAGGCTTGGTGGACATCTAAAGGATTAACTCAACAAACATGTTGTGCTTTATGCCCCCACAGAAGGGCGCCAGTCATGGCTAAGATGAAAAGCACAATGATAACTTGGAAATTGGAAATGAAAGTTAGTGCCACAAAAGTAGTATACTTCCTTACTGATTTATTTTGACAATAACAATGAGGCAACTGCCTCATTTTGACATAACCGGACACTGTTAAGGAATAGAAGTCAAAGATAATGTGTTGTGGCAGAAGCCACAGTATTGGTATGTATGCTCAGCACAATATGTCAACAACTTGACAAAAACAATAAGGCACCTGTCCCTTTTTTACATATCCAGACTACGTTAAAGAAAAATAAAGGTTTTTGCCCAGCATCAAAAGTAGTGCATGCACCTCGGTTGTGTTTGCTCAACACAATAGCAACAAGTTGACAATAACAATAAGGTAACATTAAAATAATAATAATAATCAGACTCAGTTTAGTCTGTGTGTGAACATTATTGTGACATAACTGTAGCCAACCAGCAACACAATCAGTACATGCTCCTGGTTGCTGGCTATTCAGGACAATCCAGCAACATCACATTGAAAATAACAATACGGCAATTGCCTGATTTTACTCCGTTAGGAAATGGAAAATAATGTTATTTTTGCATAGCAACAGCCTAGCAGTGTTACATGTGCTTCTGTTTTGCACGGCACATTCACGCCCAAAAATTAACGATTAGACAACGGGCAATTTTATACATACCTGAAAATATATAAATATAATCACACTCAGTTATTAGCAGTTAATCTTATTTATTGTTGTTGTTTTTATTTCATGGGTTTAAAACCATGAACATACATTAACATTCAAGATAGTAGACAACTTCAACTAAAAAAATTTGGGAAAATTGCATTGAATTCAAAATATTTTATAAATTTTAGAACAGGAAAATATTCTAACTGAACAGAACATTATTTTATTTTTATTTTTATCCAGGCCCAGGTGGAACGTGGTTAGCTGCTCAGTACAAATGCTAACTAAAATGCATGTCATGTATGTAGAGAAAAATAAAAATGCGTAGAAAAAAAATGTTCTGCCTTAATTCAAATGTTTTTTGCAAAATTGCAAAGCTACAATGTTGTGTTTTGTTGGGTATTGATGCATATCTCCATTGCGTGGTGAGTAATCGTGTGTCTACTCTCCACACAGAGAGGAGAATAGGAAGAGAGAGCAGACTGTATTTACTTGTGTAGTGAGTCATATAAAGCATCCAGCCGGGCAACTTCACATACAATCTCACTGAGTCAACATCACTTAGTGTCAGCGGGCCGCGGAAACTAGTTAAGGCTCCATTTGTGCCTCTATCGGTCTCAACCCTCCTTGTTGTGAATAAAAATAGAACAACAATCGTCTGGTTGAAATGCTCCAGCATCCAATTAGCAATGGTGAGATAAAATCCAGAGGCTAAAATGGTGTAACACTATCGTGCTGATTGCTTGTGTGCGTTTGTGTTTTTTTTTTATCAGGTCATTTTTGGTAAGAAATGACATTTGAGGCCAGAGGAGTTACACAGCCAAAAAGACATTCATGATAGATTTACAGGAAAATAAATCTTGATTCAGTTTGTTCACAGCGAAATTTAAAAAAGACTACAACTGCTGAAAACACTGTTCAAGCAAGGCAGGGTTAATCAATCATAGCCATCCTATGGATTTCTATATGCAGTAATAATAATATTGGCAATAATGCTTGTTACTTTGTTTTTTATATAGCGGTTTTCCCTCTTATTAGTTTGAGCATTACATTAAATTGATGAAAATTTGAAATTGAGACATGGTAACGAATTTAATTGCACTTAATTTTCAGAAACGTGTTATATTATGGCTTGATTTTATTTATTATCATTATAGTTTTAAAGTGTTTTATTAGAATAATTTTTTTTCAATTGAATTTTACTTTGACACTCTTTAATTTGAAAAAAACAAGTTTAATAATAAATTTAATTTTACTGAATATTTTTTGTTAGTTTCTTTCTAAATGTTTTACATTTTATCGTATATTTATACCTATTTGCATTTTAATTATAATTTGATTTTTTTTTTATTAAAATGTAATTGTAAGCAATAGCAACCAATTAATATTTGATATTTTTATTTAATCATAATTGTAATTATTTAAATGTTGTCTTTTTTCTTTGTTTTAAATTGTATTATTTAACTTTATTTCAGTATCACTTTATTTTAATTTGTAAAAAAAAAAAAAATCAAGTTTGTTTTATTTTCCGAATTATTTAGTGTAATAAAATTCAGTTGAAAGCTTTTTTTCCCCCACCATAATTTAATTTATACTTATGTTTTAGAAAGGTGGGTTATTAATTGAATGTTATTACATTTATTAATTTTTTATTGTAATATAATTTCATTTTATATGTATGAAAGTATTTTACTTTTGTCTTAATAATTTATTGATTGAATTCATGTTTAAATTCATAAACCTTAACAAGGCTCCTAACCGCCAAATAATGCATGCAACATAATTCAAGTACAACAAGTGATTAATCAATTTACACGTGAACACCGTCAAATAAAAGGGCGCATTGTTAAGCCACTTTCAAATCAGCATGACTTTATCTTACACCGCTTCACATCCTAATGATCTCAGTCCATCCAAGGTTCGCATGAAGCACCCTCATTTGAGCATAAATGACCCAATCCGGCATTCGCCGCCTTCCGCCTCATTGTTTGTTTGCAATTGTAATCCCTCGCCACCATGAAAGAGGCCAACTACTGCCGGTTAATTGAAAACCGCAATCAATTTTACCTCTCGCAATAAATAAAAGCATTCAATTAAATCACGCATCTCTTTCTTTTCAGTGACAGCTCAAACAAACAAACAAACAAACAAAATCATGGTTGCGGCGTGCTGTTGATTGCCTTCTTCTTCGGCTTGGATTTTTCCTCTAATTTGCTAAACGGGCTGAGGTGACGCTGGAGGAGAAAACGGGGAGCAAAGGGGATTAAAGAAGCCATCCACTGGCCGTCTATCAACAACAGCCAGGCCCCTTCTTTTGATGCCGTAATTAACTTGGTGGATCTCAAGGCGCTTCTCGGATGTGTACGCAGGAGTCGTCGCTGATAAACACAAGCTGATGCAGGCTACAAGGAGGAGAGGCATGATCCCTCAGCCCTCTCAAGGCCTGATGTTATATATATCCTCATTAGGAGTGCTCGGGACTCTTGTACTTACGGACATTTGCGCTCTGAGCGAATGCCAAAATATAATGTTTTCATACAATACAGTAAATTCCCTCCATCGCGGGCTGTGGGTTGGCCATTTCACTCATATTTTTGTCCAGCATCTCATTTTTGTCCATTTGTTGCTGCATTTCCACAATTGACCACTAGATGGTGGCACACTGTTGTGTAAACACTAAATTTGAAAGAAGAAGAGAGATTACCGAATGACTGAACCTTCTCCAATCTTGCATTTTACGCCTGCAGAAAGCGACGGTAGTAGGTTCATTTTATAACATTATTTGGGCTATTTGGGATTATTGATGTACCGTCATTCTATGACACACACATGATTATAAACTGCAATACCTAAATTCAGCCATAAAACAAATATGTATATAAAACCCTAGCAATCAGGTTATTTTTTTAACTAATTTACGTGGTTATTAAGGTTTTTCGCCCAATTTTATTTGTCTTCTTCAGGTACCCTGGCAAATAAACCCCGACAACAATATCCAATGGTTTTATTGAAACAAAATCGGATACACAAACTTGGCGAAACTACAGAATTAAGTGTCAAAGACACCCGCCCTCCTACTGTATAGGCTGGAAGTGATTTTAAGTTTATAGTTATTTTAATGTTGAACATTCAGGTCACCTCAGAATCCCATTAAATATATTTTTCAGTTAAAACTTTTAATCCAGGCCACTTTCCCCCCCCCTTTGCATCCCATAGGATGTTGTCCACAGAGGTTTATGAGATTTCGCACCAAAAAGTAGTCATAAATTGTATTGTTCATTTCATATGTCAGTGTTATTACCCCTTGACCTGTTGCTGAGCTCCGTGGCTTGCCAATAAAATGTCTCTCACTTTTTGCCGCCCTGCGATAAGAATGCTGTGCGTCTTTATAGTGCACATTGCAATGTTTGAAGGCATGTGATGTGAAGAATTTAACGAGGACAAATAGTTTGTGTGTGTGTGTGTGTGTGTGTGTGTGTGTGTGTGTGTGTGTGTGTGTGTGTGTGTGTGTGTGTGTGTGTGTGTGTGTGTGTGTGTGTGTGTGTGTGTGTGTGTGTGTGTGTGTGTGTGTGTGTGTGTGTGTGTGTGTGTGTGTGTGGGTGTGGGTGTGGGTGTGGGTGTGGGTGTGGGTGTGGGTGTGGGTGTGGGTGTGGGTGTGGGTGTGCGTGTGTCACTGTGCTGTCTTTAAGTGACATGCTTGGGTCCAGTCATTAACCTGGGATTAGTCTGGCAGGGATGGAGGTCAAGGGTGGGGCAGTAAGTGACTTACTGAAACTGAAACATATTGCTTCTGTGTGACTGTGAAAAAAATGGGGATGGGGGGTGGAAACTGCTTTTTCACTACAATCTCGACTTTCAGTCAATTTCAGTAAGGTATCTCAATCGTCTTTGCCCAATGAAATTAATAAATATGTGAGGTGTTATTGTATCCAATTTCCTTGGAACTTTAAACACATCATCGTTGAATGAAATAAATTGTGAAAAATGCGATTTTGGGGGTCGGGGGGGGGGTGGTTGGGAGATAAATAATACTACGGTAAAGTGATTAATCCGGCACGGTCCAGGCCGAGGCTTGAACCCACACGTCCACCATCCCCGGGTTGAAAGTTATGCATGCACCTGCTAGCCTGACAGCCCGGCCCGCTAATTAACTCATTTGCTCCCAAAAATTTATAAATATGTTTTATTTTAAATATTACCATGCTCCCGTATTTATACGCTTTTTTAGTTTTTTTTAAGGCTAGAGCATACACAAGGCTTTAATGCAGCCTCTGAACTAGATAAGAATGAGAATGCTTGCAGCAATGGTAGTTATGACAAAAACGGCCAGCAGGTGGCAGCACAGTATAAGAGATCAACCCATGTTGCAAAAAAAACAACAACACTTTCACAGTTTTAAACTGATTTGTGAATAATGATGAAATTGAGCTATATTCTAATGCTAATTGCTGCAAAAAGGGAACAGATAGAAATATACTTTTTTCCTGATTAAAGGGGAGACTGTAATATTTCTTTTGGTAGGTTCTATGTTTTTATAGCAAAAGAGCACAATATTTTGTGGGCCTTGAAAAATCTGTCAAAATCCAGTAAACCAGCCGGGAGCGAAGGGGGTTGCTTCAGTGAAAATGGCTGGGAGTGAATGAGTTAAGCGGCCAGCACCGTATTTTAAAAAGATTCCGAGCAGCGTAGTGTGATCAACATATAATCACGATGACAATTACTCTCTCTCTCTCTCTCTCTCTCTCTCTCTCTCTCTCTCTCGCTCTCGCTCTCGCTCTCGCTCTCGCTCTCGCTCTCTCTTTCTCTCTACTCCAATCTCTTGTTTACAAACTACAATATATTTGACAAAACTCTCAGTTGACTGCAGCGCTATCAAAGGAAGACATTTTGAATCGAGCCACTGCATGAAGTATTTATAATGCTGTCAAACCCTGCGTCATGGTACGCTTTGAAGCATCGGCATGCCGCCGAACATCACTACTGTTAGCTTGAAGTAACTTTAACCTAGCGCAGGCTTTAGCTTAGCACGGCTCAAGAGGCATGACAAGCCCAAGACAGGCCCAGGATTACATCGGGCGGGATGAGGGCTCGCTTTTATTCAAAATGATGTCTCCTTTAAATGATTTCATCATACTGAGAAAAAGTTAAATTGCAGAAGGTAAAATTGCGCATCTAGCTTGATGTGGAGGCGTCTGGATGGAGTTTGTGAAGGGGGCAAAACTTGTTTCATGTGAGTAATTGATGCTTTGCAGCAGGAGAAGAGGGCAAAGCAGGCATGAAATTGCGCAGGGGATCAGATCCGTATCGGCGCGTATGGGGGGAGGTGAGGGAGAGCAACGCAGCCTGCCAGCCCAGGGTGGCTGGATTATAGCGCCGAGGTACAGTCCAGAGCCAATCTTCAATGCTTTAGCGACCCAATCAGTTGAAAAAAGCCTTGTATTCTATCAGAGTCCACCATGAAGATATTGCTGGAGGTGCCAGAACAAGCGGGGGGGATATGTCTCGATAGCCAATCAACTTCCAAAGATTTTGGGGATCGCCATGTTGTTGCAGTGCATTGTGGTCTGATGATGTCAGAGCTCTAAATAAATAAAGACTATATATATATATATATTAGGGGTGTCAGGCGATAACATCTTTTAATTAATCACATGATTAATCGCAAATTTTATATCTGTTCTAAATTTACAAGAAATCATTTTTTAAATGTTTCATACTCTTGTTAACACAAAGTGGATTTTTTTTTAATTAATAGAAATATGGCTGCATATTTTAGTCATTGATAAAAAGGAGTGTGATATTGATTTGTGTTGAGGTCATTCTTCTGCCACTAGATGGCATAATTGCATTTGTAAGACATTGGTGACAGCTCAGTGCGTTTTTCTATTCATATTAAGAGCTATCTAATCTTTAACATGGAGTAACTTGTGAAATTTTGCCCCCAGTCTCCACAAACATGCATTATTATTGAATTTATTACTGCTAAATTTTGACGTGGTTTAATGCACTAAATTTGACACCCCATAATATATATTTATTTATAATTTTTCTTTTCTTTTTTGCCACTGTAGATCTTCCAATAGATGAAGTATGAAGCTTTATTCGTAAAATCTACCGCAAAAACGATAGCGGTGACATAATGCTGACAGGTCACTCGGTACCAAAGGCCAAGAAAATGAAGATGTGAGCGTAAGAAGGTTGGCTGGTCATTTTCCACTCGAATAAGCAGCTGATCTCACATTGTGCTCAGGTTCGAGCACCGGGTGGGGTCAGCGCTCCGGTTTCTGCGATAGCACTTATTGTGTTTGCCGGCAGAGCGGAGCTCGGCGTTGACAAATGCATCGGGGGTCCCGGCTCATCAGGATTCCCGAGTTGTCCGTCGGTGAATAAGAGGCGGGAATTGGCTGTCAATCCCTAATTAATAAACTCGCCCTCGCCTCCCTCACTCCGCAAAAGGTTGTCTGATCAATAGCCATTGTGCTCCGCCTCAAATGGAAGCCATTTAGATTTATCTGCTAATATCCTGTGTGATAGCCAGAACTAGACTGGAGATGACAGTAGGCTCAAAGCCCATTACCGCCTTATTTACCGTTTTAAATTCTGCCACAGTCACCGCCCGCTTCTGTCTCCAGAGTAACAAATAGAGCAAAAAAAAATCTACTTCTCTTTTCCAGGACAAGTCAAGGACAAAGCGGATAAAATGCGCATGACTGTCACTTTATTTGATTTCATTGGCTGAGCAGTAAAAACACACATGCTAGAGCAGATGAAGGCATTTTGCTTCCAATGTGTTGGCCGCAGTATTTGCAATTTTTCACAGATTATACAGTGAGTAATTCTCTCCTCGTTTGCCATTTGCAATCAACCCCGCCCCATTTCAATACACGCCGGCTAATTTCAAAATCCTCGTCCGGTGATAAATCCTGCCATCCGCTTCCCTTTATCTGCGGCCCAGTCATCAGCAGACGCTTTCCGCATCCTGGTCATCCGTCTGCCAGGTTTGACAGGACTGATATTCCTGCTATTAGTCACAGTGACTTACGGTCAATGAATACTATCAGGCGTATTTTAGCACAAACAGAAAAGTCAGACACGCGCTTCGAAAATTAGGAGGAAGACAGCGTTGTTGTATTGAGCTTTAGGGACACGATTGTGGGGGTGCAAGACCAGGTGCACCCAAAAGCAGGAGTCAGCAGCCAGTCAGGGTCACAGTGAAGGAAAATGCTTAGTAAGAAGATTAGAGACGGTTTTCAGGAATAGAAAAATGTCACACACCGACGGGATGGATGTCCTTGGAGTGAGGAAGTTTGGCTCGTTAAAGGGTCAACAAAAACCTTCAAATCAGTCGGCTTTTTCTCAAAAAGCTTGCTTCTCTTGGTGAGCACTGAAATTGTCGGGTTTCGAATCGCAACTGTGCATGCACGTATCCTCCTACTCACTGAAGTGCAATTTTGCCACTTAGTGATGGAGTGTTGCTTCCAATAGCCAAAGTACAAGCCCCGAGCTCCGCCTCCAATTATCATGCTATCTAAAGACATACTTAGGATTGGCCCTTAAGTAGCGGGGGCGGGGTAATTACTGGCGTATTTGCTTACTTACTGACCCGCCCCCTCAAGACAGGCTGATTTAAGCTCATTCTTAAGTTTGTTTTTTTGTTTTGATGAAACTGTATCACTGATATGTTATTAATATAAGACACCTAATAATGGTTTTAGATTATTATTTTTTTTTTTTTAAAGGTGGTGATGCATGTGTTTTGAAAGTCTAGGAGTGAAAAGACTGAAGTTGTATCATGTTCTGTGGCGTAGCAAACTGTTGGGTTACAGTATGTGCATTCTGAAATGGCAGACCAGGGGTAATGGCTTCGGGTATACCGATTAATGGCCGGACCGATTAGCTAAGCCGATATTTGCCAATTTGATGAATAGAAGCAATCTAACAGCCGATAAGAGATTAATTTAAAACTGTGTAAACTAAAATTTTCAGTTAACTTTAGGAGAGATGTGGCTGACTCTGGGAATTTACCATTTGTTTTTCTTTGAAATTAAAATAAAGTCAAATAAGTGAAAGTTTAACATTAGTTATTTTGAGATTTTATAAAACTTTATTTACTGTAGAAAACAATAGGGCTATTTATATATATATATATATATATATATATAAAAACACTGGCGATTTTGCTGTGTATTCAAGATTTTGTTCAGAAGTTGTTCAATAAAAATACAAGCATGCTTAAAGACATTTCATTGAAGCTAAGAGTTACATTTTGTATTTAAAAAATATTTTTATGCCAATATTTTCCCTTTTACTGAAAATGAATATCAGTTTCAAATATTGGTTATCAGCCTCCTTGACTTCTAATAATAACAATCGGTCTTGAAAAAACATCGTTTATGGCACCTTACACGCAGGTTTTAAGGAAGCACAGAGTCGGTGTTGCGTCTATTCTGACATCCCCGGCCAAGGGTTATGACATCACGGTGGTTATGACATCCCAGTCAAACAAACTATGGCATGCTTTGGGTAGCCCAGTCTCAGATTCAGTTGTCAGTATTCATCGGAACAAATGTGTTAGCGTTGAATAAATGATCAAAAATAACCACGTTGGGTTCAATTTTAGCCTTTGTTTATCACCACTTGTTGCTTTCCCTTGTGACCAATATCTTAAAAGTCTCCTCAAGCGTGTCAGATCATATCTTCAAATTGAGGCAGCCCACTGATTTAATAGTGTGGCCTCACACAATCCCCTTTCACATCATCGGGGTTTTTACCTATCTGATGGATTACGGTCCGTCACGTTCTGCGGATTACGTCGTATCTGCTTTTCAGTGACTTTTTTGAGGAGTATATAATTTGTCTAAGAGGTTACGAGTTAATTTAATTACCGATGTAACTCAGATTGTCTAACATTCGGTATGGGGCAACGTTTGCATGCATGCGCTAGTTGACGTTGTGAAACATTGACATAGTGAAAAGCGCACGCGTGCACACACAAACACGAACTGATTAATCTGTTGTTTTTTTTTATTCAGGTCTTAATCTCCCGTCTACTACGCCACTGGCAGGTCCCGCCTTTCAGCTTAGCACCAACAAAGAGGCTGGAGATTTGCAAAGAGGCTCAAAGTGAAAGAATGCCTGTTTATCTCGGTTGTAACCGGCATGCTGGAGCACATTCCACGGGCACGTGCGAGAGCACGTTTGGTAGTATTCACTCAAGGTCCACTTCAGGCTATTTGTTAATTCATCTGTTTAGCCTGCAAAATTTGCACTTAGCATACCTCAGTGTTGGTCTTTGCTCAAACGAGAGAATCAAATGGAAGAAGAATGTGCTCCCGCATGTGTGCAGATGTCTTGATTACCCAACCATTAGATTAATTGAGATAAGCCTCACGATGCTGTTCGTCGATCTTGAATATCTCCCAATCCCTAAACAACAGCATGCGGACTCGACACGCGGTAGAACTCAGCGTCATCGCTGTACGAAAAGCAGGATCCACACATTTTTACATCTGAACTGAAAATGTGGAAAACAATACTAGATGTCTGTCATAGTACCAAGAGTGACCTATGAGCGGCAGCATGGTGCCACAAGGCAAAGACTAGTAGTAGCAGAAGAAGAAATTAAGAATGCTAGGCTAGCTATTCATTTTTCTGATAAGTGCTCTTCATTTTTGCAGTGGTGGGATACATACACACATTCAACACAAACATTTGTTCCTCAATTTCTATTTGGCAGCGAGCTTCAGTTTGCGTATTTCAATCACACAGTTGTCATAGCGATTCATACGTTAAACCAATTAAAAGGGAATTTGACTGTTAAATTCCTTCCTATTTAATTGCAAATTCACATTTGCGTTCTCATTTGCGTCCATACCACTGTTCTGAATATATGACTGGATAGCCGATAGGCCAAGACTTTTGAAGCCGCGAGTCCGCCATATTGCTCCTCCCAAGAAACGTTTCTCGGCATACGATCCTCTACTTTTAAGTATCAAAATTGAAGAACATTTGAGACAGTACTTAGTAGAAACAGCATGATTTATGAAGTTTTAAATTTGTTAAACCTAAACAAGAGGACTTCATGCATTTTAAAACTTGCCTTAAATACATGTATAAATTATATGCTTAATGATGTTTACAAAAGGTATATTTTTTTATTAAATAATTCGAACTGTAATCACACAAAAGATGCCTCTGCCAAATCTAATATTGGGGTCTGGAGTGATAAGAGAAAAAGGAGGTCTTCAAAGCAGTGTGTTATTTTTTATTTACCTGTTAAAAAATAGTGACTACCCCGACACAAACCCCGCCCCCGGCCATAAATTGAACTGCCTATAATCTGTATATGTCTAATCTGTACGTATACTTTATAGTTTATGCAGTAGTCTGCTCGCAAGATGGGAGGAGCAAGATGGCCGCCTTGTCGCTTCAACGGCTTGCGCGGGCGCGTATGGGCTATCGGCTAACCAGTCATATATTCAGATCAGTGGTCCATACCAAATTGATAGAAGGCGTGTTTTTGGAACTAGAACTACTTTTTGTTTCCGTGTCTAAGAATCATGGAAAATTGTGTCCTACTGCTGCAGTCGCTAGTGGTCAGAGCCAACGCAAGCTGAGCTATTTCGAATGCGGTACCGGCGAAAAGTAAACTACACAGCCAGTTTCCAATAGCGAGAGATCTAGCAAAAAAGGTTGGATAATGTTAGAACTGTTGAACTGTCAACCAATATAGCATTTTAGTATTATCTGAAATAATCCCGCGTGATAATCCCGCAGAATAATATTTTACAGGTATCAGACAATTGCGTGTTTGCTGACTGAGGGATGGAAAAATGCTCCAATTGTCAGTATGTGCGTACCCCGCTTCAGGTGAGACACACCTTCCAAAAAAAAGCATGTCGAGCTATTTGTGCAGCCCTATGGGACGAGCAGACCATGTCACACAGAGATAGCTTGACAAAATGATAGATCGCCATCACCCGCCAGATCTATTGTTATGACAGCAAGAAAGATTTGCCGGCAGACCGAAGCAATATCCCCAACCTGATAAACGCAAACAGTACACACAAACGCACACAATGGGAAGTCGGCAGAGCCTGATGATAAATGCACTTTTCACGACATAAATATTGTATCGGGCGCTTTATAGAAAGTTTTTATTGCTTAAGAATGCAGGAAATCAGTTTCATCTTGCTGATTCATGTCTGTTGTGATATTGAAGTATACCCGCCGTTTGCCACTGGATGGCTCACTCCAGGCTTTTTTTTATTTATTTTATTTTTTTATAGGCCACACATCCACACACAGAGGGAGAGAGAGAGAGAGAGTCACATGCAGGATGCACATGGTGTGTTTAATATGACCAGCCTAGCCACTCTCCACGTGTTGAAGTCTCCTCTGAGAGAGCAGGATAGCATCTGCCACCCTCCGTCCATCTAACACATTTCTGGGAAAAAAGCCCAAACCTGCCGCTCTGGAGGAGAGAGAGAGGTGGAGGGGAGAGAGAGGGAGAGAGAGAGAGAGAGAGAGACAGAGAGAGACAGAGACAGAGACAGACGACACTGACTGGACCGCAGAAAAGAAACAAACACAAAAACAACCTCTCGTGCCCTCATTTGTAATGCACGTTGTCGGTATTCAATTAGAGCGCGCAGGGTGCTGGGAATGATTTAATGATTATAATAGCACTAATAGCAATAACCATTTACGCGACACTTTTCCAAACCCGGGATAAAAGAACCGTAAGAAAAACCATTAACTTGAATAAAGGGAGACGTGCACTGCTGCTTTCATTATAGGTGCTCAGGAGCATTGTCAATAAGAGGCCAGCTGTGTGTTTCACCTGCTTGGCTAGTTTTTCCCATTTCCTTTTCGCCTCCCCTCTCTATTGAATGCGTCTTGTGGACCACGGGAAAAAAAAAGAAGCCAGCGCATATACAGTATACCGTATAACTGGCTAAGGGATGATTATGAGTAGCCTCTGTCAGCTGGACAATGCAAACACGTTTGGCGAAGAGAACGGCAGGACGTTAATGTTCGCAGATGTTTTGGCCGCGGCGCCAGACATACATGCGGGGGCCCATCTACGAGTGGCCCATGTGTGCGGTACGGTTTGACAGCATGACAGCCAAGACAGACCTGGAGTAATAAAGTACTTTGCGTCTTGGTGGTGAGCATCATCAAAACAACAATAAGGGGCTCTCGCAACAAGAATAGCAGGACCGAAGCATGTAAGCAGCCCCTAGAGGGTTAGTGTGACCAACTTACCTTGCTCCGTGACATTTGCTTGACTATTGCACATCCACTACAGTAGGTGGCAGTGGCGCTCTCATTGTCAAAGAGTATTAGCTCCTTTGCAGATGTGTACTTACAACAATTTTATATCTAAATTATAGCCCCCAAGGGGAGTTGGTGGCGGTGTGCAATACTTTCTTCTTCCTGTGGGGGCAACAAAACAAAAAATTAAGAGAAGCGCTGTGCTATAGGTCACAGGTGTTCTCATTATATATACTTAGCAATTATAATTCAAGACCTAATCCACTTAAGAAGTTAACTTGGTAATAATACTAATAATAATAATTATTATTATTATTATTACTATTACTATAATAATAATAAAAAATAATATTATTATTATGATAACAATAATAATAGGAAAGTGAGATGATCCTAGTTTAGAAGCCGTATTGAGCACTGTGTTTATTTTAATTCAATGTCTGTGTACTTGATTGTATTTGATTTGTGAATGGTTGTTTGTAAAATAAAGTTAAAATATTTTTGTTGAATTTTTACTGCACAATATGTACTGTGTTTTTTTAATCTTGTACACTAAAAATACACACAATAGAAAAAATAAAAACACTTGGCAGAAACTAATAAAAGCTATGCTATATCAAAGCATTAAAAAAAAATGAAAACAAATGAACCCACTCTGAAGTAAAAACTAATTAAAGCTGATAAATTAAAACAAAACAAAACTCAAAATTAAATGAAAACTAACTATAATGAAAATTCCAAAACCCTGCATTAAAACTCAAAAGTTGATCCTTTGTGAGTCTATATTAATCATGCCTGAGCTTTGAATTTCCCTCACTATGAATTTTTACTCAGTCCATCTATGGTGGTAAAATATGCTGACTACAGTTTTATGTGTGTGTGCGCGGGTGTTTGTGCGTCACTCAGTGTGACTGTGAAGAAGCGGGCTCCGAAGTGTGTTATCTATTAATTCCCCCATTAAGTCCTTATCAACAGTATTAATGCCAATTAAGATGCTCTTTAAAGTGAAGGCAGGGCGGGTTGGCGGGCGAGTGGGTGAACACTTCTCACTCTGCGGTGACGCCAGAACAGTCGTATGCCTCCTTTTTTGGTCACGACCTGCCACTCTTATCTACAAAGGGCGCACTCGCACCAGCCAATTTGTCATGAGCATGGCCACGCTTTATTTGAGACCACATAGAAGGGGAAGAAAAGGCAAACCTGCATTTATTGTTGTATAGTTGCCGCGGTCTGATGGAGTAATTTTAAGCGGTTGTAAAAAAAAGTCGTATTTTTTTTATATTCTTAATCTTTAGCTCAACATGATTGTGATTTAGACAGTGTAGTATGCTTGAAAGTTGCTATGGATGTTCCCCCAGCCAATCTTATAGCATTGGCTCCCTCCCAAAAACAAGCATTATGGACATTTTGGACAATGTTTGGTCTCGCCGCCCCGGGACGCTTACGGGTCAGCAAAGGCGGAGAAGACGGGATGATGAGAAATGAAGACGCAAACGAGACAGGAATGGTGGAGTGGAAAAGGGGATGAGGAGATGCTGGTGTGTGCCCTGAATAGAACTGGGCTATTGTCTTGATGGTATTACGCAATTTGAAATTCAGTACCAGGTTACCAGTGATGGCGAAGACGTGTTCTAACGTTGCAGGCCGACATATGAATTGAACCGTACCTTTAAAATGACAGTATTTCTTTGCAAAAATCATCTTGAGTGTTTCTATTATGTCTCAAGTGTCTTCAAAGTACACGTGGTTTTACTTGAAGCAGCTCTGTGGAGGAATTTGCCAGAAAATATCTTTACAATAGCCTTTTTATTTGACCGTTTATGAACTCAAACATCTTCTGATTAGCAGATTAACATTTGACCTGTTCACAATGTACTCCTACAAGCCTCTGTCCAATACTTTTCAGGCTGGAATCCGGTTTCACTTTCTCACCCTCTGTCTGCAGCGTCTATGTGCGAAAGGGAGTATGCAGTTCCATTTTTCGGCCACACGTGGCAGTAGTGATTTGCAATGGAGTTTTCTGCATTGAGCAGCATCAAAGGCAAACCAATTGAAGAGATTTAAGGTATTTAAAAGAGAGAGGAATAATGACCAAAAGGACGTACAATAGCACGAGTGTCATTTTGGAGAAATTTATCATACATGCCCCGCGATTGGCTGGCAACCAGTTATGGGTGTACCCCGCCTACTGCCCGAAGCCAGCTAGTACAAGCAGCTAAGAAAATGGATGGATGGATGGATTTATTATACAAATGCTCTAAAAAGACCTTAATCATAGGCAAGGGGGAAAAAAGTAGGGATGTATCAGCCTTATTTTAAGGTCTTGTGGCTGTTTTACAATCAGCAGCTCAAAATGAGTAAAATAGAAAATTGCCATTAATTTCATGCAATTTTAAGGAAAATATACTGGGATGTAGAGGTCTTTCCTTAAATTTTGTCAGTTTTTTGGGGGGGGGGGGGTGATTTTAGTTTTATTTATTTTTTATTATTTTTATTCGTATTGGTATCGGTCTGAAAAAATTGGTATCGACCATCCCTAGGGAAAAAAAAGTTTTTAACCTGGATTTAAAAGTATTTACACTAGAGGCGAACTACAGTTCTGTTGGCAGCTTCTTCCATTTGGATGCAGCATAACTGAACGCTGCTTCACCAAGTTTGCTTTGTTTGCCGTTGTGTGTGGTTCTGCAGGATGGTGCTTCAGGCAGTGTAGTCTGGCTACCACTTGAAAGTGGCCCGGAATTTTCACCCGGCGTAGCTGATCATGCTTTGGTGCAAAAACGTTGTAATGGGGGCGCGGATATTATGCAAATTAGCCCCAAGAAGTGCAGAACAGCAAATAATGGATCTATTTTCAGAAAAAGGAAGACAACAAAAAATGTACTTGACTGTGTAATTTCACACAGTAACCCAACTATTTGTACGCTAGCTATTCAAAAGAACATTATCCTTAATATGGCCCAGAGTTTTGTAAACTGATTGACTGCATTTCCCCTCATGGTTAAGAGTTCACTATCACTGAAACAATAGTGCTCAATTTCCCAAGTTCCACTTTGTATTGTATTATTTACCTCCCCCTATTAAAATGTCAGCGTATGAGCCTTTTCACAGGCTCTCCCTGTGTGGCCCTGATGTCTCTTTCCCTCCACCTCTTGTTTTACTGTAGCCTCTTCAATCCGGGCTTTGATGCATGCATGAGGGAGAATATCCTGAAGACCAAAGAGGCCATTACCCAGGGGCCATTAGGCCTCTAGTAGAGCATGTCAATGAAGGCTGAGTCTTGCTCCGTTTTTCACTTGCAGCCTCTCGACTTGCACGGTGGAGAGAGGGGGGGGTTATCTCATAGGGTTGATAGATTATCAACGTGCATTTTTATATATATATATATATATATATATATATATATATATATATATATATTAGCACGGCACGGCCTTCCTCGCGGTAACATTTGATATAGTGCTTGTTGTCCCACTGTTGCACGGGAGGAGGTTGCCTCATTAATTGGCGCTGTTGTTCTTTCATGCAGACTAAGAGCAAGGGGGAGTGAGTCATCATCATCAGGATGAAATGCTCTGACATTTGAGCATGAAAAATCCCAGGGTGCCTTGCGGCCCGACATCGCCGCTTTGGCTGTGTTTGTGTCTTGCAGTCAAGGAGGATTGCAGAGCGCCGTGGTCTGACTGTGATGTGGGGATTTTTTTTCCCCCTCGTGTTGTTGATGTTGGCAAAGTGGCATCGATATAAATGTGAGGTGGATTACACAAGGACTCAAACACGGAAGTGTTTTGATATTCAAAGGAAATAATTCATTGATCAATCGGAGATGACTTGAAAGATGAATTATAGTTGTCAGAATTTGTTTCAGACTACAAACTGACACCATCATAAAATCTTTAACTGTGCAGGTGAAGTTTTAAGTAACATTTTAATATTTATCATCATACAAGCAGTGGTGCCTGGTGATACAAGTTTAATTTGTTCCTTGAGCACACTCATAACCCAAATCACTTACCGTATGTCTCAAATCGTCTTTCCCCATTGAAATGAATGGAAATGCCATCATTCGGTTCTAGCCTACCACAAAAAATTATGTGTTTTTATGAGAAAAATATCACTCTGTAATATTTGCTAATATATGTCGAAATGTGTTGCAACATGAGATGCAAAGTGACCCAATTTGTGAGTTTTTTTGAGACACAGCCTGTGATAAAAAAAAAATATATTTTTTGCTTCGACGTGCCAGTGTAAATTAGAGATGATCCGCTCACATCAGTTTGTCAAATGTAAATAATATTATTCAAAAAAACAGGCGTGAATCTGTTTACTGCCACTCAGCTGTGAAGGTTATAGAACTACGTGAGTAAAATGGTGCAGCAGCAATGGGGCATTGTGATTTTTAAAAGGATACTTGACCAATTGAGCCATTTTCAGTAGTAAAAAGTTAATATTTGGTCCAGAATGAATTTGACAATTTCATTATTTTTCTTGTACAATTAATACCTTTAAAAAATATTTTTTCCACTTGCGGTTGACTGAAGATGAGATCACATGTGCTGAGGAAGTAGGTAACGACCAATCATGGTTCACCTATTTTCTGGGTTTGGTCAGCAAACTGAGCACAGGTGATGTCATCTTCAGGCGACAGCAAGGTATTAATTGTACATAAAAAATAATAAAGTTACCAAATTCATTCTGGACAAAATATTAACTTTTTGCTGCTGAAAATGGCTCAATGAGTCAAGCATCCATTTAAGGAGCATTGGGTTTAGATATGAATGAAGTGATTTTGAGGGAACAACAAATTCACAGAAATCTTAACACGAAAACGGTTGATAGAAAATTGTCTGTTTCATTCCTACTGAGAATGTTCATCCATCATGACATGTAAATCAAAAAACAAACATTTCAGAATGAAATTTGCGTCCACGTTTCTGAGAGGGCGACAGTGGCTGTAAGTTGAGCGATTAAGGCTTGTTGAAATGGAAAGGAGCGAGTCAAGGTGGCTGCGAGTCGGCAGAGATGTTCAATATGAGTCAGCCTGCCAACATCCGTCTTCGAGTCTTCTCTTATCACTAATGCCACCATGGAGAGTATTGCCAATAAATCCATCAATGATGATTGCTTTTTGTTGCGTTGGTACGAGGGAGGGAAATGCTATAAATTTGACATTTTCGGAGGGATGCAAATGCCCACTTGAGCAAGGTAGCGAAGTAATAAATTGGCCTAATTTGAGTATTTTTACCACCACCAGCAAAGACTGGATTATCAGATGTGATTAGCCTGTGGTGAGTTATCACCCCCCCCCCCCCCCCCCTCCTCCCTTATCGCCAATCAACAACCTCATAAATCATCATTCAAACCCAAAAACGTATACATAGGTTTTTATTACTTTGTCCTTCACTCCCCAAAACTTTTTTTTTTTTAGTCTAGAACATACAGGAGGCCTTTATACAGCTTCTGACATGAAGAGGTCACTTAAAGCAATGGTAGTTATTACAAAAAAACGGCCAGCAGGTGGCAGCAGAATATAAGAGATCAACCAGGGCCATGTTGCAACAAGCTCTTTTTGCAGGTTTGTGAATAATGATGTAACTGCTATGTTCTAATGATATTTGCTGCAAAACAAATGTACTTTTTTTCCTGATGAAAGAAAAGACTAAGCTTTCTTTTGGTAGGTTCCATGTTTTTTTTTTTTTTATTGCAATAGAACAGAATATTCTGTGGACCTTGCAATATCAGCCAAAATCCAGTAAAACAGCCGGGAGCGAAGGGGGTTGCTTCAGTGAAAATGGCTGGGAGTGTAATTGTGACGCCAAATATCTTTCTTGTCCATCCCTGTATTTTACAGCAATCTAGATGCACCATACTGCCTCTCATAGGTAAGTCTTGGTACTGCGGCAAATATCTGGTTTGTCGAGTAGACCACATGCTATAAGAGTCGTAAGAACTCCCTTGCTGATTTTATTCTTTATGTTTGGGTACTCTCACATTTTAAAAAATCCCACTTAAGTATTTCTCCAAAATGAGTTCCCCGAGGAGTGGTAGGGGGAGGTTTCTTTTATTTTACCTCCTGTGGAAAGAAAAAAAAAAAAAGCAGCAAGAGTTCTGATTTGGCATGCGCATTTGTCATCATACACAGGGGGGGGGGGGGGGGGGGGTTAGCTGTCGTAGATCTTTGGATTGTTTTTGAACTCCTGCTGAGGTCTTTGCCGTGCTTTGTCGTCTCTTCCAAAACAATTTCCCTCCTTGTCAGGGTGCGGACAGAAGTGCTGTGCGGCAAACCTGCAGATTGCTGTGTGGCTTTCTTTTGCTACTTCCTTAAGACACACACACACAAAAAGGCTCTTGTCAGCAGTGGGGACAAAACCATTGTGAACATTTCTTCTTTTTTTAATAGACAGAGATAAAAGGAAAAAAATTAACGCAGCGTAATTCTCCAAGTGAAAGTGAAGAAATATTCCGTTTTTGATTTTTTTTTTTTCTTCAAATGTTACCGATGGAAATACGGCTGACACATTTGGTGAAAAAATCACTATTTATCAACATCAGCGATTTTTGCCCTCCAGCTAGATTATTGAACCAGCAGCAGGGCGACAGAAAAACATGCATGCATACAGTATACTATAGTTCCTCATTTAATGCCCAAGGGTGTTCATTAACTGTACTGCAGGTATTTCAAGGCGGGGAATTGTCAGTTGTTACAATGGGGAATGGTATGTGATCCTTTTTGTTGTTGTTGTTATAGAACACTTGGAGACGGAACAAATTATGAAAGGACCCTGCAGTGTATGGAGTTAATATCCATAGTGGCCGGGGGCGGAGCTTGGGTGTTGCAACAAGGCAAGCGGCTACTTGTTCCTAAGCGGCCTCCGAAGAGCTTAGTCTGAAGGGAAAAGCCCCCCCCCCCCCCCCCCCGTGAACACCAAGTGAAACAAATCTCGAGAATTTTCAATGATAGCACTTCATCACCAAGCTGCAGAATTACACTAGAGAATTGGTATGTCTGGTCCGTGCATGTGGCACATGCAGCGGAGACTTTGCCAATCACAAATGAACTTTGCCAAACATTTGAGTATGTAACGTTTAGCTGTGCAAACATTGCAGCTCTGCTTACCTTTTGGCTTTGACATGATAGTACAGTGCTTGAAAATGGCTGCGCTTCCCCCTGCCTCGCTTCCTGGTCATTGGCAAGGAAACTCATAATATATCCCCTTTAAATTGATGGCTATTGAAGAGGAGGTCTCTACATAGTAGAAACAAACAGCTGATAATGGCGGCCATGCGCCAGTCTTGGAATGGGTGGGGTGCGTGTGGCTCGACTTCATGCTGAATTAGATCTCATCTCAGGCTTTCCGTGCACCCAACCCCACGTTTGCCCTTAAAGCCAACAGCATCCGATTTGTATCCAGAGGAAATGTTGTGCCACTAAAATGTACTAGCATAACATAAGCTTATGTTTATTCAGGGCCTTCTGTTTATGAGAAACAAAGAGACGTGCCCGGCCTGCCCTTCTGTTATGTTACCTGTGAAGAGCCCAGCCTCAATAGTTGATGACAGCATGGCGGCAAGGTAGCTAACGCAGCAATGTTGCTAATTGCCCCTCGTACTCAATTGTATTCAAATTGGATAGCTGAATAGATAGGAAGCAGACATGTTCCAAATGTGCATAAAAAATATCCATACATTATGTTTATCAAAAATATACAACTTTATTCTTGTACAAGTCTGACTTTGATCTCAACAATATGCAACTTTTACTGTGAAATATAAACTTGATTTAGTTTTTTTAACTCTATTGTCAGAAGTCTGCAATCGTTTATCTCCAAAATGTTCAAGATTCAAACAACTCTATTTAGGTATAAGGGCATTTTGGTTTTCAAACTACCAGTCAGTAAACAAATACTGAAACAACAATCACCAACATAGACATACAGGCACCCTATATATAACTTTTCTCTTTTTCAAAAATACATGTCTTTGTTCTTGTAATATTCCAACGTCAATATCAAATATCAATATCAAACGATTTATCTGGGTTTTGTTTTGTTTTTGGTACCAATTTTAGTTTTGAAAAATGTCTGAAATTTTCGCTTAATGGTATGACTTTTTAGCTTGAAGATTTCTGACTTGGGGAATGTACAACTCGATCTTGAAAATTTGACTTTTTTTCTTGAAAAGATGCTACTATATTCTAACAATGTTCCAAAATTAACATAAAATATTTGACTTATCTTGAAACTATACAACTTTTTATTATGAAAAGGTTTTACATTTTTCTTCATATATGACTATCTAAAATAAATCTGACTTTAGTCTGAGATATGTAACCTCATCTTGAAAATATATTACTTTTTTTTAACAGCTTTTTACATGCAATATTCCTGAAAATTCTGACTTTGCTGTCAGAAACATACAACTGTTTATCTCTATAATATAAGACTTTGTCATTCAAAATATACAACTTCGTTCTTGTAATGTTTTGACTTGAACGTTTTTTTTTCTTTCAACGGTGTTTAAAGATCTCGAAAACATCTTACTTTAATCTTGCAAATACCGTATCCTGCTTTTTCTCAAATAGCTAGTCAAAATATGGCATTAAATCAGAATTAGGCACTTGGGCCTACAATGTAAATCCAGCTCAAATCAAACAAATGTGATTTGAAGAGCTGGAGGCCCCCAAGGTGATGCACTGAATGTTTACACCCCAGTTAGTGCCATATCCGCCCCTCAGGAGTCTCCGCCTCTAATGACCAGGATAAAGCCCCTAGTTTGTTTTTCTATGCTTGACTTTTCCAAATTTGGCGAGGAAATGGTGTGAGGGAGGGTGGACATGTGGAAAAGGAGGGGGCCAGATGCGCCCAGTCACTCAGTTGGCTGCTTGGAGGGGGGGGGATTGTCTTGCACTCACAGTTCTGTAAAGCCAGAGTCCAAACAGGAAGTGATGTGATCTGAATTTCAGAATTTTGAATACCACGACAGTAAATGATTTAAAAAGATGCCCAAATTGTTTTTTTGTGTACACTGAAAAAAAACAACTTGTAAGATTGACTTTAAAAAATTATCTCTTTCTCTCTCTCTCTCTCTCCCTCTCTCCCTAGGAAAGTTTACTCATTTTTAGCAGTTCTAAAATTAAACACATTAACTGAAAATGTAATGACATCTTTTTTAATTAACTGTGAAAGTTTACTCATTTTTAGCAGTTCTAAAATTAAACACATTAACTGAAAATGTAATGGCATTTTTTTCAATTATATGTGAATAACGAAAAAAAGTAAATATGATTATGAAACCAAGGTAATATTTACAAGGGCACAAAGTATATATATATTTTTTTAATTCAGTATCAGTAGCCCTATGAAGGCTGTTGATTGATTTTTATCTTTGAACATACACCACTTTGTTCCAATAACATGGCTAATCTAAAGATAATACTGTTTTTCTATGTTGAAAATAAACATTTCCCCACTAACAAAAAATGTACATTTAAAAAAACACACAACCTTTTTATTCCTGAAAATTTTACGACTGACCTAGAAAATAAGCATTTTATTTTGACAACAATACTACTTCTTTCTTGTAAAATTACTTTCCCCCCTCTAAAAAACAACTTTGTTCTTACATTAATATAGATGATTTTTAATGAAAATATTTTACTGTTCTTTTCGAAAATGTGTATAGGATTGTGTTAAATTTTTGACTTTACTATTTTAAAATTCAAAGTTCAAATGTGCGACTTATGTGACTGCATAACACTATGCAACTTTCTACTTCGATTATGTACGTTTTCCTCAAATATCTTAATTATATGTGCCGATGTATTGACCATTTGCACCGACGTCACGTGATCACGTGACTGCCCTATGATGGACGGCGGAAGTAAATGATTGTTTAATGGAAGTGGACGTGACCCTTAGTGACTTAGCGACTATTTATTTTACAAATTAAAAGTTATTATTGCCCATATAGCCATGGAATCTACTACTTCACACAACGACTCCAACTACCGCACAGCAAGATATAACCATTTTATAGGATAATCGATTAGATAAAGGACTTAGATAAAGGAATACAGGCAAGTGGCTCTTTTACCGTCCAGCGTCCCGGAGAGGGCGTTCCCGTGAGGGCTGTGACGTCACGTGCAAAAGGTCAATATACACACACACATGTATGTAGGCCCATATATGGTGTACACACGGCGCAAACGACATCGGCGGAGGTCTTAATTTGAATCGTCCCACCGGATGCAGTTGACATGCTATAACGCGGGTTTGACTCATTCGTCGGTTCCTTCGGAGCCAGCGGTGGAGGAGAGAGAGAGAGAGAGAGAGAGAGAGGTAGAGCCAGGGAGCAAATGTGCACGGCGGCGGCGGCGAGGGAGGGAGGACAGCGCAAATAGGTGCACATCATCATCATCATCATCATCGGCGGCGGCGGAGCATCTTCCTCTTCCTCATCTCCACCGCCAAGGAGTGACATTCTCTCCCCCGGATAGCGGCGGAAGAGTCCTCAAGCCCTCCGCTCGTCCATCCACCAGCTCCCGGTGCGCACTTTCTTTCCACCCCCCCTCCCCTCCGCCTCTCCCCGGACTGGGTTTATTCTTAGCTCGGCTGCAGGAGACTGTTGTCCCCCTCGACCCCCTTCCGTCGTCTTGCGTCCTCCCGGCCCGTGGTCTTATTTATCCCACTTTGTTGAATATTTCATGGAGAAAATGGCGATCGGAGCTCCGTCGTACGGCGCGCTGTGCCTCCTGTGCATCCAAACTGTACTTCTGTTGTGTGTGTCCACGCCGACCGCCGGGACGCACCACTTCCCGCAGCACCACACGTAAGTAGCAGTCTCTAAATTTTTTTTGGGGGGGCGAAGAAGGGAAAGTAGGACAGGTGACCCGAGAAAGCACGCCTCGCTCATGTGCTCCAACACGCAACTTCCGTCTGTGAGGCTGCATAATATATTATATTATATTATATTAAATTATTATATTATATTATATTATATTATATTATATTATATTATATTATATTATATTATATTGTCAGCCCCTTCTACAAACGCCTCTCGTGTTTGTTATTGTGGCTTGGAAATGTTGACGGAAAAAACAAACACCCATTTGGATTCAATGAGATGACAGCAAAGGGACGTGGATGGATGTCTATAAAGTCAGCCCAGTATGCACCCACGCAGAGCAGATGGCGAGCCCAGTTGCATCAAGAAACTTCAAATTGCGCAACATCGTCTCGTACTTTACTAGGATTCAGCTCAATTCATCACCACAACTTCCTTTAACAAGAAACTCCTCACAACTTTTTAAAAACAAAACTATACTGTATGCAAATCATGTAAAAAAAATCCATCCATCCATTTTCTGTACCGCTTGTCCTCACAAGGGTCGCGGCGCATGTAAAAAAAATATTTAAAATATACTGCACATATGACTAAAAGGCAAGTACAGTGATAGAGTGGTTAGCCCATCTGCCCCACCATCCTGAGATTCTGCGTTCGATCCTCGACTCGACGAAATCGACCCATTCTTGCTTCAGTGTCACACTGAGGCTGCCTTGCTTGTCTGCCTCACAGTCGAGTCCTCTCCGTGCTCGCGGGGTTTTCACTGGCTCCCTCCAACACCCCAAAACATACGTTAGGTTCTTTCAAGACTTTAAAATGTCCATAGGAGAGCGAGGCTGAGCGCCCTGTGATTGGCTGGCGACCAGTCTGGGGTGTACCCAGCCTCTTCACCATAGTCAGGTGGGAGGCTTCAACTCACCTGAGACCCTATGAGAACAAGCACTGTGGATGAATGGATAATTAAAAGATATTATTTGTATGCGTGCAATCGAAGCGCCCCCTGACACCCACTGCTCCACATACCTTATGCCCCCCCCCCCCCCCCCCGCCCCCCGCCTGCCCATAATGAAGCCTGCCCTGCATCCTCTGGGGCTTTGTTATTGAGATGATCAAGGTGACTTTGAAGGCGGCGTCACTTACCATTCACCGGCGATTAACTCCAAACTGCCTTTAACGGCACCGCTTATTTGACCGCGTGTAATGAAAAAGCCCCGACGGGGCGAGTGAATTATTCCAGCGTTTCGGTTAGTTTGCGATGATTCACCTTAATCAAGTTTTTGTTTGTGTTTGTTCAAGAGCATCGGGTGGTTGTATGTTTTTTCGAGACGTGGCTACGTGCAGGGATTGAAACCTTGAGGTTTATTCAGCAAACTAAATATGCTGTTTGGTTATGATCCACCGAGAGTCAGCCTCCATGATATTTGCCATAGGTTTGAATTATGCTACAGTTCCAAGTGCCCAATTCCAATTTAATGCCCCAAACCCATTTTTTTTGTTTTGTTTTGACTGTCTATTTCATTGTATATATCAAGTGATACATATCCCCATTTGGCTGTCTACTTTGCACAGACACTTAAATTGCACATAAATATCTCCACGAGCGACATCACAGAAGTAAACAATATTAAACGTTACATAGTGTTTATATATATATATATATATATATTAATTGACACTACATGGATGAGTTAACAAACCTGGCAAATTTGAATGATAAAAAAAAAAAAATCACCACGTTATAAAATGAGTCTTCAAAATTATAAAAACTCAAGCTTTTATCTCCGCTCTCAAATGCTGTGGGCGTGTCCACTAAATGCACTGTAACCACGCCCCGCTCAGCTGTTAATTGCCAATCAACAATCAGTTACATTTGTTGGTGGGGACATCACGTGACATTTTTCTCTGTTGTGTGTCCAAAAAAAAAAAAAAAAAAATTCACTTTAAAGTGAAAGTAATTTTCTATCCACAATTGTAAACACACAATAAAATTGAATGAATAAATAAATAAAAGAATAATAATAATGATGATGATAATAATAATAGGTGTGCACCGATCGATCGGCCTGCCGATTTATCAGCCCCGATTTCCTTAATTTTGGAAGATCGGTGATCGGCCGATCCCTTAAGAATAAACTGATATATTTCTAATGTTTTCCAATAGAAACACTGAAGGTATATGTTGCTTGTAATGAAAAAAATCGATATCGGCAAAAATCGGGATCGGCAGGTCAGGCTTTTTAAAAGATCGGGGACCGGTGATCGGCCAGAAAATTGTGATCGGTGCACCCCTAGATAATAATTTTGGGGCTAAAATGAAGTAAGACTTTTCATTCTCTTAAGCCTGATTGATAATGGATAGTGATGCTAAAATTAATTATATTATTTAAGCTAAAATGGTGGATGAGTTTGCCAAAGGAAAAGAAAAACATACAAATGACTCCTTTGCGATGATGATGTTGCGCATGGTGATGGTTTGAAATCCAAATTTTGTGAGTTTGAAACATTATTTGGGGGGTTGAACTCCTTATCGTTGGACTTTGTAATGTATTTACTCTTCCTTCCATCCGACTTCCTCGTCAATTAAAAAGAAGAAATGAGTGTGCCTGTTGTGTATGGGTGAAGCCGATGTGTAATGGCGCCGTCTCCGCCTCCAGACCAACATCTCCCGTTTAAAGAAACATCAGTGGCAAATTTATGCATAGTATTGATTTGTGCTAGATTCATTCATTTAAATAAAATGGATTTTGGATGACTGCTAGTCAAATATAGTCATAAATTATTACTGTATATGTTATCAGAGATGAGTGTCTTTTCCGCAATTGTTTTATTTTCCCAGTTATATTAATACGGTGGAACCTCCAAAGTCGAAAACCTCCCAAGTCGTACAGTCGTAGTTCAACAAACAACCTCAAATGTCAAACAATCCATTGAGTTCCAAGTGTTATTTGTAAGACGGCAAATAAAAGGAGACCTCACGAGGATTAGAAGTAATTAGTTACTTTTCAATAAATTGGCATTTACAAGCAGAAATGTTTTTCCCATACTAACATAAATGTTGGCCAATATTTTCGCAATACTTTGAAATGCCACAGGGTGGCAGTATTACTCTGCCGTCTCCTTCCTGTTGCCTCTTCATCATGCATCTGTCAGGCGTCTTAGAATGACAACTTGTACTTTATTGTACTTGTTTTTATTTGTCTTTCTTGGCAATTAACAATGTAAGAAAGTTACTTTGCAAAAATAAACATCACCTGTATGTAAATAAGGATTTTGTCAACAAATACATTATTTCCTATGGGAAAATGAGCAATCGTTGCTTGTTCCAGTGACAACAAATGTGACCTCTGGCAGGTTTCTTTAATCTCAGCCTTTGTTCACTTCAGTACATCTGTCGTCTTTTTTTTTTTTTTGTCTCTGGTGGAAATCTGACATTCAAAACTGACAGAAGTCCACACTTATCACAATAAGAAAATAACTTAATTGTTATTCACACGCTATCTGTTAGGAATAAGATAGCATAGTCCTGTGAATTTTCAAAGCAGGAAGCTTTTTATTGAAATTGATGGTAATAAACAGGAATAAAACAGAAATGTAAACAAATTGAAGGTTGGCTTTGAATAGGGCATTTAAATTTAGGAAGATTGTAAAAAGGCCAATTTCACGCAAGTAGAGTGGCACCTTAACCCTCAGTTCACCTTTACTTGGAAAGGTTGACTACAAAGTTTATTCATCTGATAGCGGGAGCAAGCATCACAGTTTTCCCCCCATTCGTCTTCACATCTTTCAGCAAGTGTCCAGACTGCCTGCTGCTTTTAAATCATCACCACGAGCGTCTTGATCCATTAAGTAATTTGTTACTTGCTGCGAGATGCACACTGGCGATCACCGTCCCTTTGATCTACTAATTCCAAATTTGGCTGCCGTCTGATGGAGATCAGCTCCCCGTTCCCCGCTCGGGGTGCATTTCTATCCGACCCAAGCAGTTTTACTGCAGAGTTGCTGATGGCAGCCCGTCCTGCCGTTGCTGGCCAGATATGGGCGGCTGGGGAGGGTTGGTGGTGCTGATGACAAGCCCATGCATTAGCAGATAAGAAGTTCAAGGGACCGGTGGTGGGGCACCAACCACTTAGGTAGGCTACATGCCAGGAAGTACTCCGGCTTACTAGCTGATGTGAGGTTTTCCTCCCAACGCATTAAGTGTTTGTTGCGCATCCCCTGAGGACTTCAGGTTGACGCAACAGCTCCAGAAAAGAAAAAAAACAACTTTCTTTTAAACCTCGAGAAAATCTTGCTGTCACAGAGAGATAATCAGGGCTGAAACTATTGCGTATTCTACAGATTATTCATCAGTTGGTTGCATCATCGGGAAAAACAAAATCGCTATAAAGCCAAATGTACCTTTTTGAGCCCTCCATTTAATGAGTATAATATTTTTTTCCTTATTAAAATCCTGGCGTATATGATCTGACACATACATTGCACGGATAATCCATTAGAGGGCAGTATCACCCAGCCGATGGCTTTTCCAATGACCTCGCAAGATCGCCCCAAATGAGAAAGGAGAGACACCTATACTTATTAACTCATTCACTGCCATAGATTGATGAAAAAAAAAGATTATTAAAAATGAGGGGTGACAGGCGATTAAAAAATGTCCTCGCATGACTTCACTAGTTAACTCACGATTAATCACAAATTTTAGGTCTGTTCTAAATATACAATAAAAAAATTATAGGTTTTCATACTCTTGTTAACAAAAGTGCAAAAAAAATGTTGAACTTATAGAAAGAGTTCAAATGAATTCTTGACGTTTATAGTCGTCAATGGCAGTGAGAGAAAAATATATATATAAAAAATTTGGGGCGTCAGGCGTAATTAATCGCATTACTTCACTAGTTAACTCACGATTAATCACACATTTTATGTTTGAAATTTACATTTTAAAAAATCTTGGTTTTCATACTCTTGTTAACAAGTGTGGAAAAAAACCCTAATATAAATAGTTCAAATGAATTTTTGGCAGTAAATGAGTTAATAGTGGGAAATGTTCTTTCTGATTTTTGAAAATACTAATATATTAAGTATGTCTGTTTATTATTCTATTTTTGACAGTTATAAATGTACGAATTTAAAGCATAGTGACCGGATGTATCAAATATGACACAAATCAAAAGTAATATGAGAAAGTTGATAAAAAAAAAAGTTTGTTTGTTCAAAAGGACCAATACTTACTCTCTAAAGAATCAGAATTTTCTCTCATATATTTCATGGTTCAGGCTTTTTAGGGTTAAACACAGTGGCATGTGAGGTATAGGTATTATTTTGTCCACTTGGGGTCACCATCCTCATGTTCTACTGTAATATCCGTGACTTTAGGCAGGCCTCGCCTGGTGAGTGACGTGGGTGTCAGCGAATGGAATTTGAAAATATCTTCGAATTAGGGATGGGCATATTCAATTAGCTAACATCAATATTTTACCTTGTGTTAGCGTTCGTAGACGTGCACTTAATCTTAAGTGTGAAATGATCCCAAACTTTGGACATTCTGTCTTTTAGACACTCGTTCCTCCTTTCTCACTGACAGTGAAGCTTTGAAGCAAAGATTTTGCTTTGAGCATTTTTTAATAATTGAATTTGAATTATTCAAGCTCAGTCAAAAAATAAATGTAACTTGTAAGTTAAGGTACCACTGAATTTAGTTACAACTTTGAGCTCATAACATTGAGGCAACTTGAAAAAATATTTTAGCTCCAATTTTTTTGAATTCATCGCGTTCAATATTTTGTCCTTCAGTGCAGTCTTGCCCTGGATAGAGAAATAAATCAGAAGTATGAGGCATTAATGTCTGCCTCTCAATCCTGAAGTTCTGGATTTGAATCTTGGTTCTGGCCTTCCTATGTGCTATCCTCATTTTGTCTTCAGGTTTACTTGAATTTTCTCTGGGTAAAAATTCCATAAATGCAAAGGCTGTCGCTCACCCCTTGACCTTAATGAGAACAAGCCGTGTGTCAGAGGATGGCTGGATTTTCACATTCAACCACCCTAAACTGCTTCCAGGCCGAAAGGAACATCATCGCCGTGTTCTGGATCTGCCAGCAACGCAGACGCCGGTGCAGGAGACGCACCCTGGCTCGAACATTGCCACCCTTGCTCGCCTACAGCGAGAAAAGCAACAAATGATGCGCTCAGGTGCTAATGTGAGTTGATTCGCATTGAAAATGTGCCGTCTTCTTTTCCAGAATGAATCACTGGGCTGCACGCATCGAGAAGGAGCTGGAAAAAGTTCTCCAGCACGTCACCGGGATTCAGCAAATGAGATCGGTGAGTTGACGTCACGTTTGCAAACACTCTGCATTATTAAAGCTGACTGACTGTGCGAGTGTGTGAAGTGTTATTTCCGGGAGTATGGCTGCCGCCTTGCATGAGGCTGTATGTGTGGCAGATGGCGAGCTGGGATTGTCGCTATTTCGGCATGTTTTCGCCGTGCTTGCCGGGTTTTGAAATGCGCCCAGAACTAAATGCTTGATTACAGCCACGATTGGTGACTGTGCTGTGGCGTTTGGAACATGAGCTGGTAGTCTTTAGCGAGTACTATTTGTGACTAGCAAGTCTGCCGCACCTCTTGGCGTAAACGTAAATCTGCGCATGAGCTGGGCGAGCAAAATTTTGGTATTTTCAGTTGGAAACGTGCATTTTAGTCCGTTGTGGGCGTGAACACAGTTGACTTGATTCAAAGCCAATGGAAGCTGCTTCTCTCATTTCCTTTTAAAATTGTAGGCAAGAGGCACGCAGTCCTTGACATGAAGAAAGTGGTGTATTTAAGGCTAGGCTAGTTTTAGTATTTCCGCAGTTAGAAACATGTGTTTTTGGGTGTGAACATAGCTGACTTAATTCATAGCCAATGGTAGCAGCTCCTCTCATCCCCAAAATTGTGTGCCAGTCTTTGACATGGCGGAAGGAGAAAGTGTTTTACTGGAGTCCACGATACGTTCCGACATCAAATTTTGTATTGTATTTTTCTCAGGCTTGTGATTGGCCAAAATGAAAACCCAGTTGCGTGTGGATGTCTGTTTAAAAAAAAAACATGAGCATAAATGTGGACCCAATTTTGGCTTAGTCCAAAACTATTTGCTCTATTGGGAGCTCTTCTTGTTCCGAAGCTACAAGAAAATATATCTCGGTATGATGCATTGCAGATGTCAATGTCCACCACTGCAAGCTACCACCAGAAACAAATAAACATACTGCCAAATGAATACCTCTTTGACAGTGAAAATGTATCTTTGTAAACACAGCCACCCATCTTGCATTAGATCTAACTCCATGTGCGCTTTTGCACCTAACGAGACGTCCGATGTGCTTTGTTAGAACTGCAGGAAGGGGTGCAAGTTTGGAATGGGAGCGTGTGAGGATAGACGAGGAGCGTGGGCGACTGTTGGGGAGTGTAGGAGTGAAGGTTTTTGAGAGCCTGTGGAGTACCCATGACGAATAGCTTTGACAATTAACGTGGATGTTCAGGCATTTTTTTGTGTGTGTTATACATGTTGTTTATTTTGATGATGTTTGCGTACAAGTCGAAAAGATGGATGGAATGATAGGGGAGATTCTTGTGAGTGGCCGCGTTTAAACGGGGAGCACGTGGATGCTGTTTATAGTCTTGATCCTCCACATTATCCTGCCTTTGCGTTTGATGTGCTCCAGCGTGTGCGATGACGAGAGGCAGCATCGGACGCCGCCATTGTTTCCACATCCCCGGGCTTACTCCAAGCAGTTTTAATAGACACACGTGTGTGGAGCGCCCACACCCACGCACGCACATCTTATAATATGCAGCACCGTACCCTATTTACGCAGCCATATTATCTGTGAAGAATGCCCTGTTTGTTGTCCATTTGTCATTATGCCCTGGCAGCACGTTTTCTGATGCTTATGGATCATGATAACTGTATGGATCTGTATGGAGCTTTACTCAGTCATTATCTCTTAAGATAAGCACACTTTATTTTAACCTAATCAGATGACATTTGACAGGTATAATCATATGAACGTGAGCTTTATTTCTAATCACATGCTCGTGTCATTATCTTTGACTGCCAAACGTTATCCAGAAAAACAACCCCCGACAATGTTAGCCGATTTAGAGTATTTTAACTCATCTTTCAAGGCAAACAGAATATTGTGTCTTTTGTCTACATATACATGGTGGGTACCAAATGGAAAATCGCATTCCATTCTTTCATTAGAAAAAAAATATATGTTTCTACCTTATTCCGTTCTTTAGTAATTACCATTAGGTAATTTGAGTGACATTGAGAGAAAATTGAAAAGATAAGTAGAAAATTAGCTTTTTGTGAAAATATACATTATCTGCACAACTGTAAATTTGATTTAATGTGACAAAGGCTTTGATCATTCACGTCATCCTTGAAAACATTATATTTCATCAGATTCGTCATGTTTCATCGTAATTCCATACACCGGGAGCCCATTGAAAAGAGATACAATGCTGCCATCTGCTGGCCATACTTAATGGCTGTTTTGGGATTTTACAACCCCAATGACAAGGTGGTACTTCACAAGACGTTGCACTGCTCATTGAGAATAAAACTTAGTTGACGTCATTTGACGTTATTGGCGGCATTCATTAGGATTTCAGCATACATCATTAAATGTTTTTGGCGGTCAAAGAGTTAAAAAAAATAAAATCAATGTCAAGGCTCTGTGTGGCATTACAATCCCGATTTATACCTTAGCATCTTTCACAGTTAAAAAGCAACAAAACGGGTGAAAAACAAATCCTTAGAAAGTGGGCCACCTACTCCATTTCCAAATGACATAAAATGGCCGAGTACACATGACTCTGGCCTTGTGAGTCTCAAGGTTGAAACATCACAAATATTAAAACATCATAAAGGGAAGATCAATTCAATGAATAGAACAATAAAGGAAGCCTATGGATTATGAGGACTTTCACGAACATCAACACAATTAATTTGACCGGCATCTGTCTGAACTTGGATTACATCTTGCATACAGCGTCGTGACAGGCAAACAGTTATTTTGAGTCTTCTGAATGATTAGAATCAGTTAATTAAAAAAAAATCAAAAGATTTGTTAACTGAATCATTACAAAAAACGTGTCATGAGTTTGATTTTTTTAAAGCAAAGCAAAGCGAAAAATAAATATACAAAGATTTAACAGCGAGATCATAAAGCATCATTTTCACAGACAACATTTCACTCGTGTTGTTGTCTGTATAACATTTCAAGGATTTTAAGCATGTTAAGGTTAAGTGAGGCATTTTAAAAGTGTATGATATGACACAATGACACTTGTAGCATCGAAATAATCACTCAAAAGCAGTGTGCGGCATAACAATCAGGCACTTGTGGAGTCACAACAATCACTCTTAAACCTTTGCAGCATTACAATCACAAACTTGTGGACTCTCAAAGAAAGCTGTGTGGCATAACAATCACACACTCGTGTACGTGGCCTTGCGAGTCTCTAGGTAACGTTACCATGAAAACATCATAAAGGAGGGATCAATGAATGCATGTTTTTTTTTTTTTTACCTTTTAGAGATGAAAATAAAACAACCCATTACTTTTGGACTTGGGTTTCCTTGGACAGCGACATTTTTTAGTATGTAGATTGCTTAATTCCTCTCAGATATGTAACAATGTAACGGAAGGAAAGATACAAAAAGTAACGTAAGGAAGGAAGTAGCGCTGCAACAAAAAATTAAACCTTTTATGTACATCTTGTGTCATCAAGGTGACTAATTGAGCGCTGTGCAATATTCAAAGAAGCCCTTAGTTAAAAACCTGCAGGCTGAAAATTTGCCCCCTTTTTATTTTTTTGCTCCCCTTGATTACTGGAAAATGGAGAGTGATATACAACCATATGAATACATTTACGCACACGCACACACACGCTAACACAAGCGTGGAAGGAGGGCGGGGATGCAATAGCGCTTAATGGCTCTTGGATTCACTCCAGCACAGAGGAGATTAATGTTTAATTTCATAGACATTTTGTGTCTTGGCATCACTTGCCCTTCACGCCGGCTGTGTCTTTGTGTGGTCAACGCTGCCGGCAGGTTTATCGTGACCCCTTTTCACGCCACCCGTCAAAAATCTGCGTCACGACAACTCGGATATGGCAATTTTGCAAGAACTACGGGCTCGGTTTAGGGTTAGAACTAAAAACTGGAACATGTTGATTTTCGTGAAGGTGCACGCCCGCTTTAGCGTGTTTGTGAATTTGGCAGACCGCATTGCGCCATGTTGGGACTGAGGGGCTTCTTTTTTTTTTACATGCCATTGGCGTACTTGCCAATTTCATGGCTGGACATAGACTAAAATGTATGCGCGTGTGGTGGATGTCATCCTATTTCATTCATAAACATAACATCGAACCCTTCGAATCATTGTAGAAATCAATTCAATGAACACATTCTTCTTATTATTTTTACTCTACCATTATTTCCCATTATACCTGTATTTCTTATGCTAGTGTACTGCAGCACTGCCGCTCCTCGTCAATAGTCATGAATGGCGCCATTTGCGAGAACCGCTGGCAAGTCTTACCAAAGATAAAATTCTGTAGAGTAAATTTGACTCTATTTAGAGTGGGACCAAATAGACTCAATTTTAGAGTAATATTTACACTCAGAAGAGAGTAAAATAAAGAATTGAATAAATAAATAAAAGTCACTCGAGGAATGAGGAACGAACTCACAACCTTCAGCTTGGGAGATGGCCGATCTATTCCCCGAGCCACGCAGCGTTAGTAAATCGCTCGTGTCAGCTGGAATCTTCCTAATGCCAAGAGAACAAAAATTGTGTTTTTGGTCTCCTCTTGGAGATAAGCAAACAGGAGGAGCGGCAAAGCTCAAGTAGGTAGTGTGGCAGTCTCCCAAGATGAAGGTCGTGAGTTCCTTCCTCAACCCTTGAGTGGCTTTTATTTTTTATTTATTTTTTACAATTCTATATTTTACTCTCTTCTAAGCGTAAATATTAGCCTACTCGGAGTCTATTTTGGTCCCACTCTAAATAGGGTCAAATTTACTCAACATAATTTACTGTGTAGGTTTCATAGAAGGTAGTTAGCTTGCATTGCTTCTTCGCCCAAGGACTCATGGTTAGAAAAGTAAATTGGAAAAATAGCTGCACCTACAAACCGAACAGGACCGAACACTTGAATTGAATCGTTTGGATGGTCATCAAAATCGATTCCGTCCCTATCGAGCGCGCCTTCAGTTTTCGATGGAATCCGTTTTATAGACAAGATACTGTAATGCGTGTTCAGAGACTTGAATGAATGTATGGTAACAGAAAAATCTGCCGTATACTATAATGGGACCGCAATAGCTGAACTGTGATATAGCGGGGGATCGCTGTAGTCAGTCCAAGCCACCGAAAAGCAACACATATCTCTCAAATACACTCTGGGATTTCCTTGCTATTGCTGACGGGAGAAACTTCCAATAATCTGTCTCAAATGTAGCAGATCACTCCTGCTTCTGCTTTCCCGCCACGAACCCCCCCCCCCCCCCCCCCCTTCCATACTGCAACGGATGGATAAAAGCTTCTCCTCTTCACTGATCCATTGGACGACCAATGACAAGGTTGGGATCGGTGCCATGCGTTTCTTGATTGAATGGCCCCCATTCTCCTGTGGACAATTTACAGGAAGAGGCAATGGCTCCTCCTCCTACTCTTCCTCTTCCAACTGCAACTGAGAGAGCGTGCTATGGAACTCGGGCTTCCTACCTCCTTCCTTGCTCGTCAGATGTTACACAACAGTAACTTGTGTCTGGATGAGTGCAAACTACTTGTGTAGGAGCGATACTCGGCTCTGAGTCTTAAGCAGACTCATTTCAAAATAGATTTAGTCGCTAGCGTTGCAGCACAGTTGCAATGCTAGTAAACTTTGACAGGTTGTTATAAACAATGCAGTATTTCTTATTTTTTTGCCTAATTACCCGGGTCATTTTTCACTTACTGTCAATTCATATACTCACGCACTCACAATTTTCTGAATATTCCTAGATTAAATTCATAAATTGAGGTTCCACTGTACTTAACTCATTCACTCCCAGCCAGTTTCACTGAAGCAACCCCCTTCGCTCGCGGCTGCCTTACTGGATTTGGGCAGGCCCACATTGCTATAAAAACATGGAACCTACCAAAAGAAAGATTGGAGTCTCTTCTTTCATCAAGAAAAAAGTACATTTGTATTTGTTTCCATTTTACAGAAATTAGCATTAGAATATAGCTTAGTTTAATCAATATTCACATTCTTGGTGAAAACACTTGACAAAAAGAGCTTGTTGCAACATGGCCCTGGCTGATCTCTTATACTCTGTTGCCACCTGCTGGCCGTTTTTTGTGTGTGTAATAACTACGATTGCTTTAAGCCACCTTTTCATGTCAGAAGCTGCATCAAAGCTTTCTGTATGCTCTTACATTAAAACAATTGTATTTATTTTTTTATGTGTAAATACGTTTTTGGAGCAAAGGACAAAATATAAAAAAAAATGTGTTTACACGTTTTTGAGTTGGAATGATTCAACGTTATTTACTTATAGATTGTTTTCAACTTTAGTAGTTCACCTATTTGTTTTAGCTCCCGTCCGACTCTAATCACCATGATCCGTACAATTAAACAGATTCCGCGGTGCCCTTCCATCTGGACCGTCCGTATCGCCGGACTGGCACGAGGGATGATCAGGGTCGCGAGAGTTTAGACATGGTCCGTTGGCGAAGCATGTTTATTTTGTCGGGGATCCTCGCCTCACCTCCAAAGAACTCGCCGTTCGAGTCGAGTGCCAGCTTTAGCCTTCGCTCCTGCACTTGTGCCAAACAACAAGCAAATGCGCAGCAAAACTAAGTGGACACGAGAGGCACATAAAAAGCAGCGGCGAGCTGAACGTTAAGCAGCGTGAGAGCTGGTCAGCACCATTACTCCCAGCTTCACACGCCCCCAGGCTGACAAGAGAACACGAGGCTTCGGAAACTCACACTATTTATTCTTCTTCCCTTTTTATTGGTTTTCTGACACCGGCGAAGGTTACAAGGATTCCTCCGCAACGGTGGTGATATGAATGCATCTATCAGCAGAGTGCAGGCCCACATGCAGATATCGCTGGGTTGGCATTAGAGACATTTCCTTGAAATGGTTATCTTTTAATTTACAGGGTTTAGAAAAAAATACATGATTTAGAGTCATTGCCCTTTTCTCCGTGTTTGTGTTACTTTTCTACATTTTAATGGACTGCTGGTATTTTCACCCCAGCATGCCAACAACATTGTGCAAATTAAGTCTGACTAAAACCGAATGGTATGAATACAGAATTTCCCATTGGAAATAATGCAAATCCTATGTGATAAACAACCAAAAATATTAAACAAAAATACATTATTGTCTTACATACAAAAAAAAAAAAAAGAGTATGAAATTAATAAATATATCCTAATGAAATGGATTTAAAAAAAAGTTTGGTTAGGTTAATATGATTTCTATCTTGAATTCTGAAGTTGTGTTTCTGGGCTTCTTTATCAAATGGCTGGCACTCGGTCGTTTCTGTCATATTAGGTAAAAACAGTTTAATAGACGTCAGAGTATTCCACAGTGCTTTCATTAGGCAATAACAAGCCTCCCGGTCTGCTCGGCAACACCAGCGTAGCATCATCAAACATTAGCATCTGAAAACTAAGGCATAAGAAAACATTTACAGTTTTTCTTTCACAAAGTACATCTTATAATGGTTAATTTTAATATATTTCATAATTATTTTTTTTTTACATATAATTGTATTACAGTTCAGTTACTAGCCATATACCCCACTGAGGGGCGAACAATTGCCAATTACTGCTCTTTCACATTTGCAACTTCATCACACAGAGAAGTGTTACTTTTTTTGCCCGCACTGAATTTTGGGGGAAAAAAAGCTTTTGTCTTCTCTGACCCTTCGACATGTAACCTGTTGTAAAAGGACTACAAATTACACAAATTGCAGACTGAAAAATATGTATTTCTTACCATACTCTGCTCCAGTAACATAACACTCAAAATAAAAATCTGAACCAAAAAATTGTTTTTCTTACTAACGTTAGACAAATAAAAAAAAAAGGGTGGTTTTCATTAGGGGTGAATTTTTAACAGATTAATTTTTTTATTTTTTCGTTTTTTCAGAGAGAGTTGCCTCTCACAGTACAGGCTATTTTGGGATATTTTCATGTTGTTGGTCAACTCGTACTATACATTACAAATTCTAAGAGCTGTAAACACACTTTGGCCCGTATTGTTCCTTGCCGTGTCGGGCCTCTCACATTTTTTAAATAAGATGTTAAAAATTACGTGTACCTCGCTTTGGTTATTTACTCTATTATTCGGCGTGTTCAATTTTCATTTGATGTTTCAGAAAGCACACAATGAGTCTTTTGTGAGTTCCCTGAGTGGGTTTGCGGCAGTGTGGAGTGTCGCGATGCCTCAAAATGTCCAAGTGCTTTATTTTCGATTCGGAGCAGAGGGAGAGCTTGTGCGTGTGTGTGTATTTGTGGGTGAAGTGGTGTGGGTACGGTGCTCTTTTCTTATTGTGAGCGGATTGTGTTTACCTTTCTAATAGCTGTGTTTTGTCTGCGAGAGTTTAGTGTCTCCGAGGTTTTCTTCACTGCCTCCCCCACCTGAGCCAGCCTGGGATTGATTGGTCACACTTGTGAATAACTTTAATTGGCTTGCCTCAGTGGTGGGTGGCTCTTTAAAAAAAAAAAAACGATGTGGAAGACCGAGAAAAAGCGTTTGATCATGTAGGACTCGGCTACCTCCATCCTTTCCCATTTTGCAGCTTGCTCTTTCTTCTGCTAAAAAAAAAAAACACATCTGGAAGAGAATCCCCCCCAACAACAACCCCCCCGCCCTCCTTTCTTTCTCTTACCCACCTCCTCCTTTGGCTCCGAGCTGGACTCGCTCTCATCTCCGCCTCTGGCCTTTTTCCATGGGCTCCTTTGCTTGATAGGATTTATGCTCCGCCACTACAATTGCTGCGTTACAAATATACTCACTCATGTGCACTGTGTGCTTATTCTCACACAAATACCATGGTTGGTTTATGTAACATTTTTTTTTTTTTTGTCATTTTGCTAGGAGATTGAAAAGACACATTTTTGGCCTGAGATTTATTTCACATTTTTATTGACATAATGTGGAGAAAAAAAATATATAAACACATCTGTCACATTGAGCCAAAACATTATATTATATTTGATATATTCTGTACTCTTGACGGACCAGAAACACTTGGAGATGGAATCATCAAAATTCTCTTGTTTGTGAAATTTCACTAGATGAATAGGCTGTTCCCTTTTAAAAAAATAAATGCAACTTCCCACCTGTAGGGGGAACCCTGGAGTACAACAAATAATAATTCTTAAGGCTCCTCTAACAACAAGTCAGCTAGCACTTACTTGATTAAGGCTAGTCAAAGATAATGGTCTTTGTTGCCGTCGGCCATTGTTGCTCATGCTGATTTGTTGTGCTATTTTAATAATGCCTTTCACTTTCTGCTGGGTTCAATAGCGGGCCACCTCCAAAGACACACTGGTGATTATATGCTTTCTTCACAAGCGCATTATTGATATTTTTAGGCTCAGCGACGGACCCACTAATTAGCAGGACTTCTTAAAGCTCTCCCAGTAAACTGTTTATTAAGAGTTCTCTCACAGTTACACTTCACTTTCTTCCTTTTAGCTGTCATTCGTTCAGAATGCCGACAGTCCGGTGTTAAACAAATGGCATCGCTAATTGGAGAAACTGAAGTCACTGAGTGTGATTTTGGCGTCGCCATTACGTTCAAGCTTTTATGTACGCGTAACAAAGAAAAAAAAAATCACTGTGATTATTCAAAAATGTTGCTTTGGAAAACGTTGAAAGTTCAAACAAGGTCACCAATTCGTAGAAGTATCATCAACGAGAGTTGAAATGTAATTTTATTACAGCTGTATGTCGGCAGAATCTGCTTAAAGTAGGCATTGTGTATGTAAGCCAGAGTCAGTGTTTGCCTACAGGCAGCTTAACTTATATTGTCATGCCGTTGTCATGTGAGTGTGTGAGGATGCTTGCAAGTTAAATCCCAGAGTGTGCGTTTGGATTTACTGTCGTAAGAACCCCCGACACAGTGAAGGGGCCTTTTTCCTTGTTTTGGTGCTTTCTGCCATTTGATGTTAGAGGATTTTGTCACGAAAACCCCCCCCGACATTTTGTATTTTTGTATTTTTTGTTTTATGTTCAAGAAAAACATGTATTAAACATCATCATCCAGCTCAACCATCAATAGCATTCGTTTTTTTATGAGAAATGTTGTCATTTCATATATTTTGCAAGCATCCATTTAAAGTGTTGCTGGAATAAACATTTGCAATTCAGGTAAAATGTTATTTGAATAGTAATTTAGTATCAGTAGTACAGGTTTGAAAGTCAATGTGAATGTTCACATTTTCAAGAGTGCATGCTAGCTGCGGTAGCTGCTATGCTAACTGGTCAATGTTGGTCATGTCTTTTTTGGATAATGTGAGCGGTTTTGTTTATGACTGCAAGCAGTGAAGAAATATGAGAGGCTTTAATGTACCTTAAGTCTACTCCGAGTCAGAAGCGGACTTACCATTAGGCAAACCTAGGCAGTTGCGTAGGGCCTCACGTTACTAAAGGGCCCCAGAAAATTATTCATACACTAATGGCCGATATAGTTTTTACTTATTTGCTTATTTACTTGATCATTTCGCTAAAATGCCAGCAGAAGGCTTCTTGTATCGTATGTCTCTTGCCCCTCCCCCCCCCTTCAGTTTCCACTAATGGATTAGTCCATCTTACTGCGCGTGTGCATGCACTGAAAAGAATGAGGAGGAAAGCAAAAAGTTGATTGGCAAGTTAGCAAAAATGACAAACATATTCACTGCGTCTATGGCGACTTTAAGCCTGCAGCAGCAACAAGAAGATGGACGACGCCTGTTGGGGGGACGCAAAAGTAGCGAGTAACTGTTCAGCTGGTGTCGTTGCAGCTTACGACGGTTGCTATTTTTAGAACATTTAGTAAGCATTCATTAATCATTTTGGGGTTTTTCGCTGAGTAGGAAGGGTTTGAAAATTGGTTTTGATTTGACAAATAACATAAGAATAGTTACATTTAAAAATCATTGCATCCTCGAAAGATACATATCAAATCATCTTTTTTGAGAGAAGTGCACCAGCTATAAATCATTTTGACTGATGATTTACTGATTCTTTGAATTTAATCAACTTAAAGGGGAATTCAATCCACCAATTGTTTTTGACAATAATATGTTCTAATGCAGCCCCACTAAGATAGTATTTTGGTTATTATCGCGCTAGTGGAATATGAGTTAAACAGCAAAATCCAGCTGTTTTTATCAATATCAGAAGGCGGCCATTTTGCCACTTGCTGTCGACTGAAGATGACATCAATGTTGCTCAGGTAACAACCAATCACAGCGCAGCTTCAGAAAACAGGTGAGCTGTGATTGGTCATTGCCTGACCCCTTGAGCAACTGTAATGTCATCTTCAGTCAGACAGCAAGTGGCAAAATGGCCGCCCCGAGATGGATAAAAACGGCTGAATTGTGCCTCTTATTCCACAAATGTAATATTAATCAGAATGTCATGTTTAGACTAGTGAGGTCACATATAACATATTACTATCAATAAATGTTTATGGTTGACTTCCACTTTAAATAGTTTGGGTTTTGGAGAGCTTTCACACTTTTGCATATATGACAAAAGCTACAGCTGTACCATATTGAATCGAGTCGTAATCCCACTATATCGAACCGAATCAAAATAGCTATAATTTACACAGGATAGATATTTCAGTATTTTTTGCATGGACACTAAAATTTCATGCGGGGATCTGGAGGTACCGGTGTGACTGTTACAACAAATGTGTGGATGTGAGTGTGTGTGTGTGTGTGCGTGTGTTTGCATGAACTGTGGACCACCAGCTCATTTCACACACCGACAGACATCAAAGAGGGTTCGAATTAACCTCGCGTGTCCACTCTGTATTCCAGCCACAATTTCACGTTTTTTCTCCGCCGTTCCAGCAAGCCGACATTCATATTGAAATGAAACAGATGGAGTTTTGAACCTCCACCGCGCCGCCCGTTCCTTTGCTGCGGGAAGATCAAACTTCAAACGAGTGTGATAAAAAAAGGAACGCGTTTGCAGGTGGTGAGGTTGAGTGTCATCGCGAGTGATGCGGAGGTGTTTATGAGTGGCTGTATCTTGTTTTTTTCCCCCCGATTAAAGCGGGTTAAGTGGCATTCCGTTATTATCCTCTTGCAAGATGGCGCCAGCACCACTTCACGTACTGAGATGACATCATGCTAAGGTTGGGTGACTCATTTTTTGAATTGTATTGATTCATTTCAAATATATTTAGCCATTTACTTAAGGGTTTTTTTCAGTATTTTTGGGGGTGGATTCTTTTTTTCTGTGGGTTTGAGTGGATTCTGTAGTTTAGTGTTTCATTGCTGCCAACGTAGTAACTATTCTACTACTCTCTAAGAATAATTTTAGGGAAAACAACAACTATCATTCCTGCTCATAAACTGATTTACCCTATAAACTGATTTATGACAAAGTGCTCTTGTACTGTATAGAATGAAAAATCAGTTATTTATCAAAATGTTGGGAAGTTTTGACCGCAAGGCCGTAAATATATTCAAAAAAAATTAAAACTTTTGTTTTTTGCTCCCATTTTTGCCGAGAAGAACTCAAAGATCTAAAACTTCTCCCACATACACAATATCACCATTTCTCTCAAATAAAAGAGTCAAAATCTGTGATAGTGAGCACTTCTCCTTTGCCGAGATAATCCATCCCACCTCACAGGATTTTATGGTACATATTTTGGTTTTACACTGTTACTTCATTAACTTTCTAAACAACAACTTGCGGTCTTTTAAGCATTCGTTACGACTTCAAATTCCATCGAACAACTGTGGCATAAAATACATTAGCAAGCCAAGTCAGATAATAATAATGCAAACAAATGTGTGGTTTTATCACTTTAATTTTTCACGAAAAAATCATACGTAAAAATGTGGACTGTACTTCATAAGCACTTGACACTATATGAATAAATAAATGCAACATGCAAACAGTATATTAAACTCATTCACTGCCATTGACGGCTATAGACGTCAAAAATTCATTTGAACTATTTCTATTAGTTAATATTTTAAATATTTTAAATATTTTTTCCACTTTGGTAACAAGAGCATGAAAACCTAGAATACTTTTTATTGTACATTTACAACATATATAAAATTTGTGATTAATACTAAGTTAACTAGTGAAGTCGTGATTAATTACGATGAAAAAATTTAATCGCCTGACGTCCCTAATTTTTAATAATCTTTTCTTTTTTTCTTTTTTTTTTTGAAATCGTGTCAGGCGATTACATTTTTTGTTGGTAATTAACTGCATGACTTCAATAGTTAACTCACGATTAATCACACATTTTATTTCTGTTGTAAATGTACAATATTTTTTTCTCTAGGTTTTCATACTCTTGTTAACAAAAGTGGAAAAAATATTTAAAATATTAACTAATAGAAATTAACTAATTTTTTTTTAAGCTAATAGAAATAGCCGTCAATGGCAGTGAATGAGTTAAAAAAAAAAAAGAAGAAAAAAAAGAAGCTTACCGACCGAGCAAAATGAAGCAGAGGTTGTTAATTTTTTCGATATTGCGATTTGAAAATTGCATTTTACTACATAGCCATTATCGATTTGAATTTGATTAATTGTTCAGCCCTAATTTCCAGATATGCTGCAATGTATTACCCGGAGTTCAAGCGCTCAAATCATTTCCTTTTTTAAGCCGCCCATCAATTTCCGACATATAGGCGGGAGACTGTGGAAGCCATCATGCAAGCAAAACAGGCGTCATGCAAGGGGAAATGGTGATGAAGAGCGGGGACGATGATCCCCGTGCTGATTGGAGGCCGCGTGTGGTGAAACGATCGTAGACATTGTATATTTTTAATATCCCGCCGCCGTCGGAAGGTGACGCTGCTCAGTAAACACATTCATATTTCATTAATATGCCTTCTTCTGCTCCTCCCTGACGGCCTTTTATTGTCTCCTCTAGCGGTTACACAGCCATCCACTTACCTCAGCTCGTCTTACTGTATTACCTGCAAACGCTCGCCTGGGTGCTTTGCTATAAATAAATAGTCATTTGGCATTGTAATTTAGCATACACTTAGTTAGGTTATTGGTGTGAATTTAGGGACGTCTGGGGATGCTTGCGATTGCAACGCAGCCACATTATGATTCCGATTTGTCTGCGTGTGCGGAATAATGCATAGCATTGACGCACATGCAAATTGCTTGTAGATTAAATCGCGGCCGTGTGACCGAGACTACAGGTGTAGGGAATATAATACCAAAGCAACAATATTACAGCATTTCATCACTCGTAATAACTGTCAGTGTGCGGCCATGTGTGGCGCTGTGCGTGGGAGGGTTTTTATTTTATCGCATGTTCGCCCTCGTATTGTTTTCTCTGCCGCTTTTCAATACAGACCCACACAACGGTAACACAATGGCAGAAAGAAGCCTTATGTAACTACGGCCTGGAGGCGGCACAACTGGAGTAGGTGAAATTTGAGAATTGTTTTTCAGCTTAACCACTAATCAAGCGCTAATTTCATTGCAGGGATCTGACAACGCCAACACTTTTTGGGCTTTACCGCCAATTAGAAGTGACGCCACGACAGATAGAGGCAGAATGGATCGTAATGCATTTGTCATGTGGGAAGCACAAACTCAGTGAAGCAACACGGAGCGCTTACTTGCTGACATGGACTGTGTGGGACAAAATATTGAAACTGAAGAAAGAATCATGTAACAGGAGACATTGTGCATCCCGCCCCCCAATTTTTTTTTAACGGTCTCTGACAGGTTTTTGTCTAAATAGCCCAAGGATGCAACGCAGTGTCATGTCACATACAGTTTGCAACAAAAAATGGGGGACTCGAGTCACATGACTTGGACTCAAGTTGACTTAAGTCGCTAGTTTTATGACTTTCAATTTGCTTGGCAAAAACCCATGAAAGACTGACTTTGACTTTAACTTCATGACTTGACAAGTCATTATGTTTACATTTGAAATAATTTTTTTTCATGTCGTCTGCCTTTGTTTTTGAAAGAAAAGTTCATATTTTTGGGGGATTCAATGATTATTGTTCTTGTTGTAGCTCCGCCCTGGCTAATGCTAAGGTCGCTAATGTTATGCTTTTAGTTTTATTCCTTGCTAATGCTAATCTCGCTAATGCTATGCTAGTAGCTTCGTCGTCATTAATGCCAAGCTACGCTGGTTTCTTTATTTTCGCCAATGCTAAGCTAGCATGCTCGCTAATGCTAAGCTAATTCATCTAAGCTTAGAAGGCGTGCGAGGCGGCCAGCATCCACATTTGCAAAGTCCCTTTCGTTTTTGTTGCGCGAGTGGCCAACAACTAGATGTTAAAGCAACCAATTATGTTGTTGCTAGGACGGTGTCTCAGACACAGACAGACACAAACTAATTCCGGGTTTTGCTAAATCTCCACGTAAAGGGAGGCGGAATATCCCATTCAAAGGTTCCACTCTGACAATCTGCATTGACACATTAAGACTCGAATGGGAACATTATGAATCGGCGTTAATCTACAACGGCCAATCCGCTAATTAATTCGAGTCACCACCGATTTGTGCCTGCAGCAAGATTTTATGACTTGATTGAACCAAGTAATGACTTGACTCACTGGAAATTTGTTGGCGACTCGACTTGGCCTGCTTGATTTATTATTATTTTTTATTATTATTCTTATTATTTTTACCCCTACAGTAACTTGGGACTTGCTTGAGACCTGAAGGTTAAGACTAGAGACCTTGCGGCTCGGATATATGCGACTTACTCCCACCTCTGGTATGAATGGCAGAGAGATCTAGTAGCTCTTCACCTGTGGCTAAAAAGCAAAGCATGGGGAGTCTCTGTTACCGCAATACACAAGTGCAGCCTCTCTTATAAAGCGGTCTGGTACGATGTGGCACCTCAAACCCGTTGTTTTCAACACAGGTTTTTCTATTGCAGCGAGTTGATTATGTGTGCGAGGGGGGGTCATTCGCCAGGTGAACATTTGTGAGTCACCAATAGTTCCGTGTGCTCATGTTCCATTTGTTTAATCTCATGTTGTTTTGACCCGCACGTATGCCGTGCCCATGGCCTCCTCTTGCTCGACAAACAACACGACTCCCTTTAACCTTTCAACCCGACAGTAGCTCACCCGCTGTGCTCATCATCCAAAGTAAATGACACAGCGCCACGACCATTATCAAGACCGTACTGGCTAATCCCATTTGACAGTGTGTGGTCCTCTCTCGCCAGCCTGCAACATGCTGAAACAAACACTTTTTGCATCGCCGCAGCGGAGGCCCGCTTGTAAACGTTTTGGCTATGAATAATTCACATGCACTCAGCTGAACTGATCAAGGTGGGATTGTATTGTTGTATTGTATTGTGTGTGTGCGTGTGTACTTGTAATTCCTGGTCTGCTGAGTGGGGAAAAAGAATACAGTGGTTTGTACTGGATTGGATTTGACAGATGCTCCTTCCAGGACCTGATTGAAGTCTCTTTAATGTAATGCAGAGTTGACCCAACAATGAGACATGGAGGACGAAGAGTGTGTTGAGGTGTTTGTATATACAGTATGTGTGTATGTGGTTGTTTTTACCATTACAAGATAATACAGTGGCAGTGAATTGGCAATGAGGTGTTTGTGTGTTTCAATGTTTTACAGTTTTGTCATCCTTCCAGTAATACAAATCCATAATTACCCTTAGTGTTTCAGATTACTTTACAGCATAATAGTATAAAAAGTTACCAACAAAAATTTCATGGCAAACCCTTGAAGATCAAACTCTGAAGTCATGCACCCCCGCATTAGAAGGAACTAGGATACCTGCGTGCACGTCAGCTCGTTTCGACTTGTTCCCTCGTAGAATTCGTCCGTGTACGAAACATGCCGTTTTCATGGCATTTTCTGGTAGAAAACGTGCTAAAGTGAGCGAGTTGGAATTTGGATCTCTCAAGGTTGTGGGTGTCTTCATACAAAACCAGGATCAAGATGTGACTTTGTGAAAGCAAAGTTACGAGATGATTGTTAATTCGTGTCTCTTTTCAAGGCGAACCCTCTAAATGATCATCAAACTTTGATGCTAGGCACTGCCAGCATTAAACAGCATAGGCAACAAAAGTTTGTCATCAGAACTTCTTTAGAATGGGGCTCATTTCGAGCAAATTCCCGAGTAGGAATTCGTCCAAGAACGAGGGAAATGGTCACTTCAAATCAAAATGGCTGACTACTTGCCATTGGTCCTTGGGAATTTTTGTGTGCATGTTGACCACTCAACTTTGTGTTTATTTATCAGTGATGTCAGGACAATTTTATTTGTAAAAAACAAAAATTGCCAAAGGCCGCTACTGAGGGCGTTAAGGGCATACTTGAACAAAGTGATGAGTTTCAAGGCACATTGACACATATCAAAAAGGTGTTTTAGCCGTTAAAAATGTTTTCACATTATTTGGAGATGGGCCCTAAATATAAATATACAATAAATGAGCAGTAAAACATTTGAAACCCTAATCACTGAACACACACATGACAAACATGGCAGCTAACCATTTGGCAGCTAGCTAGCTTGCTAACACAAAAAACGAACATAGCAGTCTATACATGTTTAACCAGCGTTCCTTTGGGTCACGCGTCGCAAATTGACTCAGATGCTCACCTCTCGTCACAGAAGACAAAAAAATATATATATCCATTGTCCTAACTGTCATGACACAAAACACTTGTCAAAGCTTAGACAAAAAAATACCTGGACCCCGCCAGACTGCGAATCTTCTTTATTAAATCTCTGCTCACGTACTTCTTATTCTTCTTCTCTTGCCATTCTTTTATAATGTCTGAAATGAAGTCGATTCAGTTGCGCTGACGGACTGCATGACTCGAACAAATTGGACAAGGTTTGTGATGCTCAGCATTGGAGGACGAGAGGACTTCAGGAAGTTAATTCCTATTATTCATTGCTTAATATCATGGCTGAGTTTTCAGTACCTTTTTGATTTTGTTTTTAATCATTTCAGTGTTTCAACTGTGAAGGGGGAGGGGGAAATGCAGCATGTCTCCTGGTAGCCTGCCATTAAACGTTAGCTATCCAAGTGAAGAAAATAATCAAATCTCATTCATCCGGCAGCGTTTTTTAATTGAGTTCATTTGAGAAAAAAAATGCTCCCCGTGCTTTTGACTCCCAACTCCCCACAATGGAGGCCTTCTCGGCTATTTATTCTTGATCATTTCAATTCTGCTAATGACAGAAGATGATATTTTTTGAGCATGAGTGCATAGACGTCGAACTGGTTCACACTATCTCCGCGCTCATTGTGTTTGAACGAGCTCTCGCCGCTTCCCATTACACGGTGGTACAGGGAAAATGATCTCATTTATTAGAGTGGAAATAAGCAACGCAGGTATTAGAACCATGGTCTAACTCTTCCCCGTCTCTCAGAAAACACAAAAACGCTTGCAGTGACGGGGCACGCTAAAGCGGAAAAGTTAGCTTGAGGAATTAACATTTGATACAACTTTTTTTTTTTTTTTTTGTACTGCAGCTTTGCAAATGTATGCGCCGCGGTGATTGGGGGCTCTTAAGAGGATCATTCTTTTTCTGGTCTAAAGTCCCTCTTGCCTTCATGTATTTCGCATGTGAATGCAAAATTGTTGCCACAGGAAGCAAGACATTGTCGTGGAGATCATGTTGAGCATGTCTGTCTGTTAAAACTGCAGTTACCATGTGTACATTTGTCTGGGAATAATCTCAACGTTCACTCGAACGCTGCACTGTAACAAATATTCCCTGGTGACCTATTTTCAAAGCAAGTCTTTAAAAAAGTGAGGGTGCAGAGCACTAGCAATTACTCATTTATTTAACAATGTAGAAAGGTAACTCGTATTTAAAAAAATTAACTGATTGCATAAAAAAAAAAAAAAAATTTAGTTCTCTAGTCTGTGCTTTAAAGTGATTTTATGTTCCAATCCAATAATGTCAATCATTTCATCGTTTGAGTTATTGAAATAGCCGAATTTGTGCTGTGAGATTTGTTTTTTATCCGATGTGAAAAATGTACCTTTGCTCAATATAAGTTGGGGGAAGCACTGCACGAGAGCAAGCCTCGGTTGGTTGCTGACGTGCATCTTGAATCGGGTGTCCTCGGCCATCTCTTCATTCATTTGTATTGACAGAACTGTGTTTGGCACCAAAAAAATTCACCATAACTTGTCAAATTCCTTGCCGACTTTGACACAAATTGGTTTGTTAGAATCATAGAATTATAGGCTAATCTTCTATTAAGAAAGAGTAGAAGTAATAGTAGCAGAAGCGGCAGAAAAAAATGGAAGTCAGAAGGTATGCTGCATTGTGGTATTGAACATGTGTTTAACATGTACGATTGTCAGACCGTATTCTGAGCAAATCAATGAGGAAGAATCACTTTTAGCAAACCTCAGACCGCAGCATAAAAGCATCAGGCCTTTCCTGTCTTTGAACACAAGCGAAGAAAAATCCTCAGTGGTGGCCCAATTATCTGTAAATGTGTAGCACACAAAACTGTGACATTGAACATACGGTATATTAATTAACAGAGCTAAGTAAATACTAATGTATATTTTTTTCGGTGTATAATTTTAAATCAGCGACTTTTTGTGCTGGTCAAAAACAAGATGGAGGTTACAATGAATTGGAACAAACAGTTCAAAGGTCGATGTTACATAAGACAAGGGTTTTGCTTTGACCAGGTACCGCGGTAACAGTGGCAAAGAGGAAAAATAGATCAAGGATGAGCGAGCGGGACCATAATGAACCACTACACCATTAGTGTGTACGGAAAATCAATTAAAAATTCAAACAAATTGGATGTTGGCAAGGGGAATTTATTGTATTCCAATAGGATTTAATGTGGGTCATTTGTCTAATGATGTTGGCAATATTTTCTGTCAACACAACGGATTTGTGAAAAAAGGAACTCTGTGTAATGAAGGACTCCCTTGTGATAACATAGTTGAACATCCCATATGTTCTTAAATGAGGGAGGAACAAAAACACCCTTTGAAAGACACAGAAAACAATTGAGCTTCACTCGCAGTGAGTTCGTTTTTTCGAGCATTTCCTAGAGCAGGACGCCGACACTGATTGTCACGCGCGTTCGCACTTGGCGCACAATGCTGATTGACAGCGCTCTTGAAAGTCGCCTATGGTTTACGCCACACAATTTTGGAAGATTGAAGCCGCCTCTTGTGTGTCACCGTCGATTGTTTTCCTTGTTCTGAGCAGTCTGATAAAAGCCACGTTTCTTTTGAAAGCAGCCTGGTGAGCAATGTGGGCTCACACGATGAAAGGGTTTTGATGTAATGTCAGAGCTGTCAAACGAACAAAAGACCAAGCAAAAAGTGCTTGAGATGCTCCATCTCATGTCTGTTATCTGAACAAGGACTTTTTTTTAGCACCGTTTGTCCTGCTCGCCCGGAATAGTGAACTCTTCTTCAATGCATTAAGTTTCTTTTTTCTTCCTTGTACAGTTTTAATAGCAGCCAATCATACACGTCCCTCTCCAGTGTTTCTTTACGCTCTTGTGTGGTTGCCATCTTTCACCAGTGGCCACCATACAGTACAAGAGCTGAATACAAAAATTCTGCTGAATAAGTTAAAAAAGCTGTCGATTACTTTGATAATCGATTAATTTTGGCAGCTATGGCCATGCTTTTCTTGTCTGGTTAGGAGTACCTAAACTTCTGGCAGTAGTGGCTCACTCTGTTAGTCCTTGAGCTTTAGTCATAAAGTAGGGATGGATGGCATTTGACTTTGATTTGGAACTCTCGCGAACCTTCAACATCCAACCAGACATGAAAGGCTTGTATTTTATGAGTAAAGTTCGTGGAGTCACACGTTATCATTTAGTCACCATGTGATATCACAAAGTGATGTGACAAAGGGCTAGTACAACAATCTTTTATGTCTTGGATTGGGAAACTCACTAGCAAGTTGGTCCTTGTAGATGTTGACGTCTCAAGTTTGTTTTTCGAGAATGAATACCATCACCAACCACGCAATGGCTAGTCATGACTTGCACGGCAGCTTTTCTACGCTGAAATCGATGCACATGAAACTGATGAACTTTCACTATTCGACCATCGCCGAGAAGGATCATTACTACAACGAGTTACACATTTCCTCCATGAAGAATGCGAAGCTACAGAAACACCTAATCTTGTACAAAGACGAAAGCAAGAAGAACGGTGAGACCATCGCAGAGCAAACCGAAGAAATCGCTTATCTGAAGGAAAGTCTTCAAGCCCAGCAAGCGGAACTTCAGCAGAGTAGGATGAGAGTCAGGAAGCAGCAAGATCAGGTGTCCTTACTGGAACAAAGTCTCGACGAGCAGAGAGAAGAACTCCAGCAAAGTGAGAAGAAAGTCCATCTGCAGAAATCTCAAATTTATTCACTTGAGAAAACTCTGGGTGACCAGAAAGAAGAGTTTCAACAAAACGTTCAGGTGTTCCAGAGGCAAGAGGCTCAAATTGCAGCGCTGCAACAAACCCTCCAGGATCGGATGACGCAACTCGAGCAGAGTGAGCAGAAGGTGATTGTGCGAGTGTGAACGCAATAATGTGTCCAATGTAAAGCGTCTTTGAGCGTCGCGAAAAGCGCTATATAAATCTGATGCATTATTATTATAATTAAGGTGGAGGAGCTGGAAGAGAAGTTTCAGAGTTATATGGAGTCCGCGGAGCACGACAAATGCGACCAGAACGACCGAGAGGAGAAGCTGATGGAGAACCTCCAAGCTTGTCAGTCCAGGATGCGATCGATGGAAAACCACAAGAAGAAAAGGGCCCCTTTCTTGTCGGGCCTCTGGAGTAGCAAAAAGAAGAAAAGGGCCCCTTTCTGGTCGGGCTTTTGTAGCGGAAGAAGACATGACGAAAGGGCTGAAATGCCAGACAGAGCTTCGAGCAAAAAGAAGGAGAACGAGAAAGAAAGCAGCATGAAAATCAAGAGCCGGGCAGAGATGAAAATGGACAAAACTTGGGAGAGGAAAAAGAATGAAACTCCAAAATCTGCACGCAAAGTCTCTTTTAACTGTTGAGTCAGCCTGTTGACATGCCTGGTAAGATAATAACACCATTTTTACTGCTCTGTTGTATTCATAAGGTTCCAGTTGTCAAGTTGTAATTATCACTTTTATTTTCATTTGAAAGCAAATGTGAAGGAAGAAGAACGAGAAGAAGAGATTTATTTATTTTTTTCGTTGGAAGATTATTCGTACAGAACAAGCCAACAAATCCGAGTTTGTTTTTCCCTCAACTCTCTGCCAATCACAATTTTTCATCTCCAGACTTCTGGCGACTGTAATGCCAAAGGGACTACTCTATCGATTTGAAATGTATTGATAGTCAGCTCTCGAGCTCGCGGTGTGAACGCTGGCTTGAAAAATGTTTACTTCCTTTCTTGTTACTGTTCTGTAGCCAAATAAAACAAAAACTTCCATTTTGAGCGTTGTGTTGAGCACTGAGCATTTTTATTTTGTTGAAAATTGAGATGCGTAAACCCCATAATCAGCTTGGTTGCATCCTACAGAATTTTGTGAAAATTCAAGGTGAAATGTGGTAAGCATGTCTTATCATGGGCAAGCCTCAAGATGCCATGTCCAAAAATACACAGGAAGTCTTGCCATTTCGGTTTAAAGTCACCATTTTGTGATCAATTCATCAGATTTTGGAAGCCTCACAACATGCCGGAAGATGCCACAATTTTTGCAAGTGCCTGTATCAGGAAGACAAGAGTGTATTTATATGCACCACAATATCCCGATTCAAGCTCATTTTATTAAATAATTAGAATTTTAAAATAACAAATTAATTGCCCAGCCCTATTCCAAACGCAACCCCAGTAGTGATGCTTGGAAAGATAGGAAAATAATAGTCTCGGTCACGTTTTAGCAATCATCGCAAAATTCGGTGGACGTTACTGTTGTAACAAGATGTACGAAAAAAGACCCATGCTTGGAATTGAAGAGGGCAGCCATTTTGGGGCGAGGCAGCCATTTAGTTGCACGTTGACGAGCTGCTACTGGGAAATGTGTCCAAATGCGCCCCAATCAGAACCAGTAACGTAAATAATGACATTAAACTGGCAGCGGGGGTGGGGAAATTACATCTTGTTGCCTATGCCATTTGAAAAGGGCAGAAAATAAATGCAAAACTTTGATCTTCAGTTTGAGATTGGCCATAAAATAGGAAGTGCCATATAGCCTTGAAACAAACACTACTTGGTTGGGACTCTTGTTCTGCTGGCATTGGGATCAATTCCCGTTTTTTTGCGCTTCTCACAATCGCCTCGTGATTGACTGGCGACCGGCGCGCCTTTCGGCGCTCAGTCCAGTTCCATCCCCTGCCGTGATCCTGTCTTGGATAAGTGGTGTACAAAATGGCTGCTACTCAGTGTTCCGATATGAATGTAAGTGTGGTCCTCGCTCAGTCTTTGACAAAGAGCCCGACTTAATGCTTTGAGGACCACCAATGAAACGAAGGCCCAGCTCTTTCTATAGTGTAGAATAGGAAGGCATTAATCTGGCCCAGCTGGACACACTGAAATTAATGATCATTTACACTGACGACATAATCAGACTTCACGCCGTCCTCCGATACTAAATTGCTTCTTTTGTTCCGCAAGATTGCCGTGTTTTTCTTTTGCGTGCCTCTCTGTCATTGTCTGCTTCTTCCCTCGCTCGCCTCGACTGTTCCCCAGGTTGTTCTCTGTTATTGGTCATTAAGTGTTTCCATGGAAACTGCCACTTTGGCAGAAATTGGCACGCTGTATGAAAGCGGCTGCGGCCATGTTGGATGTGGAGAGGTCTGGTGTCACCATCATTCTGCGAGGATCTTTGTTGCACCGCCGTATGATAGAGGTCGGTCCCTCCCAACCATATGAAAGGAGCATGCAAGGCAAGTCGCAGAAAAAAAATTTTGTAGCTTGCAAAACAGACTCTGGTCATGTGAGGTCAGCTATATTTCTCATTTTGTTTTTAAAAAGCCAAAGGAAAAGCAAAACAGAGAAAATGAATCCTTTGATGACGGCTGAACACGTATGACTTGCGTGACATCATTCAAAATGACAGAAATCATTTTTATGAATTACGGTGGCAAGAAAAAAGCCAAAGAAAAGGTTAGTTAGTCCTTTGACTTTCACTAAATTGAAGGCTCATGACGTACGTCTTAAGTGATATCATCCAAAGATTTTGGATGGCATCATTTGACGTTCACTGAACTGTCATCTAAGACGGCAGCGTCTACTTAAAGAACCCAGAAAGCCAAAGAAAAAGCTAAATGTGTAGAATAGCTTAAGTAGTCATTGAACTGAGGTTCAGTAAGATTATCGTGCGATGTCATCCAAGTTGGCCGATCGCGTCTTTTTGCCTTTTCGGGGGCCGTCGGTGTGTAATTAGGCTGCGCTCTCGGTGTAATGACTCAACACAGAGCTGCTCTCTATCAGGCTTAGCAGGCACGAGCAGAAAGAAAAACCCACAGGGTCAAGATTTGTCATGTCAGGCAGCAGAATCCCGAGTCCAAATCCAGCTGTGCAACACAAAACTGTGGAGTTGGCGCAGGTTTGAAATGTAACAGACTGCGCCTTTAAATTGCCTCTGGATTCCTCGCTGCTTTGCTCTGTTTTGCCCGCGGTGAGCCTGAGATAAGAGGGCCTGGACAAAATGGCTGCCAGAGCGACAGTCACGCAGGTTAGATACAGAGTCTCCAGACGGAGATTTCCAAAAATGTATGCATCGTCTCTGTCAGATAAAAGTCCGGTATCTCCACTTGATGAGTTTGACTTTGAACACCGTTTTAAGAGTTCAACTGCATATTCAATTACTCGTTATTGATAATAATCTTTATTATCTTTATCTTTATTAAAAAGATGGAGCCAAACAACCAATGCAAACTCTTTTTTTTTCTTTTTTTTTTCTCAACACCGTGTTTCAAATGGCTAACCCCATTGGCTGCCAGACCTGTCCTTCAAAATGAGTACATCCACTTTAGGCCACACCTCCTCTATTCACTTCCTATTGGTGACACGTGACAACGCATAATCCCAGCTCATATTTGGTGAGAGATTTCAGTACTATTATTTTAAAGTGTGATGTTACTTGTAAGATGAGTGATCCTTTTTGGTGTCAAACCAGGGCTCTAGCTAGCGATTATTTTGATAATTGATTAATTTGTTAACCTTTTTCTTTTTTTTTTTAGGTTTCTGTTTCTATCCATTTATTCAAAACAAGGACAGTATTTTAAATTGACAGTGCAGCAGAAATGTTGATCAGTGTTTTCTCAGGTAAAACAGATGTTTGCAGAAGTCAAAAATATGTCTGCTTCCATGGTAGACTACAAAAATTGTAAAAATATTTACTGTCCAGAAGCTGAAATTCTAAGAATTAATGATATAGAAGTATGAAAATAATTAACAAGTAATTGAATAGTTGCTGATTAATTGATTAACTGTTGCACCTCTACTTTTATTTTTTAGCAGCTTTGTCAGTTTTTATTTTTTGGAAAATGCTTCATTTTATTTTAATTTGTATTAGTTTTAGCATAGCTTTAGTTTTTGTGAAACTGCTTCATTTTATTTTAATTTGTATTAGTTTTAGCATAGCTTTAGTTTTTTTTATATATAATATGCAGTAGTAGCCAAATAAAGATAAAAGTCACAATTATTGTATAATAAAGTAAATTACAATTCCCAAATTGGTTGACCATATCACCATACACTAATACAGAAATGAATTAACAATCTTTAATTTAATCAATTAAAAATTAACCACGAAAAGTCCTATATGAAATTAATTGACACAAACTAAAACAAAATACATAATGTTTTTTTCTAAGACACTTATTTAGTTCATGATTTTTTTCCCCCCCAATTGTAGTTTTAGTGATTTCATTTTTGTGTGTGAAATATAATAACCTTGGTCATAAACGATTTATTATGCGTTCAGACTATTGATATCGGAAATTATTAGGCGGTTAATTATCGTCGGGACTTGGTCCATTCACTGTGTTGGCTTGTGTGAACCGTTAAATCAACATAAACACAGACTAGGAGTGCAATTCGGCAAGTTGGGCTGATGGACAGGTGCCAGGCTGCCAGGCTTCATCAGTGGCATGGAAGTGGTGCGTAATTACGAGAGGAGGAGACGCTATAGCGAGACAACCCCCTCAAGGCTCTGTCTCCTCAGCAGGAAGACCTCCACACAGCCCACTCAAAAGAACACACCCACACACACACACACACACAACCGTGCAAACACACTGTCACGCATGTAGCAAAATATAATGTGCGGCGTTTCGCATGTTTGAAGTCCTTTAGTGCGCGGAAGCGTGAAATCCTGCACACAACTTCTAACACGTCACTTAATTTGTCCTTCTTCTTCCCCTTTTAATGTCGCTTCTTTGAGGGAGTACAATGGGAAGGCAGGAAATGATGGTTGTATATTTAACTCATTCTCTGCCAATGACGGCTATAGACGTCAAAAATTCCTTTGAACTATTTCTATTACTTAAACATTGTTTCCACTTTTGTTAACAAGAGCATGAAAACCTAGAAATCTTTTTATTGTACATTTAGAGCAGATATAACATTTGTGATTAATAGTGAGTTAACTAGTGAAGTCATGTGATTAATTAAGATTTTTGTGTCACTAATTTTTAATAATCTTTTCTTTTTGTTCTCTTTTTTTTTAAATCGTGTCAGGAGATTTAAATTTTTGATGGTAATTAATGTTGCATGACTTCAATGGTTAACTCACGATTAATCACAAATTTTATTTCTGTTGTAAATGTACAATAAATAACAAAATTCTAGGTTATCATACTCTTGTTAAAAAAAGTGGGAATTTTTTTTTTAACTAAAAGAAATAGTTCAAATGATTTTTTTACGTCTATAGCCGTCAATGGCAGTGAATGAGTTAATATACGTCAATGTGAGGTACTGGACGTGGATGCGGAGGAAGTAAGACAAATGGCGGCCAGAAGAATTATAGGGCGGGTTATTCTTTCGCCGCTGTGTATGTGAGAAATCCTCACGGACGGGGAAAAGCAATTCTCTACCATCAGCAAGTTAATAAAAAGCCTGCACTTTATCTCCGTCCAAAAGACAAATACCATGACGGAGGATGGAAGGGAGGAGAGGAGCACGGGGGGAGGTTGGCCCACATTTTCCTCTCATCCTTCTCCCCTCCTGCAAGTCATTTATGCTGTGAATCGCCGTCTGATGGGGCCACAAGGTGCTGATGAATCGCTCGCGTGGACACGGCTAATTCTTTTTTTCGTGTACACTGTACAGTGATCACCCATTCATCTCGGGCTGTTACGTTCCACAACCAGATGCTGCAGGAGAAAATCTCACACTCGCTGTGTCTTTATTAATACACACTTTTTGAAACACGTTGTAAATATAGCAAGCATAAAATGGACAGAAAACGTGTGCATTAGCTATGTGCCTTTGAGAGGCGTGGCCTGGTAGGGTAGCATGCAAAGCGTCACGTCTGAGTTTAAAGAAACGATTGTAAAAGGACGGATGTGCGAAGGAGGTTGTGCCAACGTGGCTCTTCTTTCCCACATGCAAGGGCATTAGAGGAAGTGTACTGTTAGACGTGAATAAATAACTCCACACGACGAACCAATTCTCAACCAATTAATGGATTAATCATGGTCTTTTTCATCACTTTGTTACGTCACTAAAATAAATAAATGTACATTTTTGGTCATGTAGTTGCAAGGTTAACTAAAACTACCAAAACAAGACTATAACTGAAAAAAAAAATTGTTTAATGGAATAAAATGAAAGCAAAAATGCTTTTAAGAAAAGTAAAAGTCAATCAAATAAAAATAATAAACACTAGAAAATTTGCCACTTAAAACAAACAGAATTTAAACACTAATTAAAAGTAACTGAATTCTTAAAAAATCAAAATGATATTAAAATTAACTGCAATGGTAAAAATCCTAAATTATTACAATCCTAATGTTTTTGATAAATAATATGACAAACTGATTTAATAATTAACAACCTTGTTGTGTGATGTGTCATTTATTGTTGAACATGTTCAAGTTAAGCCAATTAATTCTTTTAATAGGACAGGATTAACGTTTGCAACACTTGTAGCTTTGGCTAAATACATTTTTCTCAGTTTGATCCAAATGGATTCATAGCCATTTTGAGAGTCTTCAACTTTTGTTAACATTGTAACAGAGTTGCTAAATCACATTGGAATGTTCTTGGAAAACAAGAAAAATTTGTATTTGGCAAGCACATTGTATTTTATTTTATTTTATTTATTTATCTTGGAACAGTTAAGTTAAAAAATGACGAACGTTATTGCCTTTCTTGTCTGTCTAATTAACGTCAATGAACGTCTTTATTCGCATATTATATCATCTAAAGCTACAGTCGTTTCTTTTGGCCGCAAAAGTAATAGCGGAAATGTTTTGAAACCATTTTTACCGAGCTGCAGAGCCACTTCTCACCCAAAAGCAAAAACCTGCAACTATTCCACAATGACTCGCATGTATGTCATTGAAATGAGGTCATCTTTATTGGCTTTTTGGGGTTTGACCGTGCGAGCGTGTGTCCGTGTGTGTCTTTGTTCCCACCTGTTTGGATCACTGGTTGACAATCCCTCTGATAATGTCACCGCCCCCCCCACCCCCCACCCCCCACCTCCCTTCCCGTTCAATGTCACCCTCCTCTTATCTCCAACTCTCCGAATGGGGTGTATGTAAACATGTTGGCCAGCCTTTGTTTTCTGTGACGTTTGCCTGGATGCGGCGAGCTGGCTGATAAAACCTCGTGTTTCCCTCTGGGCCCATCTTACAATCATGACTTCTTCTTTTTACTCTTTATTTACGTATTTTTTGGGGTACGGGGGAATTTTTCGCTAGTGTGTGCGTCCTGCTGAAGATAGGTGTATTTTGGAGGGTCTGGAAAAAGATTCCCCTAAAACTCGTAGGCTATTTTGGTTTGAAGGAGCCATTTTGGATAAATTTCAAGGCTCGTACAAACTCCTTCTCGGGAATACACCCAAAGTGGCCCCAATCAAAAACACGTAGCCTGGGGTCCATTGCACAAAGCGTGTTCAACAAACAACGAGTTGACATACACTGAGAGAGTAAACTCTGCGTTTTCGGTTGCAGGATTTGAGGTAGTTTTTCCCACCCGGAGGTACCGCTTCACTAAAAAGACCACATCAATGGAGCCCCGATTCGTCACCATGGCAACGGGCGCCACCCTCTGTTTCCTCTTTTTTTTTTTTTTTTTTTTATTAAATCTTATTGCGATCATATGGCGAATTTGAACATGTCTTTAGTAAAAAAGTGCAACACCGCAGTGGCTCCTTATAGAGGGAGGCGGCGTGGGAGAATGTTGCTGCTCGGGTGTCGGGTCAATGCGTAACTTTATATGTAGTTCTTTGCAATCACAATATTATTACAGGGGAAACCTGTTGAATGGTAGCTCATTAATTCATTTAATTTAGGAGCAATCCAAGCACTTGACTTAAGGTGAAATATAAAAACATAATTCAAACAGTTATAAGAAAAACGTGCAACACACGATATATGCTGTGACGGGTTGCAAATGTAGGGGGGCAGCCATTTTGCCACTTAATTTCTGTTTGACTGAAAATAACATCATAGTTGCTCATGCAAATGACCAATCACAGCTTACCTGTTTGTTCGTTTTTAACTTTGGTCATGTGACGTTTGCAAGCTGATTGACAACTGTGATGTCAATTTAAGTCGACAGCAAGTGTCAAAATGACTGCCCGCTGAGATCGATAAAAATAGGTAGATTTTCCTTCTTAATTTATACCCCACAAACACAATCGTAACTCATTCACTGCCATTGACGGCTATAGACATAAAATAATTAATTTGAACTATTTCTATTAGTTAAATTTGTTTTTGCAATTTTGTTAACAAGAGTATGAAAACCTAGATTTTTTTTTTTGTACGATTAGAACAGATATAAAATGTGTGATTGATCGTGAGTTCACCATTGAAGTCATGCAATTAATTATAATTAAAACATTAAGTCGCTTGACGCGACTTAAAGATTATTAAAAATTCGGGGCATCAGGTGATTAAAATTTGTAATCGTAATTAATCGCGTGACTTCACTAGTTAACTCACAATTAATCACACATTTTACATCTGTTCTATATGTACAATAAAAACAATCTAGGTTGTCCTACTCTTGTTAACAAAAGTAGAAAAAATGTTAAACTAATAGAAATAGTTCAAATGAACTTTTGACGTCTATCGCCGTCAATGGCAGTGAATGAGTTAATAGATATAAATTAAATGTTAAGTAGAATTAATTAAATATAAGAGATTAGCTCAATAGAACATATATTGAAAGGAAAGTTTTTGGGTTGGCTTCCCCTTTAACACTCTCAGAATTTTTTTTTGTATGTATTCAAATATAATACCTGCAACAGAAACCATTAAAACTAAGAAGCAACCTAATTGCTACATTTTACCGGTAAAGCTGCTTGTGTTGATGTGCTCGTCCTGCCGCACGCAGGAGGGGGAGGACTGCTTATCTCCCGCGAAGTCAGCCACAATAGGCCCGCGTCCGGCCGCTTGACAGAGACAGATGCCGCATCATTAAGGAATATTAGTGGGCTCGGCTAAGCGGGCCGGGCTTCCTCCGGCCCCCGGGAGCGGCGGGGGAGCTTGATGAGACACAACTCACCCGAAGCTTCGCACCAATGAATAAAAGCCGATGCCTGCAGTAGGCCAGACAAATGTAGCAGGAAGCGCAGACATTGACGGCTACAGTTGATGTCATGTTTTGGGGGAAGAGTTGGATGCCTTAATGAGACAGCAGAGGGAGAAAAACAGACTGATGATGAGTGTCAGCGGTGGGAAAACATGTACACAAGCTGTCAGGGAGACTTAATTCTACAAGGGATGCAACTGTGTTAGCATGTGCAGCTAACGAAAGGCGGCAGACGACAATGCACGCTTGCTGCGATGTAATGCTAATTAGCGACGACTATAATCTTCATATTTCAGTTACTGTCGGTGGTACAGACTCATTATTTATTTTTTTTAGCATTTGTCTACATGTAAGGTTGCTGGTGAGTTGGAACCTCTCACCCTCGAATGTTCGGCAGTTGATTGCTGAGCAGATATAAACACTTCTACTGGCAGTCTTTTAAGAGTTCATTACAACGTCACATCAATCTACCAAACAAGCGTGAAGCAAACATGAGTTGCTAAGTCGTAAATCAGATTACAACAATAATTCAAATACGCTATATGGCTGTATCACTTCAACTTTTCATGTTCACTGTTGTTCACAGTTACCGTGAAAACGTGACTTAGTTACTTTACTGATTGCTTGCTTTAAAAAGTAACTAAGATTAAAAGTTACTTTGATAGTTACATTCAGTAGATACCAACAACTTGCCACGTAATTTAAGAACAACATTTTTCTTTATTAAAAATAAAATAACCTTTTTAACTTTTGAGAAAAATAATGAGGCTTTTCAGCATTTCATTTCATGTTAATTTGCTACTTTACTTGTTTTTAATAAAAAAAATATATAAACAATTCTCCTTCTAGACTTCACTTAAAATATTTTTTTTAATAAAATTGAGCATTTCTAAAAGGCAGTCTTTAAAAAAAAAATATATATATATATATATATATTTTTTTTTTTTAACTATTAATGTTGTAATGGCAAAACTTATTATGTAGTAAGGATGTAACAATAATTGCAATATCGTGATATCACGATATCAAAATTGCCACGATATCGTCGTCGTCATGCTACGATATTTAAAGCACCACATCTCCATGACCATACTGGTGTAGTGGCATGGATACAGCAGAAAACGCAGAGGTCGATATATATAGTATTAAGAGCTTTTCTTTTTTTTTTGTTATATTGCCAACACCACCACAATATAGTGATAATATCGTATTGTGACATTCGGATATCGTTACATCCCTATTATGTAGGCCTACGTTTTTTGGTAAATATAACTGCAGTCACACAGTCTGGTGTGACTTTGAATGCATAATGCCCTGTGATCCATTTTCTTCTTCCGTGTAGATGATGATAATGATTATTATCATTCATTAACTATTCGTTTTGAGTATGAGGTAGGCACCGTGGCTGTGAAGTATGTGTTGTTTATTTAAGTCCTGTCAATTCTGCATCCCACAGGCAGTCAACTGCAAATATCTGCGGAGGTAAAAAGTGGCATTTGCATGTTTGAAGGAAATATATAAAGTAACATTTAGTGATGTATGAGGAGTAACTGTAGTTTGATTACTTGTGTGGAAAAAGTAACACATTAGATTAGTTGTTAACAAATATTTTAGCGTGGACTGCACTTCTTGAACTTATTTATTATACACATCCCTATCATAGTTGACGGACATCGTGCTCGTGTGGATGGCCATTTCTTTTAACAGTGTTATTTTCTGGCATGCCGTCGCCCTCTGTCTTCCCATCTGTGTGTTTACAGTGCCACTCTTGAGTTTTTGGCACACCGGAACCCGTCATCGTGGCTTAATGACGAGCATGACAGAATGTGTGTGATGTGCGCAAGCTGTACCCGGAGCACGTCGAATGTGCGAGTTTCATCCACTCGCGTCCTCCGTGCCAAGCAAAGCATATTGGTGGCAATTGGCAGTCGCCGGTGTCATATCCTGTGCAAAGCGTCAGCAGCAGAAGGTTTGATTGGCCGTCAGCGGCGGTCTGCCGCGCCGCCGCTCGTCGGCCCCTCGGAGAATGACAGGCCGGCACAGAATGCTGCCCAGGCTTCACAGCCTCAAGCCAACTGCATGACTGATTAGCACTAATGGACGTTTGAATCCAAGAATAAATGAACCTCTTTGTGGATTTTAATGGACGACACATGACAGTCATGTTATGTTGTTTATTTGCGTGGAAAATGCTTTTGTATATGAATTAAAACGACAGTTCCCGGATGTCTTAATAATACGCCTGCGGCATGCTTTTGTCGATATTCTCGAAGGATCAAGAATTTTAGAACACAGTACAGTGAGTGACGAGAGGGGGCGGAGCTAGGGCTTTGCGATGAGGCGACTGGCCGCCGCTCACTCTCCGAAGTGGCAGCCCAGAGTGTAAAAAAAAAAAAGCAAACACCCATAAAGACAGTAATAGCATGGATTGCATATTCGCTCAATTCAAATAGAGCTGCCCTATATAAAGTTAACTTTCATTTGAATATGAATGATATATTTTGCATGGTGAGGCAACCTTTACTCCGTAGCGCTGTCATTGTGGTCCCAATAACTATACATCGTTCTTACAATGCTGTTTGAAGGGCTGTTCATTACTACCAATATTGCAGGTCGTGGCGCGTACATTCAATTAAATCAACTTTAAACAGCAGTTCATGTTCAAAGTTGTGTACACATAATTATCAGATACATTAATTAAATTGCCTGCTTAGGTGACTGACTAGTGGGATTTGAGGCATCGATTATTAAAACATTATTTTTCCTTGGGCAGTGTACAAAATGGCGGTGAAAGCCATTGCTTTTCTGTTAATGTGGGCAGCAAATGATACAAAAATAAACATGGGCTTACAGCACTTGTGGGAAACTGTGCTGGCCGATCCATTACGATTGTGTCATGCTTGATCAAACAAAGGCAGCTCGTATAGAATACTGACCTGTCATCACTGAAATTCATGAGCAATGTAACCGAGGAGCCAATATGTTTCTGGGCTCATAATAGGGCGGCTGGATGATTCTAGAAAAAAAAATTCATAGTCAAGATTATTTTGAATGAAATTAAAATTGTGATTATTATTATTAAATCGTTTTTGCTGATTAGAAAGAATATATGCCTGCATGTTTGTGTGTGAATATTCATTAATTGAAGGAATAACAATCCCGGAAGTCGATGCTAATTTTCTATTAGCCTCTCACTGAGGTTTTACAGTGATTGCTAACATTAGCACTGGTGATCTTTCTAAAATGAAGCATGTCCTGTATTGAAATACATAATATGTATAATATTATGTTGTGAGTTTAGTTTACAGTTAACAGCTTTGAGTATGCTCAGAAAGTGCAAAATATCATTCATCGCACAATTGCTACAGACGCCGCGCCGTTCGGCACAATCGTTTTTCTTCCATTAGGATGTTTTTATGATCACGAACAGCCAACATCTAAATCACGATTACATTTGGAATAATTGTACAGCCCTAATTTTATACCCTTGGTCTAAAAAAATGTGTGCATGTGCTTTAGCATTCTATGCTAATTTAAAGTTTGTTGATCGCTACTACTCCAACAACATGCTTTTTGTTTTGTTTTACCCTAGCGTTATATAAAAAACAATTTAAGCAACCTATTCTGACGGGATTTTTTGAATTTGTTATGAAAACAAAGTGTTGTGTAACTGTTTGAAAAGTAGCAACATTGCACAATGGAAAATCGGGCTTCATTTTTATCTGTTTTTCTATAATAAAAATAAATAAATAGAGTAATTTAGATGTCATCTCAACCCTTCGCTGGTCATCTCGAGTACACCAAACACTATTAGACCAGTAAGCACACCCCTGCCATTTTTTCCCTTGTCGCGAGGGATCTCTCACATTTTAAAACTGAATTAAGATGTTAAAAATCGGTACATCTCTAATCTTTTTTTTTTTTCATTATAGCGGAGGTTTTTCTGCTTACTCCAGCTGATTATTTATTGCAAGGTTCAAATTGTTCGATGTTGAAAATTGCTAATGACATTTAGTACGATAATAATACTCCTAATTTATAGCGACATGTTTAATTTCGTCCCTCACCTGGTTGCTTGCTTTAGTGAATCTTCCAAAGTGAGGCGGAACACATTAATGAATGAATATTGATTCGGAAACAAATTTGAAATAGAGGCAAGCATTTCACATCATTCTTCGCTGGTGCGGACACAAGTTTGCTCTTCTTTCCTGCTTTATTAAGATGTCACTGATAGCTTGCTCCACTTCGGGAAAAGAACTTGAAATGATGTGTTGATTTATGGATTGTATATACCTCATGCGAATGTCGCAATAGTAAGAAGAAACCCCTTTTAACCTCTTGCTGGAAGGTAAACACAATCTGTGATCCCTCAGGGCTTGGCCAGAATAAGACCAAAGCCAGGCAAATCTCATCAGAGTGCTCGGCTGGCGCGGTCCGAACCTCTGGGACCAGATGTGTCAGTTCACTGGGCCAATGGCTGCCTGCCCAGCTTTCAGCTTGCTCAAGAGAGAGCCAATGGATGCCTTTATTTTCCCTTTTGCTGCACATCAGAACGTCAGTTTGACATATGGAATATTTTTTTGAAGGCTTGCTTACGTTTGCAACTCCGGGAGAAACAGGATTGTGACAATAGCGTATAACTTTAAAGGCCCATTCGGTTCAGTACGTCTTTTTGGGCATTCTGCTGAAAGAGGATTTTCTGCTGGCTTGGGCTTCAGCTATAGAATATTTTTTTTTCAAATCTGTTTTTCTACTGATTATCCATTTGAGTAATCTGGATGTCTGAATGGCATTATCTTTGTTTTATGTTTTAATGTGTTCATGTGTAACACAAAAAAAAAGAAAGAAAGAAATGGCAAAAATCAGCAAAAAAATCAGCTGATTTTTTTTTCCCGGTTTTAAAATGGCTACTATTAACCGGGCCCTACTTTCTAAATGAGCTAATTTGCTCCCAAAAACGTATAAATCCGTTCTATTTTAAATATTACCATGCTCCCAAAGACCTTTTTATACGTTGTTTTTTTTATGCTAGGGCATACAGAAGGCTTTGATGCAGCCTCTAAACTGAAGTGAATGCTTGAAGCAATGGTAGTTATTACAAAACGGCCAGCAGGTGGCAGCAGAGAATAAGAGATCAACAAGGGCCATGTTGCATAAAGCTCTTTGCCCCACAGTTTTAGACAGATTTGTGAAAAATGATAAACCTTAGCTATATTCTAATGCTAATTGCTGCAAAACCGAAACAGATAGAATTTCATAGAAACATACTTTTTTTTCTCCTGATGAAAGAAGAGACTCTAATCTTTCTTTTGGTAGGTCTTTTTGGTTGTCTTTATGGCAATAGAACACAATATTCTGTGGGCCTTGTAAAATCAGTCAAAATCCAAAAAACAGCTGGGAGCGAAGGGGGTTGCTTCAGTGAAAATGGCTGGGAGTGAATGAGTTAAGGATTTTCATCATTGCGGATTGGTCTGAAAAAATACTGTATCTCCAGTGAACAATCGGGGTTCACTCTTTGGAGAGCGAGTAAGGTAAAGGAATTATTCTTTATTTAATTTGTTCCAATCCGCAGCTGGCCCTGCTAAGTGTTGTGCCATTAAGGACCTCGCTGTGTTTACTTATGCTACTGCGCTGAGGCGTACGGGAGCGATGGCAGACTGCTTGCCTGCTCGTCGGATCATGTTTACCATCGTGTGTGCTCACTCCAGAGCAAGCACGCTGCTCCCCTGCGATTAAATTATTTATCCCCTTAAAACAAACCAAGGTGCGCTGTGTAATCTGAGTTGTGCTTCTCCCTTTTTTGTGTGTGCGCACGTGCAGATTTACAATGAGAAGAGGAGCCAGTTTGAAATCAAGAGGAACAACCCCAAGGACCTGGTGGAGAGAGTGGCACGGGACATCGCCAGGCTGCTAAATAGTAAGAGGAAAGCCCTGGAGGTAAGCCAATAAATGCTTGAAACACTTTGCAATGCATGCAGACATAAAAAAAAAAACAATGACATGAAAATAAACGCAGCACAAATAGAAAATAATTTCACCTTCCTATCAACAAGCACGTTTGGTTCATTCAAGAGTCTAAATTGTCCATAGGTGAGAATCTGAGTGTGCATGATTTGGCTGTGTGTTCCCTGTGATTGGCTGATGACCAGCCCAGGGTCGTCCCCCACTTCTCAGACCAAACGGTATTGAAAATGGATGGATCGATGCACCCTGTGATTGATTAGCGACCACTCCAGCGAAAGTCACCCGGGATCATTTTCAACTTATATCTAATGAGAAGCAGTATAGAAAATGGATGGACTAGTCAAGTACTTCTCTCACCAAAATTATACGACTCTTGAAATATTATGACTTTGGACTACTTGCAAATATTACAACTTTAATCTAAAAAATCAGATTTTTTTTCTTGAAATTTTATGACTCTTTCATCATAACACATATCCAACTTTATTCTTGTAGTATGACTTTTTTTTTTCAAGAATATATTACATTAATATTGTAGTCTTTTTTTTCTGTTTTCATTGTGATACAAAAACAGTATGATTAATTTCACATATAGTATTTTTACATTAAAAAGTGTAAACATGAGACATAAATTATCCTCGAAACATGATTTGTGAATGGTAGTGCATTAATGTTGCCCCTCCCCCCTTGTTTTTTTTTTTTTTAAACTAATACTATAAAATGTAATTAAATGTGCCCTGGGTCAAATTGACCCAGGAACATTACTACTGCTCCCAATAAGCAAACATAGGAGGAGTTGTGAAGACGGAAGACTTTCATTTTGACCCTGATATGGTCACTTGAGAGTGAAAAGTGTTGACATTTCTGAGTTTGGTCTTTTAAAATAAAATACAAAAAGGATGAAAGTGTGTATCTGGCAAAAGCACGTGGTGTTTGGGGAGCACACGTCTCTCAGGGGCGTGATTAATTTCACAGTTGGGATCCTTAAAGGGAACAAGGCGTCGCAGTACATCTCCAATGGCCATGATTGGATTTGGAATAACATTGGTTTTGGCACTTTTCCTCTTACCTGACACACACACACACACACACACACACAAACTGTACCACAACAAAACCCATCACTTCCACACCAACTTCGACATGTCCGCCAGACTCACTGAGGATGGAGGATGGTGGGAGAGAGGAAATGAGGTGAAGAGTGGTAAAGGCAGAAAAAAAACTAGACGGTGTGGAATGAGAATGTCTCCCTGCGGCGTGGGAAAATCAAGAAATGATGTTCAGAAATTCATAGATTTAAAAATGAGCAGGGAAGGGAAGGAGAGTGCTGAGGCAAAAGTGAGGCGGTAAAAAGTTTTGGTAAAAAGAGCAAAGCGGAAAGGAAAAATTGCAAAAAGGCGAAAGTAGGTAAAGAAAAATGGGTTCGTAATGGCTTTGTTGAATACAAATGGAAATTAGGATGTTCACGTGCTTCTTTTTGATGCATTCAGTTGCTACGACAACTCCCGGCATGGATATTTATCCAGCCATGAGTGTGGAAAAAACAATTTCTTACAAATGTGTGGAACGTTCAGATTCAAGTCCCTTCTAAGTGCACAATTCTGATTTAATGCATGTGCACTATCTGATTTAAAAAATAATAACCAATCAAAATCTTTTTCCATGTACCGCAAAATTCAAGTGACACATATCCGATAAGAATGAGGACAAGGGGGTTTGTTTATGGGTGCATTCAAAAATTCACTCTGACACCACTCTGAGGCAAGGTTGTTTTCGTTAATGAAAACTAGCGTCCCCCAATAAACTGGACTGTAATACAGTAGCCACATTTGATTTGTAGATGGTTGTTTTTGAAATAATATTTTTTATTTTATTTTAAAATAATAATTTTGTTAAATTTTTGTTATACCATACTTACCATGATACCACCATAACTAAAAATAATATAATTTAAAGAAAGAAAGAATTAAAACAAACTTAAAAAACACACAACAATTTGTGTTTTGTAAACAACCAATTCAAAACTGACTCCTCCCATGGCTCAACTCCCACTCTTGTCAACATTGAGCCTGCCTTCAGCGACACCCCCCCCCCCCCCCCCCCCGCTCTGTGATTGGCTGGAGGGGTAAACTTAGACTTTCCGCTCACAAACGTCCCTCTCATAGCAAAACACAACAAAATGGCAAAATACAGGCTGAGGTTAACACATTAACAGAAGCCCAGAGGTGTTGATTGAGAAAAGACTACATGTGTATACATCCAGTGTTTAAGAAGTGTTTATTTCTGATTGAAAACTAAAGACCTCACCTTTAAAACAATTATAAACCAATCAACAGCTTTTATGTGAGCTATTTCCATCTGTACTATACGTGACGCTCTGGTTGCTTCGTGACGCCAGTTGGATCGGCCAGAATGCGATCGGAAACTCTTCTGTGGCACGCTATATTACCGAACGGCACATTTGTGAGTATATGAACTGCCAGAGTAAAGTAGAATGTGTATTACATTTGGACAAGATTTGATTCCAAGGAGTAAAAAAAAAAAAAATAATTCCCCTATTGATGTTAAAGCTACCAAGAAATAGGTTGCCAAATTACTAGTACAGCTGAGGTTAAAAATAATACCAATTTTATTTGAGAAGAAAGGGTTGTGGCGGCACGGTGGCTGACTGGTTAGCACGTCCGCCTCCCAGTGCAGAGGACGTGAGATCGAGTCCGGGCTTCGACCTTCCTGGGTGGAGTGGGTTTTTTCCGGGTACTCCGGTTTCCTCCCACATTCCAAAGACATGCACGGCAGGTTAATTGAGCCCTCCAAATTGTCCATAGGTGTGACGGTGAGCGTGGATGGTTGTTTGTCTCTGTGTTGCCCCGCCTACTGCCCGAAGCCAGCTGGGATAGGCTCCAGCGACCCTTGTGAGGACTAAGCGGTGAAGAAAATGGCTGGATGGAAGAAGGGGTTGTCACAGCAAGTAACTTGGATGAAGATTGGCAGTATTTACAATTTGCTAATAACATTTTCCACGAATATTGAGTTTAACTTGAGTACACAAAACTGCCCCCCAATTGATGGACCAGCTTCAGCTCTTGAGCCCACCCAAATTCAGTCGGCACCCCAATCTGCTGGGTCAAAACGATTCTCACCCAACTGCTCAAAATCCACAGCGACCCAACGAGTGGGTTTGGAAATTGATCTTGTAAGCGCTTGAATTTGAACATCGAAACGGCGTGCGAACCCTGCGCAGTATCAACAGAGGGCATGTGCCGGTATTTTTTGCGTGTGTTTGCACACCGCCGTGTGTGTCGTGTGAGATCAGAGCACACCTGAGAGCGATACCAGAGTGTTTCTCTGACAGTTCTTTGAAGCCGCCCGTGTAGCCTGTCATGTCTTCGCACGACGCTACGCGATTTAGGATGACTGATCCGGGGGGGGCCCCCTCACCTCTCCCTGAGATGCTTCGCGGTTCGGCCGGGTCGCTCGGAAGCAGATGGCGTCGCATCTCGTCCGGCGTCACTCACAGCCCAAAATGAATCAGAGCTGTCAGTCAAGGACCCCTGCTGGGATTTTCCCGCCGCGAGCAAACATACTCGAGTGTTGTTACGTTTCCGTTGGCTTTGGGAAAGAAAAAAAAGCGCCGTTGTCAAATCTCTTCACTTGAGATTTCAAAGAGAAGACTGGCGGAATAGAAAGGGGAATAAGGTCGGTATAATCCAGCTCTCGGAGGCTGAAGTGCGGCTGCCTGCGGGCGGCTGCTGCTCGTAGCCCGATGGGTACGTGCCCGGTGCTTGACGCTGGCAGGTTCAAACAATAGAGGGGAGGTAAGATGAACTGTCTTGGCGCTCTTTGAATTTTCTTTGAGGACATTTTCAAGAGTTTCAGTAGACTGCCAGGGTTGGCAAGCAGATTAAAAGTAGTGGTAAAGCCTGCAATCACGGAAGTCATTTGAGCACTCGTTGATGGAAGCGTTCCTGGGAAAAACAAGATTGACCCACATAAATAGGTATCGGTGCTCCTCGTAAGAATACCTGTTTGGTGGGGGGATGGCTCCATGTTGGAACTCAGTGTGCCGGCTGCTTGATTCACATACAGTTCAGGTACCAGTGCAGAATGGGCCTACTTTCTGAAGTGCTTGGATAGACTTGAGTGGCTTTACTTTTTTTGCCCTTTGATCCTCTCTCTGGAGTACACAAGTGCTGCTAATATCTTAAGCGACTGACACGTGTCGTGCCGCCCGCTCTATTTTTCACGGAGCTGAAGAGTATTTCTACAGTCCAGCAGTTTTCCTGGTACCCTTCGAGGGTTGCAACCCAACAGCAGGCATCTACGAGTTAATTTCACATCAACAATGGCAGAGGGAAATTGCAGTTTCCTGGGAGTGTGCGCTTAGTGAATGCTGTCACCGTGTCAGAATGTGGAAGAAACAAGTCAATTACTATAATGCTTGATAATGTGTCACATCATTTCGTAGCAATGGTGCTAAAATGACTTGTAGGGTTGGCACCAAAGCACTGTGATTGGTCATTTTAAGGGAATTGACTCTTGATGTGTTTGTTTACAAATATAGTGTTGCCTTAAGAAAATGCTGTATTCGAGGAAGGTGGGAAGTCGGATATTTCCCACTCGGAATCTCCCAGTTCCGACCTTAAAGCGAATGCAGACGACAAAGATGGCTGATTCCGATAAATTGTTGTCCTGGTTGACAGTCAGTCGAAATCACATTGGGTTGCTCACGTAAAGTTACTTTTTTCAAATAACTAAATCAATGTTATAATAAATAAAGAGATAAATATGTTTATAATCGCGGCTCGCCATTGTTGAGTGACGTCAGATTTAAACCGATGGGTGAAGTTGGGTTCTTTTTTTTTCTTTCCGACTTTGCAACTGAGATTTCCGAGTTGAAAGCGGCGTTCCCGTGCATACTTCCTTGTATATAGTCAGAAAAGTCCCTTGAGGTCTCTTCTCAAGGTTTCTTTTTTCCCCTGATGTTGTTTTTATTTATTATTTTTTTTCTTGCCCTCTTGTTATTCGATCAGGGGATGTCGTTAATATTTGTCGATTGTGGGCATGTGAAGCCCTTTGAGACTCTTTTGTGATTACGGGCTGTATAAATAAACTTGACTTGAACTTAAACCAAACTTCCTCAAATGCAGCACAAGTGCTTGGTTATTTTTTTTTCCCCTCACACTGTCAGGCTGGCAGTAACTCCCTTGTTCCGCCACACTTCTTATTTTCATGATCTCACCGTTTGTTATCCTGACAGGAAAAAAATGCCCTCGTGTAAGAATAGCTCAAGCGGGGATGCGCATAATAATTGATTCAGCTTTGTTTGGGACCGCTTGTCTTTCAGAGATGACAGCGATGCTCTTTGACTTAATGGTGACGCTGATAGTAATTGCGAAAGATTGCGGGGAAGCTCGGCGTGGACATCGCACCGGGGACGACCGAAGTGCGCTTGACATAATTAATAAATCAAATGGCACGGGCCTGCATCTCCTCCTGACCATGGTAACCGAGATGACGCAGCCGGGTCAGGGATGGGGAGGGATGGGCCCCGTTCGCAGTCAACTGTCATCACGTTACATCTGTTAATAATTCACTAAGACGCTGACTCTGGAGCGTGTCTTTCTGAAAACAGCGCACACTCGGCATAGGTGAGAACACTTGCATCTATTCAGTTAATAAAACAATAAGCAGACATGATGGATTTTTTACAACAGTTTCTAGGTGTCTTAAAACCCTCATAAAGAAAGAGTGCAATTTTTTGCTTTTTTGTCAACTGACAGCCCTAATATATAAAGAGTATATGGTTATATGTAGTGTTGTTTTGATACTGATACTCGTATCGGCAGAGGCCCCGATACTGCATTAAAAACTGTGGTATCGAGAATACTAACAAGTAACATGCCGATACCATTAATTATGACGCTAATATAGGACTTTGGATACAGCATCTTGTGTCTTGCACGACATTCACTGATGTGTGACATGTTCACTGCATGCCGAGCTAAGATATCCTATTGGCCCATGAATGCTCTGAACCAATGGCAGGACAGCTTTTTCATGTTGAGAAAAAAAAACACCTTAGGTATCAGTGTAGTATCGGCATCGGCCGATCTTGCAAAGCTGGGTATCGGAATCTGTATCGGGGGCCAAAAAAAAGTATCGGAACAACACGAGTTATATGTATGTATGTATGTATGTGTATATGCAATTTATTTTATTTTTTTTTTCGTTTAAAAACGGCATTAAAAAACATTACATTAAATTTGCAGATACCTGCAGATACCTGAATACATCCCACGGATGTGGAGGTCCCATGACTTTGTTTTCCTTCAGCCCCCAAATGATTCAATACGCCCCCTGATCCCGTGCCTATACATGGTGACTTTATAGCTCATGTATTAGTTACAAAACTGTAGGTAGAAATCAACAGCGGTGAAAGCTGTCAAGCTAGCGTTATAAGCTTGTCCTCACGGTGCGGAATCATTATCCCAGCAGGATTTCCTCAGAGACGCCTCACCATTTGGCTTTTAATTGAACGAGCACAAATGACTAATTTAAAACAGCTACATTTAGCAGACACACTTTGAAATTGGCCAGCGGACCTTAAAAACCAGGCTGCTTCGATCACGCCGCTGATGAGCCGTTGTCGCTACCGGACCCGCCGCTTTGCTCGCTTTTTGTTTCACATTGCGTGCGCTAACTGATACTGAGATGTCTTGTATCGATCCGGTCAGTTAGCCGACGCCGCTGCGGCTCCGTTCATGAATCCTTCCAAAAAAAAGGCGCCTAAAAACGTCCTAAATCACATGAAGCACTTGATTTCTGCGTCCCTGTCACCGCCCCAACAACAGCGGCAGCACTTGGCCGGCAGCTGGTGTGCGCACGATGAATTACACCACCGGCGGCGGGCGATTATGTGCCCGCTGTCGGCGTGAATCAATGACAAATAAAAGGAGGTGTCTCACTCTGATGGAGGGACGACCCTGCAACCTCGCTCCAGTCTTGTGCAACATGTGCTAAATGGTAAATGCTAACTAAATGGTACCTCGTTTAGCTTGTCTTTTAAGTGTACAAACTGTAGGCAATTTTTTTTTAAAACATATTTTATCCCAAGTGATGATGACCGGTTCGGAAGATAGATGGATGGATTTTCCTGTTTTGTGCAAATTCTGTAGGATTTTAAACAAAAATAGGGGCTGTTATAAAATATGGAAGGATGTATGGCTGAATTGGTGGATGGACGCCTTAATGGGCCAAAATTGTCTTTCGCAATATGTTCTATGCGCCCCCACTCGTCTAAACATGGTTTTCTGATTATCTGATTGTGCTTGTGGAATATGAATTAAGCAGAAAAAAAATGGGCTGATCCTAATCCCACATGACGAGCACAATACACTGTACACACGGACTGTACAGTAAATAGATTTATTTGCTTACAATATGCTTACAATATTACCCTTGAAAAAAAACCCAGGAACTCTCTGGGTATAAATTCCTCAGAAACAAATGTGAATAGGTGAGTTTTCAACATTTCGTACTTCTTTCAGACAAACCAATCATATGATTTTCTTCAGCGTACGTGTGAACGGTGACGTCGTTTTATTGTCTCCGGCCCGACTTGCTTGACCTGCTGGGCGGCAAGCTCCCGAAGATGCAGCGGGGGCCATCGGTAATAGCCGGCAGCCCTCGCCGTGGCCCGTGTTCATCTGGGCACTTTAATGAATTACAAGCGCTTTCATAATGAGTGCGCCTGAGCACGACGGCGCGGAGGTCACCTACTTTGAATAATTAATCAACCCAATCGGCAGTTTGGACTTAAGACGCATGCACTCGGAGACACAGTGTGTGCCAAAAAAGGCCATGCCACGACATGTGGCGCCACCAGAAAAGTTAAGAAAAAAAAAAAAATTCAAAAAGTGGGTTCGAGCAAAGTCACTTAGTTCCCCATTTTCCGTTTACAGAGGCAGTTACAACTCTGCGGTCCCATCAGGGAAGAGGAGGGGAAGTAGGACAAGCTCTAGTTCAATATAAATAGAAGAGCAAACTTCGCCTCATGATCCTGACTACTAAAACCATCACATCACTCTCAACGTGGTTCAAAAAGGCCCAGTCGTGTTGCTCGGAATATCAAGAAAATGCTTGTGTCGACACTGTTTGGAAAGTCCATTTTGATGCTGAAATTGATTGAAATCTGTGTTTCAAATGTCTCAGCGTTGTTATCTGCGCAACGGAAAAGGTCACCCGGGACAGTATCTGATGTCCTTTGTCATTGAAATTAGTTAGCCCTTTAATATCAACTAAATGTTGACAGTATCGGCGTTGGCGCGGCTGATTGAAATGACAGTGATACTTTCGTACAAGGTGAAACGTTTAAGGATCACCGAAGTCATTACCGTTCTCCCCGTGAACAACATGAAAGGTCGAAAACCAAAGTTCACGGTGATTTTGGCAATTTTTTGTGACATTTATCACCATAAATGTCAAGCTGGCACTGGCGTAATCACCAGAGTTTGGTGAGTTGTAACGTTCCAAGTCGCTTTCCACAATCATTCACTTATAGCCCACACAATTAGGCACACCTGTCCAATCTGAGATGTTTTCCTTCTGCAGTTCCTGCCCTAAAAAAAAATGCAATTCACATTGTTAGAATATCAAATGAGCCTCATTGGGAATCATTTCAACCAGCGTGAAAGAAAAAAAAAAAACATGGATATTATGGAACAGATTTTCAGCAACATAAAAGTCACCTGATCAAGCTGAAGATCACCCGTGACCCAAAATAGGACAAGTGCTATTGGAAAGTGGATGGATGAAGGAAAAACGGATGTAGGCTGCTACGTTAGCCACCAGGTAGCATATGCTTATCCCTATTAAAGGCATGTTGGCGGCTGCATTTATTGAGCATATGTACATCAAATGAGGTAGTGTGCTGACTGAATCGCACTATAATTCCCTGCCCCCGACCAATTTGCATGCCCCTGTCATTCAGATCTATGAACTCCCATTAGCAGCCATCTGCTACGACCTGCAGCACCATTATCCCTCTAACACCCCCCCCCCCTCCCCAACACACACACACACATGCATACACACACACCTGTGTGAATGGACCCCCGTCTAAGGCTACGTTCTCTGATGCCCAGTTCACATTTTTTCACTTAAAATATACTTGAAAATAACTTGAAAGTAGAACCAAAAAAATAATTAGTGACAAATTAAAATATTAATATATTAAAATAGTAGTAATATATATATTTTTTTAACAATAAATAAAAATGAACATTGTGTGCCTGTTGGCCTCGTAGGGACAGTGTGGTGTCATACATGCATTAGTATATATACAGTATATCATTAAATGTAATTTGGGGACTGGAACGGATTAATTGAATTTCCATTCATTTTAATGGGAAAAGGGACCTCGATTTAAGAATGTTTCAACTTACAAACTAGGTCACGGAACCAATTAAGTTAGTAAGTTGAGGTACCGCTGCACTTACAATGAGATAGGAAGAGCAGAAGAAAGTTGTAATTGAGCTATATTAATAACAAATTTTTCACAGATTAGCAAGAATATGTTCCTTTAGTTATTGTTATATTGCCTGTGTGTATGTGTTTCTATAGCGTTTGTGTGTGAATATTCATTACTTGAAGGAATATCACCTCCGGAAGTCGATGCTAATCGCCGTTAGCATGTCAATGGGATTTTACAGTAACTTTAGCATTAGCACTGGCAGTGTTTTTGAAAGAAGCATGTCTTCCATTTAAATAGACAATGTGTGTAATTGTTTTTGTGTGTGTTTAGTTTTATAGTAAACTCCAACTGGGATGTTATTAAACAGCTTAAAACATTTTTTCAATGATAATGTTTTTATGATCGTAAAATCATCATTCGATTTTGATTAACTGCTCAGCTCTACTCTGCAGTACATTCAAACCGCGTGTTGTTACAATGGCTTACAGTAATATTAAATGTACTTTTTAGGAATAAAGCCTCTCTCTCATTTTTGATGTACACGATGGCGGCACATGGAGAGCTAAGAATTTTTTCGAGGAGGTATAAAAAGTGTCCCTCCTTCACAGCCTTGAGAGAATAACACTGCTCGTTTAACCTTGAAGAAAGAAGTCACCAGACACCTGCAATGGCGTCACTTTCCCGGCCGCCCGCTGCGCATGTGTCACGAGGCCACGCTCGCACAAAACGCGGGACGTCATCCCAGACGGCAACACCCACTGCGACGGGTCGCGGCGCCTTGTTTTAAAAAGGCAGACGGCCGTATATCCGGATTACCGTTTTGTGTCGTATTAAGTCATTCCATCGCTTCCCGCCGATAAAGGTCACAACATCCCCGCCCACTGTCCCTTGGCAGCATTTCACATTAGTCAAAATGTCAGAACCTGATCTGCTTGGCGGCAGCACGTTGCCTTTAGCGCTTTTCTTCACATCTTCATTGCACACGTTTATTTATGCTCTCAATGCGCCGTTTTCAGCTCCATTTGAATGCCTTTGCCCCCCCTCCCCCCTCCCCACCTGTAAACAAATGTCACTTTCCAGATGCCAGATTCCTCGCAAAACTATTCATCGGAGTGACAATATGGGCTCCACACACAGGAAGTGTGTATGTGCACGTACAGGTGGGTGGTTTCACTCCAGCGTCTAAACGAAGCCTTTATCGCAACAAATGCTCTCTTGTCTGGAAGCAACTTTTTCATGTAGCAACAGCAGCTGCTTCACTCTTTCATTTCCCCCGTCACCCAGAGACAAATGAATATAAATGATACGCTTTGTGCCTTTTATGTAGCCGAGTCTTGCCGAGCCGCGTAAAACGTACATTTCTCACCCATACGGGGTTTTCGGTTTTGCGGCGAGGAAAATGACTCGCGGGGATGCCTGAACGGAATCATCGAGCTGAAATGGAGAAGGCCAAAGGCAAGGCGGTACTCGGAGAGAACATAAAACTCGGGGTTCAACTACGAGAAAGTCGCAGGGCGTAAAAAAATGATAGTCGCCCTGTGAAATAGGAAAAAGAAAAAAGTTTACTGTATGAATACGTTTCGTAAATGGTGAAAGGTCCTTGAATACTGAAAATAATGACATTGAAATTGACTCTATTGCTTGAACCTGTCAGGGTGGATTTAAACACCATGGTTCAATTGACAGTTTGGATAGTTTTGCTTTCAAGGGACATAATTGGGATACATGAATAAAAATTAAAAAAAACACATGGAATTGGATACTTGCAAAAATGTGGATAAAAACTATATCAGATATCTGCCAATGTGAGTGCAGCGTAAATGCACATTAGACCTGAAAATATTTTTCAGTTAATTGATGGATGAATGATTAGCCCATCAATTAATCATGTAATCTCCACAAAAAGAGTTTGCATCGTTATTTTATGAACAAACAATAATAATAATAAACAAATAATGCATAAAATGGATGGATGGAAATGACAGGCATTTTTAACTCGATCAAGCAAATAGCATCTATTTAAAAACAAAAAAGAAACAAACATACAGGTACAGTAACCACCATCGTCGGTTGCAGGTTTGCCATCCCATTGTTCCGTTTTTTTTGTTTTGGACACGTCATAACTCTATTTTGTCGAATACTCGTTATATTGGGTGTAATCCCACTGGCAGCCACAAGAGAGCAGCACACTTATTTAGCTTGCAAATGGGAGAACAAAAAAACAGGAAGTACTTCAGCACAGGCTATTTTTGTAGTTGAAAATGATGTAATCCTGCTTTTTACGCCTACAGAAAGTGACTGCAGTCAGTTCATTTTAAATTGTATAATGATTTGTGATGTATATTGTGAGATGACGATTTACATTTGTTTGTTTGGAAAAAACATATTTAATCATGTCATTGTACACTGAAATGGGGATTGATATTGACTTGATTTTTTCACATCAGAAATTGTAGTTAAACTCACTTTGAATTTCAGAGTGCATCCACCTTTACTCGGCTTTTTCAAATAAATATCACTCCCATTTTTTCAGTGTATGTGTTTACAGTATAGTGTGCTACTTTCTTGTTACAAAATATTTTTCTTGTTTTTTTGGGGGGGAGGCTGCAATGGATTAATGGCATTTCCATTCATTTCAAAAGTGATTAGAAGTATGGTCATGCAATGAAGTGAACTACTATCTTAAGGCACACAATAGAAAATTCACAAAAATTGCCGAATAGATGAACGTGTGAGAAACACTTTAGCAGACTTTCACACCTATTTTTTTTTCCACCGCCCAAGCTCTACGGGAGTCTAGTTTTTTTGAAAAAGTCAATTCTTTTCACCAGGGGAAGTTGCGACACTTGCGTTTCAGCAACAGTGTCGTCTTCCACGGCTCGCAGCCATCCACGGGTGTTTGGATACAAAAAAGCCTCAATGGAAGCTTTGAGGGGATGCGAAAGGATTTAGAGGTCATGTTGCTTTGGTGCATAGCGCTGTGATTCTGAGCCGGTGTCAAAGCGGCCGCCGTTTAAACATTCTCATCATGCTAATGTACACACGGAGGACACTGACGCAGGGAGGCCGAGGGAATCAGAGGTCGGCGCCTTGCTTTTATTTTCCTCCTCCGACAGAGCAAGCAGTTAATCTTCCTCTGCCGCCGCTTATCAGGAAGCCTGCCACCCTCGCCCTGCCTATAGGGAGGAAAGGCATCGCATGCGTCCGCCTTCTCTTCCCCCTTAACTGGCTGATTGAAGGAGGAGGCTGCAGATTGAATTATTTTCTCCCCCTTCCATTTCTTTCCATTGGTTTGCACCGCGCTGTCACTTCCCCTCTGTTGTGTTTGCGCCCTGCGTGGAATCTGTTTAGGAGTCTGTCTCGCCTTGTTGCTTGGTCCCATATCAGTTGTGGTGTGGACCTGTATTTTGTGCTGGCGGAAAAATACTGGGTTTGTGTGTGTGTGTGTGTGTGTGTGTGTGTACCCACAAGGAACATTCCACTATCTGTTAGATTAAGTATTTTCATTGAAAGGGTGACGATGTTCCAGAAAAATACTCGGTTGTATGCATGCCATACACACAGAAAAATCATTTCGCGTGTTGCTTGCCTGGTCTCAGTCTCGATTCAAAATTGGCACGAGCAAACGGGATTTCGTAGTAAATGTTATTGTCTAGAGCAGGGGTCAGGAACCATTCCTGTCAAAAGAGCCCTTTTAGGCCAAATAAATAACAAAAAATCTGTCTGGAGCCGTAAAACATTTGAAGATTGTGATGAAGGAAACTGTGTGTTAGTGTTGGTCTAATGTACAGTACTTGCGAGCCCAAGAGCTCATCAGAGATGCACCGGAATAGAAAAATATGCAGCATCCAATATGAAGACATTCATTTGTTTCTACCTTTCGTCTTCCGTTTTTGGATTCCAAACCCCCCCTAATTTTTACTTCATTTTTCATATATTTTTAAAAAAATTTGGGCAATTTTTGTGGACAGTTAATGGTAATTTTCAGGATTTCTCCTTTTGTTTTTGGGCATTTATAGTTTTAAATATTCTCTTTTCTGCCCTTAAAAAAAAAATGTTTCTTACCTTTTTTTCTGGCTATTTTGTCTACATTTTATGGTAATTTGTGGGATTTCTTCTTTTTTTGGGACATTTTTTTATTTTCTACCTTTTTCATTCAAATCTCTGACATTTTTGGCAATTTCGTGGACATTTTATGGTAATTTCTGACAACTAAAAAATTTGGACTCTGACATTTTATGAATATTTAATTATTCATTTAAAAAAAATCGGAATCATTAATTTATTTAAATAATATTTTATCTAAAAAAAATTAATGAATGTAAAAAATATTCATCTCTACTAATTTTTTTAGAGATCAACAGGGAGCCACAAGGGAGGGACTAACGAGCCACATGTGGCTTCAGAGCCGCAGGTTGCAGACCCCTGGTCTAGAGCAAGGATCACCAACATGGTGAAAGTAGCTCATCAGTGATGGGAAATTGCGATTTCCCATGAAGTGTCCTAGAAGCGATCATTTAAAAATGTACATACCTTTAGAGATTTATATATTTAGTGTTAAAAATGTATATTTATGTTTAAAATCATTGTTGATAGTTATGAGGGGGAAAGTTTCAGAGTTTCAATCTACTCCTTCAATGCTCCTCATCCCTGGGTAGGTGCGACCCAGAGCAACATATTGCGAGAGTAAAGTGTAATTGCACATGCACAACAGTAGGTGGCAGTGGCGTGCTCATTGACAAGAGTGTGCACAGTGAGTATTAGCTCCAATGCCGAGGTGTACTTTTGACAATTTTAAAGATAAATTATACTATTTAGAGTTGCGGCGGAGGGTTGGGGAGAATATTTTATTTTTCCTGGGGGGGGGCGTGACAAAAAAGAATTGAGAAGCACCGAGCTAGACATGTATTCAAAATTTTAAAGACAAATGTCAAATGAAGTGCATTTTATTTTGTGCGTCTCCCGTGAGTTGTGTGTTGGCATGCGTTGGTGTTTGATGATCGTGAGATAACCAGCTTTGCCTTCTTGACCTGGTTTTTTTTTCGCACCCTTCCTCCTCATCCCTCTTTTCCCTCCCCACTGTCACGAGCTTTGACAGCCCGTCATAACTCTGTCAGACTCTCATAACATAATGGCCAAACGCTTTTCATGATTGGCAGGAGTTTTTCCTTACAGGCCAATGAATTAGCGGCCCGAGAGAAGGCACGGTTCAATGCCCGCTTACCTTGGCTCTACCCCCCCCCCCCCCCCACACGAATGACAGATGGCTGCCGACTATATGGCAAGGAGGCCTGTTTGCTCGGTAATCACCCGTTTAATTTAGCTTGTGTTTGAAGACCTACGGCAGCTGTCAGCCATGGTGACCATGGGGCACGGGCTGCGGGATGAGTGACAGGAAAAAAAGGTGCATGATGGAAGAGGAAAGAGGGGCGGTAGATAGGAGCTTGCCTCTAGGCGGCGTTGGGTTCGGGGGTGGTGGGTGGTGTGCGCTTTAGTGAGACAGTAAAGAGACTGTTAAATACTGACCTTCAAAGACCTCGTCTGTCGTCGCGGCGGTATTTCTCTTCATGTTTGTCTCTATTTATTTCTTCCTTGCCTCATTTGAAATGCAAAAACAAAAAAAAGCTCACTTTAAAAGAAGCCATCTTTTCTGTATAATATTGTTAGAATCCAAGGGAATGCCCTGTAAAAATGGTCAACAATTTACCAATTTTTAGGTAGCAAAGTAAAATGGAAATACGTATGTTTTCGTCATTATCTCCAAAACGCTTACATTCATGAAACCTCTACAGCCGAATGAAAACGATTACCTAAAGCTGAACCAAGTGTTAGTGTTAATGGCCGACAATTTAGAAGTCAATTAATCGCCCTGGGTGATTGCACATTGGCAGTTAACGCTGTTAAAGCACTTGTGCTCGAGTATGTTGCCGCCCGATGCACATCCGCAAATGACATCGCACAGCTCGGATCAATTTTAGCCATGTCATGCATGCAATCCCACCTTTTAAAGCGTTTTATATGCCTGAGGTTGACTTCCTCCCGACGTTTTCCCTCCCCTTCTTCCTGCGCGAGACGGAGAGAGAGAGAGAGAGAGCGAGCGAAGGCGCAAGATCGATGCCGGGGCCCGCGCGCGCGGCGAGCGGCAGCTGGCCGAATCGCAGCCATCGATCAGGCACAGAGCATTTACTCTGCCAGACTGCTGGGCTTTTGTGGATGGAGATTATTTCCAAATTATTATAGGAGGCAGATGCTTGTCAGAAGATGCTCTCTGTCAAGGTTACACTTTTTTTTGTCGCTCGCCTGCCCACCTCGCCCTCTGTCGCGCTCGCACATCGTCACCCAGTTTGGCTTTTTACATCCTCTTATCTATCACTTTGTATTGTTTTGTGTCATAGTTACAGTTATTAATATTCAGGCCTGTAATCCGTTACCCCAGCCTATTTGCGTTTGTTTGGGTTTTTTTTGGGGGGGGGGGGGGGAATCTATCCTCGGCTATTCACTAAAAAACTCACTTACTTACTTTAATGTCTCTGGAATTGGAGCTTAATTTTGTAGCTCCCTAAAATGCCCCAAAACGGCACCAAAGCCCTGGCTCATAGGAAAGTAGTAAGTGTGGTGTCAAGGAAACTAAGTGGGAGTGATAGACCACAACTGTTCTTAGATTTTGCTTGGGTTCTTGAGTCCATTTTCTATCCGCTGAGTGGGTATTGAAAAACTCAGATGTTGCTTGACAATTTATTTTTGTATATTGTGAAGTGGACATTGCGCACACTTGCACTGCATTTATTTATTTTTTAAATCACATCATCTGTAAGACGTCTTTTTTCAAAGGTAGTGTTGTAAAATGATGTTATATCAAACTGTTTTGGGGTCATAGTTTGTGATATATTTATGGTTTCAAGTTTTCTTCCAGACAAATACCAGTACGGGTACTCACCGACACGATACCAAGCACAAACACATAAAATTGTATCCCAAAAAAACATGACCATTTTTAAAGAAAGACTTACTGTAAATATCCCAATATAGCATTTTTTCTTAAAATGACATGACATTTTTGAAATTTCTAACCCACTTATAAAATCATAATTTCAGTAAATATTTGTGAGAAAAATGCATCTCGGCCATACATTTAAAACATCCATCCATCCATCCATTTTCTGTACCGCTTGTCCTCACAAGGGTCGCGGGGGTTGCTGGAGCCTATCCCAGCTGGCTTCGGGCAGTAGGCGGGGTACACCCTGAACTGGTACATTTAAAACAATTCCATGAAAAATGGTAAAAACCATCGTAACTTGGCGTGCGACGATGTATTCTTACACCACTTGGCAAACTAGCCGATCGTACGCCATCCGTAACTTCAATATGTTGAGTACCGTCGTAATCCGAGTACTCCCCCGAATCGTCTCTCTGCATGAATCGTTGGATTTTGTGAATACTTTCAGCCTCATGAGTCTGATTTAAGACCACGGCCTTATATGCCCCTGGGCTGCAGATCTCGTTAGCAGTATTACAATTTGTATGGTCAGCATAAATCCTCCACATCGCTTTCTTCCAATAGTATGATATATCACCGCCCGTGGTGTTAAGCACACCATTTTACAACTCTTACAATGGTGCTCACTGCCAGGCCATTTTTTTATTTTTGTAATTCAATCGAGTTCATCCCGGAACACGACAATTTCGCTCTCTATCTCTGCATTTAAGCGTGGACGAGCCGTGCTGTGCCGGAAGCGGGTGTCCAAATACCGACATCAAATGGAAAAGCAGCCTACAGAAGTAGTAAAAATTGTAAAAGCACTCATCGGAACAGTCTGAAGCCAAAGCCTTTTGGTCGGATTGATATTACGTTGGAACCATTAAAGCGTCGTCTTTATTGTCTGTGCACTCAAAAAAAAATCAAATCACGACCCGTCCATCTCTCCGTTTTCAATACCGCCTCTTCTCGCAAGGGTCATGACTGAGTTGGAGTCGATCCCAGATACCACATGAATTGTGAAATGTAAACATGTAAGAACAGCAATGAGCGCTTACACGGAACACATCACGATATGATTTCATATTCCCCGGCGAGGAACTTGCTGGTGTATAAATACCAGGACGCTTAGCTCCGTTTCTGTGAATAAAGATGTCCTCTGGGAAGGGGTAGGCCGTGAAGGGGGGGGGGGGGGGCGTAGTGGAGGAATGGAGGCCAGCGGAAGCCCGAACGGGGGAGTTGGAGGGTTGATAAGACGAAAGGCAAGTGAGAGGGATTAATTGTTCACCCAGGAGAGGACGATAACAATCGGATGTTTAAAAACCGCCACAACTAATCCTGTCATTTCTCGGACTGGAATAATGAAAAAAGGATATCTGGTGAAGAAGTGGAAACTGAGCTGATCTGTATGCTTGGAACATAGCACAGCAGACATGTATTTATCACATAAAAAAAACATTAATCAAAAGCTCTCGGAAAAATAAATGTGTGCTTCTTTTTTTTTTTGCTTTTTACTTTACTGTGGCTACCACCAACCTCATCTCATCATTTTGGGTCCCAATCACAAGTTTAGAAAACTTTCTATGGTATGGTAAAGTCAGCTTTTTAAAAGGGAAGTCAACATCTTGACAATAATATGTTCTATGCAGCCCCACTAGTCTAAATACGGTATTTTGGTTAATATTGCGTTAGTGAAATAGAAGTTAAGCTGCAAAATCCAGCAGTTTTTATCAATATCAGAAGGCGGCCATTTTGCCACTTGCTGTCGAGTGAAAATGACATCACAGTTGCTCAGGTCTCAGGTAACAACCAATCACAGCTCAGCTTCAGAAAACAGGTGAGCTTGTGATTCGTGCGGTTGCCTGAGCCCTTGAGCAACTGTGATGTCATCTTCAGTCGACAGCAAGTGGCAAAATGGCCGCCCCTTGAGATGGATGAAAATGGATGGATTTTGCTACATAACTCATATATAAATATAATATGAATCAGAATGTCATATTTACACTAGTGAGGTCACATGCAATATATTATTGTCAAGAAATGTGTACTCTGGAGAGAACATACAAACTCCCAGAACCCAGAACCTTTTGACTGTCGACGTGGATGTCTCTCAAAGCAATTACAGCAGATTGAAAGCAAATTAAATTTGAAGCCCAGAGCAAGACCAGCAACTGAACGCCTATGACAGATATGACAAGGGGTGGCTGTGGCACCCACGGGTCGGCGGTGGCGGGGGGAGGGGGGGGGGGTATGATAGCTGTGCGGGTCATGGAGCTACTTAGGTAGAAGAGCAAAGAGACAGAAGCAGGCCAAGATGCTCCAATAGAAGGAATATGGAGAGGTGGGCAGGATTTAAAGGGGGCCATAAACTCGGCACCCTGGCTATAAACAGCACACTCGGTCCTGTAGAGTGACAGCAATAATGTGCCATATGTCTTTCGACAGCGCGACTCCCTTCCGGGCAGCGTCTGCCGTACATTTATTTCCGTAAAAAATGGAACTGGCGCCGGCCTTGACAAAGTCGCCGTCATGGTAAATGTTTTGTTCCCTTCATCATAAAACTCTGACATCCATGACGAAAGAGTCATCAGGGAACGGATACTATTTGGATTTGGAAAAACAAACACAAATTCTGCTTCTGTGCTAGGCACGCTTGCGTGTTTGTGAGCACAACGTCACAATTGTATGGTTTAATTGATGGCATGCTTTGCTAACTTATACCACACTTTTTACCGTCTATTTTTTGCTAGACTCCAATTGATCACATTCATCTTAAGATTTTGGAGACTGCCTCATATAGCACACACGTCAGCATCATTTGCGGTTGCCGATCTTCACCCAGCCTTCCTGCCCAAGTCACAGGCAGAGAAACTCGCGGCTGTTTTACTGGATTTTGACTGATTTTGCGAGGCCCACAGAATATTGTGTTCTATTGCTATAAAAACATGGAACCTACCAAAAGAAAGATTAGAGTCTCTTCTTTTATCAGGAAAAAAAAAGTATATTTATATATGTTTCCATATTAGAATATAGCTGAGTTTCCTCATTATTCACAAACCTGTTGAAAACACTGGGAAAAAGCTTGTTGCGACTGATCTTTTATACTCTGCTGCCACCTGCTGGCCATTTTTTTATAATAACTACCATTGCTTTAAGCGATCTATTCATGTCAGAAGCTGTATCAAAGCCTTCTGTATGCTCTAGCATAAAAAAACATATAAATACGTTTTTGGGAGTGTGAAAGTATTAACAAACGTATTTATACGTGGTTTTGGTTTGAATGCGTTAATCGAATCAAGAGAGCACGGCCGAGCTCCAGTAAAGAAAGTATCGTAAACTCCCTATTTATTCTCTAGTCTGCTTGAACATTAGGAGCCCGAGACGTTGGTCGACCTGCAGGAGGTTATTACTTCTTAAAAGGGATACGTTATAGATATATAATATACATATATACTTGAACTCGAACCCTGGCAGAAAGCAACAGTCTTTTTGTGACTTCCTTGTCAAGGACTTTTAGCCCCTGCCATTGTTTTATTCATGTGGAATAATCTGCATAATCAGACTTTTTGTTACACAAATAGCAGATAATTGAACTGTGGGGCCAATAAATAGAGGACATGCGTCAACTTTCATCTCGTTTGGTTTTGTGCGCGCGTGCGTCTGAATGTGTATGCCTGTCACCTCTGATCAAGGAGACATATGCCCTGCATCTTGATGCCGCTTTGGCTCCAATCCACCCCCACCGCCCACCCCCACAGTCGGTGAAAAAAAAATGGTCAGGTCACTCAAGCAACCTGTTAGCAGATGCACCGGCTAACGGAGCGGTCATGTGCTTTCTCTCTACCTGATTCATTTGCACCTCTTGCAAATTCAACACCGCCGCTATGCAATTTCCTCCTTGTGGGTCGCCTCCAAGGTTGAAGCCTCACGGGGACGCCCAAGAGACGCTAACATCTCCAACGGTATTGTTATTTTTAGGAAAAGGGCGCCCTCGGGGCGCTTTGCGTCTCGCTCGCTCACTCGCTCTGATGTCTGGTCGATGCTAATAACTTTGGGGAGCGAGCGGGCAGCCGTTTGAGGCATGTTTATGATGATCTGTCAAATACTGACGGTGAACTCAACCAGACGCTCCCTCCAGTCACCGGGCGCCTCATCCTCACCCGCCGCCCCCTGCTGGACCGTGCGCAGATGCACATTCGGATGCTTACGGGTCTGTCTGCTCTTGCCTTGGGCTAAACTTTTTTTTCTTTTTTTCCCCTCAAATTGTTGTTAATCTGCGTTGTGGACTAGTGGTTAGTACATTTGCCTCACTGTTAGGAGATCTGGTTTCCAACCAGCTCAATGGCCTCGTGGTGTGTCCACACTGAGACGGGGAGTTTGTAGGTTTGATCCCCGGCCAGGTCATACCAAGGACTATAAATCAGGGGATGGGTCAAACGCAGACAACAAATTTCACCCTGCTTAGGTGAGTCTGACAGTCAGTGATACTTCCACTTAACAATTTGTTTTCATTATGGTAGCTTTCATTGATGTTAAATGATATTGATGGCAGCAACATTTTTGAATCAAACATAATATAATCCAAACACATTTTTTTGTTGATACAGTTGTTTTGTCTTTGCAGTCTTTAGAACTGCTATTTTAAAACGGAAAAAAAGTGAAAATGCTTTATTCCAAGTAATTCAACATTGTCCAAATTCATCCTTTTATCGTCAACCATGTCATTTAACAATTTTAAGACATAATGAAAAAATATTGTTGCTAATTTAAAACCGAAAAAAAGAGCATGCTTTATTCCAGTTAAGCCAACATTTTCCAAATTCATCCTTTTATCGTCAACCATGTAATTTAACAATTTTAAGACATAATGGAAAAATATTGTTCTTTTGTTTTCTTTTGAACAGTGAAAATGCTTTATTCCAAGTAATTCAACATTGTCCAAATTCATCCTTTTATCGTCAACCATGTCATTTAACAATTTTAAGACATAATGGAAAAATATTGTTGCTAATTTAAAACCGAAAAAAAGAGCATGCTTTATTTCAGGTAAGCCAACATTTTCCAAATTCATCATTTTATCGTCAACCATGTAATTTAACAATTTTAAGACATAATGGAAAAATATTGTTGCTAATTTAAAACCGAAAAAAAGAGCATGCTTTATTTCAGGTAAGCCAACATTTTCCAAATTCATCCTTTTATCGTCAACCATGTAATTTAACAATTTTAAGACATAATGGAAAAATATTGTTGCTAATTTAAAACCGAAAAAAAGAGCATGCTTTATTTCAGGTAAGCCAACATTTTCCAAATTCATCATTTTATCGTCAACCATGTAATTAAACAATTTTAAGACATAACGGAAAATTAGCTTTACTTAAGTTGTGATTACACTCGCTTTTGACATCTGCTTTTGTCTATTACTGAGCACTATATGTGAAGGCCAACATTTTAATGCATTATTTTTGTTGTTTTGTTGAGAATGAAATACTCCCAAGTGAATATCCATTCTATTTTTCATGGATATATATTTAACTTGCTGCATCAATAATTTTGCCTGTATTAATTTAACACTCTTTATTTTTTTTGTTTCTTATTTACAGAATGAACATGACATGAGAATATTATTAGATTGAATTGAATTCTTTTGTTTCCTTTTGAACAGATATTTTATTATAGAATGGGTGGAATTATGTTATTTCACATTTTTCAGGCATTTTAATTGATGAGATGCAGGTGCACTTCAGCAGTCGGTATATATTCGATTAATCCTCATAATAAACACGAAAGTAGACTGCACTGAAGGGGCTAATGATCGGAGGTGATTATTTTCCAAGCCTTTTGTATAGAAGCTTGGTGTCTTCGGGGAGACGATATTGTTCAAAAGTAATTACAGCTGCCTGTTTGGTGGAGTTGAAGCCTGATCACAATGCTGGCAATCTCCTGTAGCAATATGGAGTTTTGTGGGAAAGTGTGGCGTGAAGAAAAGCTTGGTGCTGGATTTTTGTTCTGCTGAAAAGACGGCAAATTCTCCCCGTCTGCGGGTTGATGACGGTTTTGCATCATCCTGATCTGGTCTCCGTGGAAACAGCCGAGCACGGTTGTGGGACCCTTTTTTGGGGAAACGTCGAAGAAGTGTGCTAACATTTCCGTGGTGGAAGAGGAAGATTACGTGGCGAAACAAAGGGATTATCTCGGCACATGCTACAATGGCGGCAGACTCGCCGGCCCCCACTTACGGGGCCTGCCACAGGCGGGCTTTGGAGAGCAGAACAAAGCTGGGGTCTCCCACCCATCCAACGCACACAGTTGGCTAATACCACGACAATACCCAGCTGCCTGTCTACCGAGCAGGGACCTGGAATTAAGCATCATTATTGCTCCTCATTATGGACTTCAACGCTGTTGACAACCAGTATTTGCTTGTGACCTGCAGAGGTGGCAAGTGTGCACTTTAGTACAAGTATAGATACTTGTGCTTGTGCTAGAAAACAAACTGATTTGACAAGTTGAAAAGAATAAACTAAGTAAAGATTCTGAAGTACAAAAGTAAAAATTACATTTGGCAATTCAGTTAGGTAAAAAAAAAAAAACGCAATAAATGAAATCCGCAAAGTAGTTAGCTTTATGTTTGACATTTATTATAAATGTTTAAAGGCTCTAAAACCCCTAACGCACAATTTATACACTTTTCTAATCGAGGCATTTATATTTTCTCACATTTCTCTCTTGTTTAAACATTCTCATTGTTAAACATTCATAAATTAAAAAATAGGTAGGTTCCTGTAAAAAAAAAAAAAAAAAAAAAAAGCATGCAAATTATTAATTAATTTAATTAATTAAAATAAATGGACCCCCCCAAAAAAATCCCCAAAAGAAAAAAATATTGGGAAAAAATATGTAAATGCACGGGTTGGCAAGTTGTAATATCCTGTACTGCTCTATACTACAATGTGAGTAGTCCTACTATTTTTTGGGGTGTATTTGGAATAACATCCAGGACAAACATATTACCTGAATAATATAACAATTTTGAGGGAGTTTATTTGCACAAAATGAATTCTTGCACTTAATGTTGGTTTGGTTAGCATTTGTTGCCTACCTGTGGTCTATATGATTCAGTGAGAAAAGTGTAAAAGTAAAAAGTAGCCAGAAAAGTCAATACTGAAGTAAAATACAAAAACCTACAGTAGAGTAAGAGAATATTTGTGCTTCATTGCTTCTCAGCACTGACCTAAATGTGAACTTGAGTTTTTGGCCGCCGTTGCGCTGATTGAAATTATACAAAAATGTGCACTAAATTTGACTTCCGCACGATTTGAAGTCAATTATAGTCGTTTTTTGAAGTTGCCTTGACAGTTGTTGGATGTACGAGGGGGAAAGTTTGAGGTCACTTAAGTGAAACTGATGGAAAGAAATGGCATATGATGGGCAGGATAAAAGCGCCCATCCAGGGGGAGAGATAAAGAGGACAGAGCGAGGGAAGAAACGAAAGGTATGGATGCAGGGGCGTCGAAAAGGAGGAGAGGAGGGAGGTAGCGGGAGGGCGAGGGTGCGACGCGAAAGTGAGTTAGCCTGTGAGGGTTTTAAAATTCTGAAGTGGAAAGTCCCTCCATCTGTTATTGAGGAACGGTTCTGACTCAGTGATTTCTATGATTGGCCTTAATCCCAGCCGAGTGGAGGAGACAGAATGAAGAGCTTAGAGCCGACCGCTCTCACTCCAGCGGCTGCCGCGACTCAGTCTGCTGCCCCCTCATGGAGCCACCGACCGCTGCGCGGCGCTAAACCGCACCGAGCCGGCCGAACCCCCTCGGGCTGTGACACCGCGCTGACATTTGAATACGGCACGCATTTGTCATCGGCCCCGGCGCGCGTATTCATGCCCGCTGATGATGCCCCTTGCGTCTCCTCAAATATCACGGAAGCAATACTGGCCTGATATGTATCATGTCTGCTGCACTTTCAGCGCAGACCTGACACAGCTAATTATTCCAAGTGGCTTAGTGCGTCAGCATGTAACGTGGCAGCTTCTCGCCATGGTACCAGAGGAACAGCCCTGCTTGATGTGCAAGTGTTTAAACTGTGATGACTTAAATATGTTACGCGGGTGTCCTTGATTTCAGACGGTACCTTCTTAACATTTAACAGCTACAGCTAGAACGAAGAGAGATCTCTGATTTAATTTCGCCTGGTCAAAAACAACAATTGCCACTTTTTTAAACGATATATGAAAGGGATGTTCGATACCATTTTTTGTTGGGGGGGGGGGGGCAATACCGATACTTGGTATCGATACTCAGCCATTCCTAATATATAATCAATAAAATAACTTTTTTGGGTCCTTTAATGCTTACCCCAACAATAAATATATAAATTACAGGCAGGACTGTTTTACAATATTTTGTCCTTTAATATTTGTTTAAAACAGAGACACAAATAGGCAAAAATTGCCCAATTATGGGGGGGTTATTTTATTTTTATTGTATTTTTTTTGGGGGGGGGGGGTGTTTGTAAGTCATTCATTATCTTTGTCATATATTGTAATTAGAGCTGTCAAAGATTAAAAAAAATTCAATCAAATTAATCACATTTTAGAATTTTGATTAATCCCGATTAATCGCTTAATTAAAAAGACTTTTTCTCAACAGTTTTTGCCCGCCAAATTTAAAGAGCAACGGTTATGTGTTAATTTTTTTGACATGTTATCAGGACGTCTTCACAAAAAAAAAAATGTCCACTGCACACGCTCATCCTCCTCTTTTTCTAATCAGTTAATTACTTGCATTAAAAAAAGGACCCGAGTAGTTTGACATGAACAAATATTCTGAATGTCATATGCAAACATTTATGAAATGCTTTACTTTAATGCATGTAGTTATTTTAATTGCTCAAACATAACCTGTGCTACCTTTAACGTAACCATCCGCTGTCAGGCTAAAGTCAAAATTAATAGTGTGATTAATCTGCGTTAATACATGATTAATTAATTAGTTAATGCGTTATCTGTGACAGTACGAGTGTTAATGTTTAAAAAAAAAAGAGGCTAATATCGACTGATTAAAACAGCCGTCCAATTAATCAGTCAGGACTTATTCACGTAATTGCTATCCCTAATTGTCCTTTCAGATATCTGCAACATCATTTCATCCAGAACAAATCACATCACATTTGCCATCCACTTGTATGAAGTTTGTCGTTACAGATGTGCAATTCATTTGCAGATATTGGCCATCCTTACGCCTTTTCAGATATTTTGGCAGTTTTTAAGTCATGCTCTTCATTCAACACCCAGACATACCCAAAAAAAAAAATAATAATCTAAGCCAGTCTCTTTAGAAACAATGCTGTCTTAAACAGTAACAGCACAATGAAATCAAGCTTTTTGTGGCTCCATAGTTGTCTTTTGTTATAGAGCGCCATTTGAGAGACAGAAATAATAAAATGTGCCATTACTAAAAATGACCCGTACAAAGCCCACTTATGCGGAACAAGTGCACTCATATAAGACGTTGCATTATTTCCTGCCATAAATGAAGATGGAAAAAGTGCCATTAAAGATTTGACAATGTGCCATTTCAAGTGCTTATCAATCTCGCTGTGATATATTGAAGCACGGACAGATATGTAACAATAACAATAACAAAGAACGAAGACAGCAAGCACAATGTGATGTGGGAAGTGGCCCGCCCGGTCGGTGGATGCGGAATCCGAAGAGCAACAGCATCAGATTCACTCGTCGTCATCTAGCAGGAGAGGAGAGGCGGCAAGAGTGAGGAGAAGCGGTAGTAAAACAGGCTTAAGTGTGGTTTAACTGAATGCTAAACTATAAAAAAAAAAAAAAAGGTCTTAAATTGGAATTAAAACATTTCAACTGCGGCTCTAATTTCCGTAGGTTCCTGAATGTTGTAGCCCAAATGATCTAGAACCTCTGGACTTTTTAAGAACAATTACAAGTTTTATTATACAATAATCAGTTTTTTTTATGGGGTTGGGTTATGCTAGAGAAGAAGGCTTTGTTGCAGCCTCTCAACTGAAGAGAATGCTTAAAGCAATGATAGTTATTACAAAAAACGGCCAGCAGGTGGCAGTTGAGTGTAAGAGATCAACCAGGGCCATGTTGCAAAAAGGCTCTTTTCCCCACTGCAAAATGGAAACAGATAGATATTTACTTTTTTTCCTGATGAAAGAGACTTTAATCTTTCTTTTGGTAGGTTCCAAGTTTTTTTTATAGTAATAGAACACAATATTCTGTGGGCCTTGCAAAATCCAGTAAAACAGCCGGGAGCAAACAGGGTTGCTTCAGTGAAAATGGCTGGGAGTGAATGAGTTAATGACACTCCCAAAATATTTTTAATAGTTCATATTCAAAGTTTTACCACAAACTATGATTCTCAAAACAGTTTAATATCATTCCAAGCTACGAAGCTCATCACCGACGGGGCTTTTGGTGCCATTTTGTTCACAAAAAGCACTACAACCGCCAAGTCCGTTTTTGAGCATGTCGATGAGAATAGCTTGAAAGAATACATACATTTGTGAATAGTGAAGCGAATTACGGTCCGAGAGTTTCGTCAACATGGACGGTCTTTTCTACAACAGCTTTAATGGTAGTCTGCAGCCATAGCAAATTGTATACTGCATGGATAATATGTGCTCAAGAGTCCCCGGGCTCACTCCTTTGATTGGGACGGATCACATCAGCCAATCAGTGAACATTTTAGCCGTGCCCTTCCCTCAACACATCATTACGAGCGGCCTCAGCAGAGTCATTCCGCAGTTTCTTCGGCCCCGATGTGCCGTCGGTCCGGCAACAAAAGCCAACCGGGTCATTTGGAACGCGTCGAGTGGCCGCATTCAAGGCCGCAATCACGTACAGACCGCGTTTTTGTACCCTCAAGTGCCCTCTGGCTCAAACACACACGGAGGGGAGCTGTTTTGCCAGAGTGTCCGTCTGGATAACGCAGGCGGCAGGCAGTGTGCGGTGTGGAGTGCTCTTTATAAGCTAACGCTTCAATGGAAGGGCCTCACGGACCGCTGCAATCACGCAGGTGGTCCGGTGTCAAGTTGACGCTTAGCGCAGCATGACGCCACCTGTCCCTGGTGGGCTGTCATTCGCCGAGAAAGACTTTGAGTGAACGAACCTCTCCCCTCCGGACCAGAGCAAACACAACCGTAATGAATATTAAAGATTATAATCGCCTCATGCTGAGCTTCACCTTCATCTTCCCGCTCTGTGATTTCACAGCGAGGCAACTCAACCTTTCACCGGCGGGATTTTTATGACAGCTGAGACGTCAACACACATCTTTGGATTTTTTTTGGGGGGGGGGGGGGTCATTACTTCCAACGCGGGCGCGACAAATTGATATATTGGCCGTTAAGGACTTTGTCGAAAAGCCATTGTTCTGTCAATCAATGATGGTTTTATTAATGATGTTATGTTTTATAGTCGTGATGTCGTTTTTAAGCAGAGGAGGCATATTGGATTTAGCTCCAAACAAGAGGGTCCCATTAGTTCAGGTTTAAATGTCTTGTTGCATCAACGGGCTTGCGGTATATGGAAACATGGAACTGCCAATATGGGGTAAATATTTTTTAATGGCAAGTGTTCAAACGTACTCGCAAATACATTTGAACGTATTTTACAAACTTGTAGGCTAAATGCTACAAACATATGCAAGTAATACCTCATGGCAAATATGGGAAAATATGCTATGTTTGTAGCATTTAGCCAACAAGTACATACAGTACGTTGGAATGTACTCGCGAGTATTTTTTTAACGTAAAAAAACACGCGAGTACGTTCGAACGTACTTGTACGCTAAATGCTACAAACATTGCATCATTTCCCCTAATGCCACATGGTATTACGCCAAAAGAAATGACTGCTGACATAATAATAAATCATAAATGTTGTTCCTTAATTTGCGAACGTATTGGTATAATATGGGCCAAAAAAGTGTCTTTGTTTCACTTGCGCATGCCCAACTTGCAATTACAATTGTATACTCTGTGGAATATTGAGAAAATATGCTATGTTTGTAGCATTTAGCCTACAAGTACGTTGGAATGTACTCGGGAATATGTTTGCACGTATTTGCAAGTACGCTCAAACATAACTCGTAAATACTCGTAAATACGCCAGTCAAAAATGTTTACTCCACATTGGCAGTTCTATGCTGCCGTAGTAAACAGGTACGAGGGTCCTCGTTAAGAAAGTTACCCCCATGTTTACTGTTATTTGGTTTGTGTGGCAAACCAAGAATTGAGCATTCTTCAAATATGCCGCCACGAGATGTAAGCTTGTAAGTCAAGGTACCACTGTACAGTGGATCCCGGCTCACTCCAAGACAGTTTCTTAACTCTTTGACTGCCAGACGTTTTCAGAAAAGGGATGCCGCCAGTGCCAGCCGATTTAAGCATTTTGACTGATTTTCAAGGTCCACAGAAAATGTTCTGTTTGGACTATGGAAACACACGTACTACCAAATGAAAGATTGGACTTTCATCTTTCATCAGAAAAAAAGAGTTTGTTTCTACCTTATTCCGTTCTTTAGTAATCAACAATAGAAAATGGTTAGTTTGACCCAATTTCGCCTGTGTTGGACCAAAATACGGAGAAATCAAGCTTTTAGTGAAGCGATATTATTTCATGCATTCTAGTGAATTTGACACTTCTTTTTGTCCATGAATGATGCCACAAACACCTAAATAGTGCTTTACTTCTATAAAACACTACCACCAAGAATGAAAAAGTGTTTTTTGATAGCAAAATACGTTTATTTACATTCAACAGTGTAACAATTTGACAACAATTTGGCAAACTATTTACAAATGTGTGCAACTGTGGTGCTATTTACAAATATGTGGATGTTTCAACGACAGTTTTTCTTTTTGTAACACTCTCCTGCGTGCAAAGAGACGCAACAGCATTTGCACAACAGATTGCCTCTTCGCGTGCGCCACTTTCTTGCCGGCCGTTTTTTTCCGGGGAATAGCAAGTATATACTGCAGTGTGTCATCAAGTCTAATATCAGGATCATGCTACGGTTACGTTACGGTGGTGTTACGTCTCGCTTCCCCGTGTCCTTCAGTTGCTATACCGGGTTGGTAGGAGATGTTCTGATCCATTTTATCCACTCCATTCATGGTGGCATCGTAGTCCAGAAACAGTGTCTTCTCCGTGATCAGACTGTACCCGCTCCTCCGATGAATATGCATTGGACTCGGGGTACTCTTCATTGTCCGATCGAATGTCCGCTTGTGCAGCTCCGCGTTTTCCGGCCTTAGCAGCGCTAGCCGCGCTAGCCGCGCTTTGCCGGTGGGGCTTACTACGTGTTCATAACAGTCACGTTGGCGTAGAGCTCGGAGTCATCTTCATCATCATCATCAATCTGCATTGGTCGATGCCAACTCTCCATCGCCCGATCGAATGTCCGATTGTGTAGAAGTACCCGGCCGGCTATTGTGCGCGTTTTCCGGCCTTAGCAGCGCTAGCCGCGCTAGCCGCGCTTAGCCGTGAGGCTTACTACGTGTTCATAACAGTCACGCCAAAGCTTCCAACTTTGGCGTAGAGCTCGTTGTCATCATCATCGTTGACATCAATGCGCTTTTTAGTATTGATTGATGCTTTCCGTCTTTGAAAAAAATGCTCAAGCTGAGCTGCTTGTAACCGGTTGCTTGGTCAAGCCATTGTGGCTTGGATCAGCCATTGTCTCCTCAACACTCTAGCTCCGCCTCACGTCTTCTACTGACGCCCACGGTGGGCGGCCCATCCAACCTTGTGCAAAGAGAGTCATCGCTGCCCTCTAGGGGCCAAAACGAGTCTTTGACTAATCAGATCTGCCTGATACTTTCAGCACAGCTGCCCAAGGCTTTCCTGCACCCGTTTTTGAAAAAAAAAAAAAAAAAACATAGGGGACGTCTTTTAACGTCCTCGGCGCCCTTCCCTAGGTTTATGCTAAACGTTTTATAACGTTTATGGCAGTCAAAGAGTTAAGTGGATTCATGTGAATGCTGAATTCCGAATAATCAGGAGTTCACTGTATACTTTTGTGACATTTGTATGTTGGGAAATGATGAACTAATAGATGACCTCAAATGAGAAAGTGGTCAGTTCCATTCCAATTTTCTGCCAATCGGTGGCTAGCGAGCCACCATTATTTTTGAGTGCATATTTTTCATGCAAATTTTGCTCTGTTTCTGAATATGACCCGAATGAAATTAATGTCGGCGACCATCAATCAATGAAATGCGTTTGACTGCGGGCTGTAGCTCACATACGTTGTGCGCAGACCTTGTGGACGGACGTCGCCATCCATTACCATCGTGTTTATGTTCCTTGACCTTGCCGGAAGGCTCGCTGACAAATCGCGCCGTCATACGTCGTCGATGGACGACGGCGGTATAACAATCAGGCACTTAAGTTGTGAGGTCAGCTCTCCTGGTGGCGAGCGTTGTGCGGGCCTTTCGTTGGGAGCTTTTCTATTGGTGCTGATCGAACCACGCTCATCCAGTCGTCTAAGCTGCTTGGGTTCCTGCCACCAGCAGGGGCTCAGACAACTCCTTCCCGCATCTCTCACTCTGATTCATTGGCTGTTTGTCTTGCCCATCCATCTGGGCCGACGCCGAAGACGCATGGCTGTTTGGGAGCAGCCAGACTGCATTAAAATGCCGGGGATAAGACAGGGTCCTAGAGGAATAATGGCCGAATTGGGCGATTGGGAGGGGGGGGGGGGGGGGGTATTTTTCGAGTAATAGACAGAGTGCCGATAAGAGATTGTCGCTGTTGGAAAAAGGCAGAATCGAAAAAAGATGAAAGGGAAGCTCGATCGTAGATCCTGACAGGGGTTGGTAAAAAAAAAAAAAAAAAAGGATAGAGGCCTTGTCGTAAATATACCGTCGTTATTTCAAGGTTACCTCAAGTTGAGGAATATTGCACAGGGTGTCCTCGATTGACAACAGTTTCGTGTGAGGTTACGAACAGAATGCAATGAACTCGTTTGCATTTTCCTCATATTGAACAATGTAATGTTTCATTGTGGTTGCCTCGTTAACATCAATGAGCCACTTTACAAGCACACACACACACACACACACACACACACACACACACACACACACACACACACACACTCACAGTTTTTGCTTATAGGCTCCCGGGTTAATAATTTCAATGCACTAATTAGATCCTCATTTTGTTGATTCACTCGACGATGTTCCCATTAGGACAAGAATGCAATCTTTAGTTAAAGGGCTCGCTCAGGTGATTTTGAAAGACAAATTAAATAGCAGTACAGCAAAGTACGAAGAGGACATTTGTAAGAAGGGGTACTTTTAGTATTTATTCATCCGTTTTTTACTGCGAATAAAGACAGATCTTCACTTTCATACTCCAAAATCTCTCTTAACAGATGTTAATACTCTTAGGTTTCTCTCTTTGCTTTATTCCACACAGTCTTTCATTGTGATTTGTTGTTGTTTTGTTTTTGTTTTTTTGTTTAAGTTGGTCAGCTTTGGCCACCAGGCTCAAGATCACCCCCTAGGGGCCATAGGTAGAGATACCTCAGAAAAAGGGAGCTATTTGATTTTTAACATTTCTAGATGAAGGGAAATATAAAATGGTAATGTGTATGGAAAATTGCAGAGGTGACACCGTCTCATCGCCAGTCCGTCACTGGCGAACTCCTGTTTCGACTGACGGAAACTTTGAAACGCTGATGGATTAAGCGTTGATGGAAGATTTTCAGCCGTGACCCGAACCGTCACGAAACAAAAAAGCAAATTCGAGGGTTAGTTTAAGGATGAAGACTGACGGACTGGGCCTGCACGAAATAATGACAGACTGGCGGGCCAGCAGTTAGCAAATGACGAGTGGTTTAATGACACGCCCACTACTGGAAAATGATTTAACAATAAAGAAACAATATAATTCTAACAATTTTTCAATGAATTATGGTGGAAATGACTATTAGGAATTAATAATTTCTGCATTTCTGGATTTTGAAGTATTCAGTTTAGGTGAACGGTATGAGATTTTTAATGGGTTTAATGAGTACACACTCACACGCACGCACACATGCACACACACACACACACATACACATGCACATGCACATGCACATACTCACCAACATACAAAATAAAAAATAATAATAAAATAAATAAATAAAAAAGAGAGCAATGATGATGACATGTCAAATCGGCAAAATTACCAAATGAACAATACTGAGCTCTAAAGAAAAAATGAAATAAAAAAATAATAATAATTTCTGCATTTACCTCATTTGCGGGTTCGTCATTCATGAATTTGCCTATTTGCATTTTTTTTTTTAAACCGATCCTCAGTTTTCCACAAAAATTGAGTGAGCCTCCATTACTCAGAGCTATTTGCTTTTGCAGGGGTTCACTGTAGGCTAGTATAAGCAACATCAAAAAAAGAAAGTGGTTCTTCGCAATGGTTAATAACTGAATTAATAATATAAGCAGTGGTTGGCAGCATTTTTATTCCCATTACTGACACATTTGGGTGATTAAACAAGCCTGGAGTCAAATTGACCCAGGGACATTATTGCTGCCCATCCTGAGACACAAACGAGGAGGTTTAACCGACTGTGCCTCGGACTGGACACGCTTATAATAACCAATCAAAGCCCTGTTGACTTGTGACACTCACTGCTGATTTTGTGTTTCCTTCCAGAAACTGGCCAATGAGGCAGAGCAGCTTCAGAAGGATCACGAGTGGCAAGACGGAGTGACGGTAAAGTAGGACACGACCTCTCTTTTTTTCCTCTCTTCCCTGGACGACCTTCCCTTCTCTTCCGGTTTCTTTTTCGGGCAACATGTGTACAGTATATCGTGCTCTTACTGGTGTATCTTCCCGTTACGTTCTCTCCGGTTAAACGCAAAGCCGGGTACACACATACAGATTTGTAACATCTCTTTTTTTTGTTTTTTTAATTTTTTTATTTATACTTAAAAAAATAATAATAATAAAGATTTGTAACATCTCAACCGATCTATCAAATGGGAGAACCAACATAAGACGAGGGGAAAATTTGTCAAGTGCGTTCTTACTCTTGCTCTCAACTCTATATGACCAACACAGCTCATGCAGTACCAAACCTCACCTGTGGAGGCAGAAGGGTGCCACAGGGCTTGCAGACTGCTGGAAAAATACAAAGATGTCAAATCAGATTTCCCCACTTAATGCAGATCATCGTCTTTTAGTATCATAAGGATTTCTGATCGTAACAGTAAAACAGGTTTAACAGTTGCGATTGTTTGGACTGTTTTCCAACCAAACGTGACGTAAATAAATAAATAATAATAATAATAATAATATAATAATACATTTATATTATTTAAGAGCCTCTCTGTTCAACTTAGCATACTTTTGCTGACCTTTAAAGCCGCAGATCTTCTCTCAAAATCTAAAAAATAACACACACACACGCACACACAATGTTGCAGAGGTTTGCGTATTTGTCCGTATCTGTTTCTGATCCTCACATGCACCGATGACTCTCAAATTTGTAAACACTCAAATACCCCCGCGCACACGCAAGTACGTATGTAGCAGATCCACCTTCCCTGCTGTCATATCCTCCGTCTCCAGGGAGACGGGTTTGCTGTCATGCTACACTTCCCCCAAATGGATTTTTAACCCCCTTGTGCCTCCAGGGGGGATGTTTGAGAAAAAGCTTTAACTGATTTCAAACGAATAATAATGAGCGCCACTTTCTTGCAAAGTCCTTTTTGTATTTTTTTGCATTTTATTTAATATCAATTCACGCTTGCTTAGCCTCTGATGCTGCGGCGTTAGGGTGACTGCGCTGGGCTTCGACCTTCCCTTGCCGCTTCTTTCGCCAGCAGCGGTGGGGAGATTTGATGCCTGCCTGGCTCACAAAAAGAGTCCGGTTCACAAAACTGCAATCCAGCATGGCGTCAATAGTTGTCTAGTGCTACCACAAACCATTTAAGCGGGAGCCTTCCCACCTTCACGGCACACCACCAAAAAAAAAAATTGCCACAAAAGTATGACTGTATGAAATAATGATGATCTCATCTCAATTTATTCACAATTAACTTAATCAGGGTGAAATCTGGGCCTTTTTAATTGAAGAGGACGCTATAATTATGTCGTATGAATGGGAACGGGTGAAAATGCATGTTAGTTGAAACTTCTGCCACCTAATGAAAGAGTCTATAATTATTTTAAAAGCTATAATAGACTTGGCAAAGTGGTGGACATACTGTCCTATCCAACAGGCAATTCAAGTTTCCCGCAGCTCCTTCACCTTCTTCTTTCTCTTAAAGGCACATGCATGCATACAGACGCAGTAGAGTATTTTGCATACCAGTACCAAAAATAAACGTAGCTTTCAAAGTACCACCGAGACTGAGAGAATCACTATTTTGTTATATGCTTCCATTTTTTTTTTTTTTCAAATAGTTGTGTTTTTTTAAGGGTATTTTATTTTTTTACACGTCTAAATGTATTGAACGTGTAGGAGGGTAAAACTATATAAAATAAATGTCTCTCTAGCACAATTTCTTTAAATAGGGCTGGGCAATGAATTGATTTTGGCTTCCCTTGATCTTTAAAACATTATAATCAAAGAAACACTATCCATTTGCCGAATGGTGAGGTGTGCATGCACGTTCCAACGTTTTCAAAGTTCCCCGAATGCAGCATGCCTTTTGCGTAGCAAGCATACAACGTTATGGGACTCTGCCGTCCCTGTGTGTGTTTTAAAGTGTTTAATGACACCCCAGTTGGAGTTGACTGCAAAATGAAACGCACAACAGATATACTTACACTTTTTGTATATTTCAATATTAGACATGCTTCGTTTTAAAACATCGCTGCTGTTAACGATATAGTCAATGTAAAATCACATTGACATGCTAACAGGAAATTAGCATTGAGCTCGAGGAGTTTTTCTACTCTTCTTATTCCATTAAGTGTATACTCCATGCATGTATGGCACTACACTGCCTCTAAGAGGCCAACACGTGCATAGCAGGAACAACCTCTATTTATTGTTATTTAACTCATTCATTGCCATTGACATTGGCTTTAGACGTCAAAAATTAATTTGAACTATTTCTATTAGTTTAAATTTTTCTTCCACTTTTGCTAACAAGAGTATGAAAACCTAGAAAAAATGTTTTACTGTAAATTTAGAACATATATAAAATTTGTGATCAATCGTTAGTTAACAAGTGAAGTCATGTGATTAATTACAATTTTAAAAAAAGAATCGCCTGACGGGCCTAATTTAGAAAAATAAAATCTAAATAAGGGGCATTTAATCGTAATTAATCGCATGATAATTTTATATATGTTATGAATGTACAGTAAAAAAATCTAGGTTTTTATAAAAAAATGAAATGAAAAAAATGTTAACCGAATAGAAATAGTTCACATGAATTTTTGACGTCTATAGTCGTCAATGGCAGTGACTTAGTTAATGCTTTTTATTAGAATTATTTTAGTATATTATTATGTTACTTTGTGCTCTGCGATTGGCTGGCAGTTCAGGGTGTACCCCCGTCTATTGCCCGAAGCCAGCTGGGATAGGCTCCAGCACCCTCGCCACCCTTGTGAGAAATAAGCGGTTAAGAAAATGGATGGATGGATTATGTTACTTTGCTAGTAAAAATTCATAAAAAAAAATAAAAAAAAGTGAACATGAGTTAACTTAGCTTGCTCATGGCCTTTAATTTCCCTCATCTGTCCGGCTACCTGCCTCACCCTTTCCTCCCAACCAGCAACACTAATTTACCTTCTTCTTTTTTTCGCTTATCAGCACGCGACTCCAATCAGGCATGAAAACAGTCGGAATATATCATATTGTTGCAAATAGCGCAGAGGAATCCTAATAGCGCCCCTCTATTAATAATGTATTGGAGCTGATTTCATTTGCCTTTATAATTAGGCCAGGTAATGAATCCCAGCAGGGGCGACTGTGAAACCATTAAAGAGAAATCTCAGAGAGGCGGAGGACGGGCGGAGAAGCCATGGGGGGAGGGGGTGTGCGGGGGGGCGACTCGATACGCCTCAACCTCGCGAGAAGATTCTTCTTGTTTTTTGATTTTTGTGCCTTCCTAATTTCCCTTTTGGCTGAACACTCTGCTGACTGACAGTCTAATTAGATTAGAGCTGCATGCTCTTTGGGCACATTAGGAGCGATGCAGCCGTGCATTTTAAACTGGCGGGTGGAGCAGCCTGTCAAAGCCACAGAAAAAGGTGTTTATGCATGGGAGACGGCGCATTTAATTGCGCGTGCATGTGTGCGGGGGCCGCCAACTGCATAAATAGGATTGTAGGAGTGCATTTTGTTTGATTATTATTACTTTCCCCAAGGACATCACGTTTTGAATGTTTTTGTTTTTTTAGTGAGCGGGATTACACGTAGGGCTATTTCCACGAAATTTGGTTGGGGCACTTAGCCTTATCCAAACAAGTGGTTCTCAAATGTTCTTTATAGGAGAAACGTTTTTATCCTGAATAATCTTCATGACAACTAAGAATATACTGCTATGTGTACCCCTAAATGCCATAAGAGTTATTTTTTGAATGTTTCAGCCCAAATATTTTCCCAGTTTAGCATAAGTTGTCAGTGGCTAGAAAGTGACTCACGCTCACTGATGTAGAGATGACAAATATTCGTTATATGTCACAGTTGTATATCGGAGCTTTTAATTGGCTTAGAGCAGGGGTGCTCAAGTTCGCTCCTGGAGAGCCCCTATCCAGCCAGTTTTCCCCAAAAAATTCTCCACTAACACACCTGATTCATAATCAGGATCGTTATCAGGCTTCTGCAAATCTTGCTGATTAGCTGATCATTAGATTCAGCTGTGCTGCAAGAGGGATACATGGAAAACTGGCTGGATAGGGACTCTCGAGGACCGAATTTGAGCACCCCTGGCTTAGAGCTAAGAAGGTAATAAGTAGTTCAAATATCAGCAATTTTTCCACCACCACATTAGGACATCACAAAATAAGACAGCAATAATGAAATTAAAACATTCTGCCCCAACCAGCCCAAAAAAATTGGCTGATTTTTGCTGATTTTTCTCTCTCGTTAAATTAAACAAATAAAGTAATTGTATATACAATAATTCATATATATATATATATATATATATATATATATATATATAATACAATAAAGTATTGTAAATCAATAACATTTTCTTCCTGTAATTAATATCTTCATTGTTGTAAGCATAAGAGACATAAATAATAAATAAATAAATAAATCTATAAGGCACACCTAGCGATGTCACTTCACAAATCGGCCACTAGGTGAACAGCATTGCAATGTAGAAAATCGTCACCTTCTTAAAATAATTGCCTACGTTATTTTTTTTTCCCCCAACATTTTTGGGGGGCCTAAATCATCTCCTCATGATTCAAATGGTTAATTTTTAGGGTGTTTCCTGAAAAATCTGAAAAAAATGACGTCTGCGATTATTTTAAGAAGACTGTTATCACAGGCAACAATAACTTTCTTTTTAATTTCCTATGCCTCTGTGGCAAAAAAGCTAAGCGTGGAGAGTTCCTGTTGCGGAGAGCCAGCGAACAGTCATGAATGTGCTATAACTTCCACTAGCCTTGCAAACATCCACACTCGCCCTTTATTCTCGCCTGTTTCCTATCTTTAAAGAGTTTTATTAATCCGCGTCTATCTTGAAAACAGCGCCATGTTGTTTGCGTGTCAATATAAAATAACAGTACAGTAGCAGTTTTTCTGTTGCTAGTGTCCACTGCTCGTCGCTAATTGGTGGATAATTGTTCAGTTCAGTGTGTCACATAGACCCGAAAGCTATACGATCGAGTGCCACATTCGATTTTTGCAGCCTCAGTAATTCTATTGTTTATTAGGAGCTGCTTGCGTTACCTGCTCAAACCCACACGGTCGAAAACGGTGACATCATCACATCGCAAGTGGCCCGCCCGTCCCTCATCCCATCTGTTATTACGGCGGCGGCAGGCATTTGGGCCGGCCATCGCGTTGCAAGCACTTTGACTGCCGCACATTATGGATGTCACAGTGTTGATCGTAACAAGCGTCGCGATGGTCGTCCGGGGTTTTAAATCCATTGGAATGTAATGGTGTGTGAAATGAACATTAAAGCGTCGGGATTGCTGATGATTTCTCAAGGTCAGGTGCTCATCCCTGTGCGACGCAATAAAAGGAACGCAACCTGTATACTCTTACAGAGCAGCTTCAGAGACAAATATCAAAATTCCCTTTTTTTGGGGGGGGTTTGTTTGGTAGAGTTGGCAGAGACTGCGGACCCTTGGAAATGCCCACTTGGAAAGGCACTGCTTAGTTTTTTTTTACTTTTTATTTCTTTCTTTCTTTCTTTCAGGAATCAGACCATAAAACAATTGTGGGTCCCTCGGTCTTCCACCAAATCGCTGAATGTGCGTGTCCTGCACACCACTGAGGGCAATGCATTTTTACACACACTTGAACTTATTTTTCTTGCTCTAAACTATTTTTTTCTAAGGCATTAAGATACCTTTGAGTTCTTTGAGTTGATACGGTTTTCGATATGTGGGGTTTGAAACGATTCAAGGACTGTTAGATTTGAAAGGGGAATGATTCGATTCGGTATAGCTCAGTTTGAGAGGGTATGATGCGATTACTTTTTTTTTTTTTCCATACGTCCGAATGGACTTGTCATTTCCTCTGTATAGAGATAGATATATCTAGATTTAATATGTATCTTGATACATTTTAAAGTAGATCAATTCAACGCGGTTTGGTTGCATTTTACACGTTTTAAATGAAAAACAATTTTACGTTTTTTTTGTTACACCGCTATCGTTGAATCAACTAAGTATTCACATCGCTTCACTTTTCTCGTTGTTTGCCTTATTCCAAATTAGATTAACATTATTGTATTGAAAACTCCACACGTCAGAATCAAAATCGTCTTCAATGGCCAATTATGTAAATCACACAAGGAATTTGTTATTAGAGATGATCGATCCCACTTTTTTTTTTCCAGACTGATACCAGTACAAGTATTAAATGCTCGAGTGGTCACCTATACCAAGTACCGATACCATAAGTAAATGTTACCCCCCCCCCAAAAAAAAAATGACAGATGATTTTAAAGGAAAACCTCTATATATCCCAATGCTGCATTTTTCCTTAAAATCGCATGAAATTAATGTAATTTCTAATTCCTGATCCTAAAACAGCCACAAGAGGAAGACTGATACTGTTATCAGCTGCCATCTCAAATCTTGAAATAAGCCCTGATATTGGCCCAATACTGATACCTGGCTGGTATCGGTACTCGTCCATCCTTAGTTGTTGTTTAGATGAGTGTTTCTCTGCGATAGTGTTTGAGACCAATCATCGGCTTGAAAGTGGCTCTGGATGCTCAGCCGAGCTAGCATGGGCTTAGAAACCCATTGAGCAGGTGGCTATTGCTACTTCCTGACTGAGGGTGAACATGCTGCTAACGTAATGAATTTTATATATATTTTTGTAAATCCAAAAACATTGAATCGAAATGACTTGCTTGACGAAACACACTGTAAAAAAAATAATAATAATAATTGTCGACAACATAGCTGCAGCGTTTTTACAAAACATTAAATTTGCGTCAATTTAGTTCAGTTGTGATCGTTTTTTGAACTCGTCGTACAAGCACTCATCGAGTCCGCGGGCCTGCCACGGCTGACGGCATGCTGACGCAAAGTGCAAACACATTGCACGAGATTGGCCGGCGGAAAGGACAGAGATTGTGGATATCGCGGAGAGGCATGTTATTTCCATCAGATTGTGATGTGGCAGCCGCTGTACGTTTGTAATGCATTAGCGCTAATAGCGCTACCATTAGGGAAGCAGCGAGGGAGAGGGCCTGCTTGATGGCTTGTTAAAACTGGCAGAAGGGAGTGACAAAGCCAGGCGCAGAGGGAGAGGGAGTGAGAGGTGCGAGGGCACAAAGTGTAAGAGACGGAAACAAAGACGGCGCCGTCTTCCAGACCATTTAGTGCAATCATCACTCGCTAATCAATCAGACCTTTCATCACTGGATGCCGCAAACGCTGGCGTTCGCTCCTCCTGGCTGTCAGACTCCTTCATGCCTGCTCTCCACTTGGCCAGACAATTTGGTGCTGAACGATGCGGCTTCCAGTGGACAATAATAAGGGACAAAAGAACTGCTGTAAATATTGAACATTAGTGAAAAATATTTGGCCGTCCCGAAAATGGCTATAATTGGCTATATTGATAGTTCAAACAATAGTGGGGGTTTCCATCCACTCATTTTCATTAGAATTTTCAAGAAATGCGAAAATAAAACTGAATGGAAAAGGGGCCCAAAATTCGCAGAAAGGTTTTTACGCTTAGAGGGGGTGGATTTTGAAGCGCATCTTAAAAAGCAAAATGCGAATGTTGGCAGGTTTTGCGAATAAACGCTGACAAAACCGGATATTGCGTCACACTTACTTACGCAATGGTGGACGATAAAGTAAGGTATGTTTGGGGGGGGGGGGGGCGAAAATCTTTTGGGAATTAATTAAAGAAGCGAATATTAATGCAATTTTAGATGGAAAACAGCAAAGAAACGCTACGGTTTATCAAGAATTACAAAAGCAAACAAATACGACGTCATCGCACGGCGCAGTCGCTTCCTGGTCTTTTACTTTTAAATTACTGGTGGATCCCATCTCTATGGTGTATACCGCCACCTACAGCGGCGGAGTCCCCTCTCAACATTCGCAAAGGAAGAACAGATGGAAACGGGTTTAAGTCGCGTGTCCGTTTTGCACATTTTCAGTAAATTGGCTTTAAAATTCTAAATCATTGGATAGAAACCTGACTATTAAATGTAGCCCAAATTATAATCCTGAACCATTTCATACAATTAAAAAAAAAATTACATTGGTAATGAAGTGCTGCTTCCAAGAGTGAAAATATCATCCTCGCTTTTACTGTCTTTACATCTCAAACTCCTCGCACCGTCCCAGGTTGTCATGTTAATAAGAAACATACTCAGAATTGGCCCAAAAAAGAAAAAAAGTGTGACTCTTGTTACTCTTCGTGTCAAAAGCATGTCAAAGATGTGTTTTTGAGACACCTTGAGAACTTTTAAATTGACTCACCAACTGGCTTAGTCAAAATAACAGGCAACCTTTAAAAAACACAAAGGGAAAAAAGTTTTCTCTGCTTTAAATTGACCATTGGTTGCGAATGCGAGTTTGAATGCTCGCCTGTATTTGTCAGCGATGGGATGGACGAGTGGCCAGTCCGGCTTTTCACCCTGCGGCGAACCAAAACACGATGATTGTTATCTAAAACCGTGGGCGGACATTTCCCCTCCCACTGATGTCGCAGCTGCAGTATTTAGCACACGCCTTTAAGACACCAATGTTTCTTTCTGAGATGTGACGTGAGGGGCCGCGAGTAGAGAGCGGGAGGGTTGTTGGGGGGGGGGGGGGGGGGGGAGTGATTTCAGTTGACCTTTCACAGAGCCTCCATTTGAGATAATTGGCCCTTCAGAGGGAGAAATCGTGTTGGCCACTCTCACACGAGGCCCTCACAGCTACCAGCTCCATTAGCAACAGTAGACATTAGTCACATTCTATGTGGTGAAATCGAAAGAAAAGAAAAAAGATCGCAGTTATCTTTATGTCATTATTCCTTTTTATATTTTGTTTCGTCTCAGTGAGTCATTCACTCACTCACTTATGCTCATTAGTTCGTTCACTGCTGTTGACGAGTATACACCAACGAGGATGGGTAAGGGCGGGTCTGATGCTCCTCCACTGTAAATTTCAAGCTGAGAGGCAACTTTACTGATGCACAGCCACCAGTAGATGGCAGCAATCTACCATTTTAGATATGAGATAAGCCCACTTTGTGACTTCCATTTTTATAATGCTGATTATTAAGTAACGGTGAAAGGGCAGAATCAAACGATGAGAGTCTATTCTTCCATTTGTTAGATTTGGTGTACAGTGAATCCACATGTAATTGAAAAAGCATTGACACGTTTTTTTAACCTCAAAAATTCTTCAAAATTGCTGATAAACCTCCAACATGCGTTTTACACGAAAAAAAAAAAAATCAGATAATAAATAATACAAAAAAATGTAATGACAAATATATTGAAAAGATTAAAAATGATTAGATTAATAAAAATATTTAAAAAATATTTGGGGTGGGGGGGTTCAGGATCATGTGACTCGCGAGGGGTGGAGGGTGTCACTGTATACAGTATTAAACAGAATATCCTGTGTCTTGAAAAGGTCAAAATGCTCTAAAAGTCCTCAATGACTAGCATACATGTTTTTGGAATGTGGGAGGAAACACTGAGAGAAAAGCACCTCACATACGTATGTAGGCCCGAGCCTAGATTTGAACCCAGAACCTCAGAACTGTGAGGCAGACGCACCAGCCAGTAATCTTGTTCGCTGCAGTCCCGTGATGTTAAAACTGGACGCGGACATCCTGCAGCAAAAGTGTAGACGACGAGTGTGATAGTGGCCCAACATGTTGTGTCAGCAGCATCTCCCATCAAGGCTTTATAAACAATTCCGTAGAGTCGGGTTGTGCGGCGCTGCTTTGAAATACGGTGTGGCTGTTTGAAACTGCAATAAACATGGCCACATTGTGTAATCACAAATAAACTCCAGCAATTTGCTCTGTGGGCAATATCCAATATTTTTTTTTGTGTTAGTGTTTCTTTTCCCGCCTGCTGAGTGTTTTAGGCAGCCAATGTTATCACTCATTCCCCAAACACAGAATGGACTTCCATCTGTTTTGGAAAAGGAAATAATGACATGGGAGCTACCTGGGGAAAATGACAAGCCGGTAGACGTTTTTTTTTCTTCTTTTTAATTACAATAGCCTTTCCCTTCTTCCTCAGCTTTCCAGATGTTAGATCCGGTTGCCGTGGTAATTGTACAGAGATCATTTTAATCTTGATTGGAGAGCACTGTTATTTTTCTTAAGTGGCCATCTTAAAGGTCAAAATATTACATTTCATCCCCATTTTTTTTATTTTTCACACCTCACCTTGTATTGCTCTGCTTCAGGAGAAATCAGAAGATTGTTGGCTCAGATTCAGAAAACAGGTGAGCCATGATTGGCCCTGAGTAACTTTGATGTCGTTTTCAGTCGACAGCAAGTGACAAAATGGCCGCCCATTGAGTTGATTTTGCTGCTTAACTTATATTCCACAAATGTGGAGTTGACACCAATATTTTCCCTTGTACTGAAAATGAATATCGGCTCCAAATATCGGTTATCGGCCTCCACGACTACTTTTAGTCACTATCTATATCGGCCCTGAAAAAAAAAACATCAGTCAATATCTAGAATTTAACCAAGAGAAAAATGTAGGTATCAGTGTGTATGCAGTAATGCAGCGTGTTAGCCAGAAGGGATGGTGTATAGACCCCCAGCCCCCACCCATGTCTAAATCCCGTCGATCGATGGCCCTGCTTCACAGGAGATGACAATCAATAAGCAAGTGAAATCCAGCAAGCCATGCCTCTGCGCTGCTTGATTTTCTTATTTCTGCACGCTCTCACACACACATAACCAACACCCATGAAATGTTATTTGAAAGTCTGAACCTGTGGTCTCTTGGCCCCCCCTCTGGTCGCAGCGGGGTCGTAAATAGCCCAACGCCAATAACAATTTGGGACAGATTTGAACAATTGAGCAAATATTAAAAGACTGCCATATCAGTTGGCTCCTTTAGCCATTTCTGCATGAAACACCGGGAAGAGATTTAGCCTTGTTAGTCGACATGAACAGATATATATATGATTAAGAAATTCAGGTAGAAGGAGCAGGTTGCGAATAGAAAACTCGGTAGCATCAAGTTATGCCGCCCCCTACTGATATAATGTTAAATTGTAAAGAAACTTAACGGACACCGTGTTTTAGGGGGTGTGCCAAAAAATCGATTCTCATAAGAATCAAAATTCTCATTTAGTACGATTCAGAATCGATTTTAAATGTCCCAAAATCGATTTTCTTTCAATTATTTTAATACTATCTTCCCTTTGTTTGTGTGTGCCTTTATTGGGAGCGCTGTTCATGTTGTACCCGATTTGACTACTGAGCGGCAGTGTGGTTCCACGCGGTCTGATACACCGTTAAGTTGTAGCCACATTAGCGAGTAGAAGGAAAAAGTCACGGTCAAGTTATTCCAATAAAAGTTGTTTTTTGCAGCGTGGAGACGTTCTTTTGATTGCTTAAAGTGCTGTGAGTAGAGCACTAATTAGCATTAGCGAGTCAGACTGGAGTAGATCATTATGATTCCTTGAACATCTATAAATTGAAGCAAAAATCATTGTCAATCAGATCAATTTGTATCAAAAGTCGTTCTTAATCAAAAATCGATTCTGAATCGAATCGCCCACCCAAAAATCGGGATCGAATCCAATCGTGAGACATTCAAAGATGCCCACCTCTACCGTGTATTGTTAACAATATCCTATATCAAATATTCTGCCTTTGCAAAAATATAGGGTTCAGTTGGGTGTTATTTTAAACACTATCTTTTATAAAATAAATAATATAAAATAATCTCAGATAGCTGTGTCTCAATTTTGGTTACCTAAGAAAGTCCTGAATATTAGCAGTCACAATGTTGTGACTGGTGGGTGTTTACAGGCATTATGAAATGTTTGGCGCTAGCATGTGTAATTGTACTTTTTGCACCGGTTAAGCCGCGCATCCTCGGTGCAAATTGTGCACCAGCTGTGCGCGTAACGTCAAAGGCAGCTTTCCTCTTGTCATTTGAATGTGAAGGACGGCAAGGAATCTGATGGAAGTGATTATGGGGTCGAAAATAACAGGTTTCCTTTTAGCTGAGGTTTGATTGTTGATTGGCCCACTCGGAGGCGGCCTTTAGAGAAGGGGTGGGGGGGGGGGGGGGGGGGGTGTTGACTTCTTCACACTCTTTGCCCTGGCAGCAGTAAAATGGCTGAGGGGAAAAAAAATACTCTGGAAAATGAAATGCTATTCAGCGCCTCGCATCAAATGGGAGGAAACATTTTGTTCCATTAACCCTATAAAGCTTCTTTAGCTGGTTGGGTAGAGAGTCACTACCTTATTAAGTGCAGATCTTTGTCATTTGTAAGTTCACTCACGAAAAGTGATTTTTATGGTTGGTAATCCAAAAGTTGTCAAATCAATCATGCAATCCTACTAGGATTTACACAACCAAAAGAGCAAGAAGATTCCGCCCACCAATGAACCAGACTGAAGAAACAAAGATGATGTCACCAGCAGACAGAAACAAAGAACATGACAGCATTTCAAGTGACAGAAGTATTTGAACCTCTGGCGGCATTTGTGGCTCAAATTGGGCTTGCGCCCATGTGACACACAGCTGTGCGCAATCGAGCGATGACCCAGTACTCCTGTTGGCAACTCATCATGATTATAAAAAAGCGCCCCTCAAATCTGGACACCATCATGGGAAAGACCTAAAGAGCTGTCAAAACATTTCAGAGATGAGATTGGCTGGAACGGGTTACAAAATCATGGACTTGGTGAGTCGGAGACCATTTTTGGCATTATCTTGCCTCGCGGAGTGAAGATGATCATGAGAAAGATATGAGAGCAGACTCAAAGTACACAAGTAGGAACTTGTTGTTTATTTGAAGATAGTTGGGACTCCGGTCACAAAAAAAGAAGAAGAAAAAAACACAGTTGAAGTATAGGCCTGCCGGAGAAAGCACTGTGGTCAGTTAATAAAGCGTAAATTTAAATGTTGTCATTTACAATCACAATAATATTACAGGGGAAACCTGTTGAATTGTAGCTCGTTCGTTTCATTTAGGTGCAATCCTTGTGGGGCAGAAGTGGACTTGACTTAAGATGAAATAGAAATTATTCAAACGGTTGTAAGAAAAAAGCGGAGGTAAGCACACAATATATGCTGTTGGGTCAGTTGTATACGATGTAGAGGATAGACTGTGATGTGAAACGGTACCGCTCAGAAAGATAACAGTCCGCAAATGCCGGCATGCAGTATCGATGCACAATCTCGCGACAAATATTTAATTCCCCTGCGCAATAAATCGGCACCTTCATCCATTGGGTCATTGTCAAGAGGACATGCCAAGTTCGTGACAAAAGTGGACTTTACGCTAGACTGTCGGCGTATTTACGCAAAAACTCGCCGCAGCGGACTTTATTAATGAGGAAATGAAATGTCATGTGTGGCTGAAAGGAGGCGGGGACAGAAAAAACCTCGAGGTTCATTGTGGAAAAACCCGCCGCCGACCGGGTTTGATTCATGGACAATGTTGCTATGGTAACTGACCGAGAGCTTTTTTTCTGAAACAGGCTGGAGTTACCTCTTCCCCTCTGGTTTTAGTGACCTCCCTTTCTGAAACGGAAGACACAGTGTTTCCCGCTTTTTAGGGTTTCTTCTCACTGAACCCGCTTTGTGACCTCAACCCAATCCAAAACTTGTAGAGGCCGCTTAATCTTGGGGTTTCACCTGATTGAGGATAATTGGCTTCGTCCCTCTGGAACCCGGTGATATCTTGACTATTCACGGCATGCTCTGTTTATCTTGTTTGTCTCCCCGCTAGATCTTTTGTTGAGTAGGCGTCGGCATGCGTGTCTCGCTTTCTATAGGCTGTCTCTTTATTTGTTTATTTATTTATTATCTGACACCGCGTCCATGCGATGCACCCGATGCTATCTGCGTTAAAACCCCGCTCCTCAATCGAGCCCTGTCAGCCAACAATGGGATAGCGACGTTTTCCCGGAGTGCAGCGGGACAAAGCCCCCTCGTTCCTTATCGTGGGAGCGGAATGCGCGCGTACTGATTCCGATGCTTTTAGCGAAGGTGTCAGGCCCGGAGACAAAGAAGGTAGAGAAAAAAAACGTGCATTTATTACACCCTTCTTATAGTTTACAAAGAGAGTTAGATGTGGATTTCAAGTCCTGGGTGATATTTAAACTTTGTATTTTTAAATTTGGTATGATTTTTTTCTCCCCTTATATTTCAGTTCCAAATCATTTATTCCAGGCTTTAGTGGTTGATATTTCATAGAACTTATTTTTGGAAAAGTGTAGTTCAGATAATGGACGGATGGACTTTTTAATAATGCTGAATTGGACGAGCGGGAGTGGCTCCGCTGTAGATGAGAATAAAATGGACAGGATGTGATTAAAAGTCCAAATTGGCATCGGGAAAGGACAAACAAACAAAAAATAAGATCAAAGGGAGGTAAAGGGTTTTCAGATCGGACTCATATCCGCGTTTGAAAAATGATACATCACAAGAAGCTCACCTTCACACGCTCGTGTGCACCCACACACACACACACACACAGATGCACGCACACGTGATGTAATAAACTTGAAATAAGACTGGAAAAAAAAATCCCCCCCATTTGATGTTTTTTTCCTTGTTGCAGGTGTTCTTGTTTTCCTATACATTTAATTCTGCGTCTGGAATTGCATGTCAGTCATGTGTGAATGCTTCTGCATCTCGCTCGGTGAGGTGTGTGCGCGCACGCATGCTTAGCCTGGAGGCATGTTTTTCCCACTTACTGCAGATTCCTCCATGGCTAACATTTCCGAGTGCCTCATCGCCTTTGACACGGGGGCGATTGGATAGAGGACATTTTGAAAACAGGCCAAGGGTCAGACAAAAGCCAAGTGGGGGGGAGCCAAGACTATGACAATTTTGTACAAAAATTACATCATTAAAAAAACGGACACATTTTGGGGGGCGGTGACTCAAAAATATTTGTCAATGTGTCTCTTGCAAGCGAGCAACTGTGACCCCATCCACCCCATGTACTGTTGGGCCAATGGCAAATTTGGCTTTTGTTACCATGACGACCAGAAGCTGAGCCTTTGCATTGCTGCAAGAGAATAACCCACAATGGGGAAAACAAACGTGTGTGCATAAAGACAATAAAAGCATGTCACATTTTCACTCGTAGAGGCAGCACTTCATACACGATGACACATCACTTAGGTCTGTGCAATTAATCAAAATTCAATTACAATTTCAATTATTACACTCCACAATTACAAATTTGGCATAATCGTAAACGAAAATAAAAGATTATTAATACAAAATCTGAGTTGTTTAAATTAATATATTTGCACCTTTTTTATTTTTAAAACGACTAATTTAATAAATGTTGTTTGGTCCAAAAGGAACTTGCATAATTATAGTGTTTCAAAGAAATGCATTTGTCTTAACATTTATTACGTTAACATGTTCTTATTTTGTACAAAAAAAACAAATGATTGTTCTATTCGTGATTTCAATTATTACCAAATTAATCATGATTAATATTTTCTTCCAAATCGAGCAGCCCTAACATCACTTAACATAAATACAACCTGCTGCCAAGTAAAACGTTCCGCTTATCAGAAGCTAACACTGTTAGCTCATGCTAACCTCTGTATTCAAAACGAAAAATTTCAGTCAAATATTGTTTATTACTTTGTTTTTGGTTGTTTTTTTGTGTGTGTTTGTCATGAGCTTGTATGTGCGGGTTAATGAAGAGCACTAAATGAAATCCTTCATTGTGTTTGATATAATGTCAGCTTCCATTAGGGAACCTGGCGCTGGGAATGATTGCGAGTCTATCGGGGCCAGGCTAGAGGGTGTCATTTGAGGGGGGGGGGGGGTGTATGTGTGTGTGTGTGTGTATATGTATATGTGTCTGCATGCATGTGCGCACGCGCCAGAGCGGCGCCGAGGCGCAGAGGAGTGTGTTCTCCAATTATAAAATCATTAGCAGGTGTCCGGAGGAGATATGAATATGACTGTAATCTGTCTCCGCCAGTGATTGAGCGCTTGTCACGCTCAAATGTCAAACCTTTCCACGTCAGCCTGTTGAGAAATCGTTTTGTGCGGCGAACGTGGTGTGCGAAATGATTTAAGGACGGTTCGGTTTGAAATTGGAATGATTCCATTCGGTTCGACTCGGATTACGATTTGATTCCGTATGGTATTGTATGGTTTAAGAGAGTATGACGCAATGACTATATTTCTTTTTTTTACATAGAGTTGAATGAATTTGTCATTATGGTAAATGTGCCATTTCTTTCTAACATGTATCTCGATAAAAAAGCGATTCAATAAGTATGTCAATATATTTCAAAGTGGAATGATTCGATTATTTTAAATTAAAAAAAAAAATCCCAATTCTGTTAAATAATAGAGCATTTTGATAAAAGACAAAAATATTTTGGTTTTAAAAGAGCAATTATGAAGAATACACAAGCGAAAATAAGACATTTTACTTAATGAATAACCTATTGGTTTTCATTTTTAGATACCGGTAATTAACTTTCTTTCCCTGAATTTGGATTGTATAGCAGCAAACTATTTTCTTCTCGAGAAACATGATTAAGTGTGATTTCGGGCTTTTAATGTTGACGTCAGAACCATAGGAGCGATTTTGTCAGCTAAAACAGCATATTTGACTAAGTCTGGTTTGTTTAAAAAAAATAATAAAAAGAGTCAGTAAGCAACAGGCTGTCAGAATTAAAGTGGGTAGAACCATTTTTGCCTTTGAAAAGAAGTGCCAGGCTATATGGGGCACTTGCTTAGCAGCTAGCCGCTAACGCTTGGAACAGGCGCCATATTCTACAATGTCATTGTAATTAATTCATTTTTTAACATCCTTAATCGACGATGGAACGTGATTTCAGGACGACATTGTGTTGACGTCGGCGGCAACCGTTTGTGATGTCAATTTCAACTTAAACTGGGCTCCGACTATCCAACTTCCGGCAAAACCAGTTAAGTTAGCCGCCATGCTACAAACAGCTTCATAATAAAAGCGTACCAAGGCACTGATGTCCATGTCCATATATTAATGTGTTTAGGAAGATTTTATTTTCATATCACCACGTTAGCAGCATGTTACTATCACCCACAGCATTGCTACAGCTAGCTTGACTGTCTTCACATCCGTTCACACCAAATATTATATTTACTGAAATTGTCTTCGTCAGATAATATAATTTGCTTGAAAACTCATCACAACTCAGAAAGGGGGACTTTGTGTCAGACATTTTACATTGTTGTTTTCAATCATTCCAACGGTCTTTTTACTATATTTAAAGGTACATTTGCATGTGAGGAATTTCACTAATTAAGCCTACAAAAGCCATAGACAGCGGGTCAGATAAACAGACAAACAAACCAAACAGCAAACATTGTAACCCCGGCAAGGAGACAGTCACATTCTGCTCACGAGGAGAGGGTCGGTTCCCATGGCAACAGTAGGCATCGTACCTGTGTGCTTGCCTTGCTGCCGCTTTTGCTCAAATCTGAAATTTGCAGGGGAGGCTGCTGTTGAGGGAGGGAGGGGGGGTTAGGGATGGGGGACATTCAGAAAGATGGAGATAAGGCACAGGGAGGAGGACAGATGGAGCAAACAGAGGAAAGAGATAACGTTGGATCATAAAGAAAAAGTGATGTAAGGGAAGCGGGGCCCGGGATCATCACTCGGTCCCTCAGTGTTTGTCTGCTATTTGGTGTTTGCGAGTCCACTTGGCATGATGGATTTAATTTATTGATAGCGGGTTGTGTGCCACTGGGAATTTGTCGGGCTTTGTGTGGATTTTATTTGTGCGCGTGTGTGTTTGTGTAGCTTTATATATAAAAAGTGTGTTTAACGAAGACCTTCAGCCTGGGGAGACGACGCAGCAACTGCAGAAAGTGGCCATACTGTTGCCATTTTAACAACCTGTATTCATATTCTAATATTTCTGTCCAACGAGCATGAAAAGAAGTTATAACTAAAGTAAAGTCAAACTACTCAACCTTTGAAAACCCCTAACCCGTTTGTAGAGCCATACTGTAGCATTTCATAAGAAATACCGTGTGCTCACTGCCAGCCATTTTCAAAGCAGTTCAAAGTCAGCCTTAAACGTTTCTTGACAATAATTCGTTATATGTGACGTCACGAGTCTTAACATGACATTCTGATTAATATTAGATTTGTAGAATATGAGTTTTGTGAAGCAAAATCTATCCGTTTTTATCCATCTCAGGGGGGGGCGGCCATTTTGCCACTTGCTGTCGACTGAAGATGACATCACAGTTGCTCAGGGCTCAGGCAACGATTTCCTTTTTAACTCATTCACTCCCAGCCATTTTCACTGAAGCAATCCCCTTCGCTCCCGACTGTTTTACTGGATTTTGACTGATTTTCAAGGCTCACAGAATATTGTGTTCTATTGCTATAAAAACATGGAACCTACCAAAGATTAGTTCATCAGGACAAAAAAGTACATTTCTATCTGTTTCCGTTTTGCAGCAATTAGCATTAGAATATAGCTAAGTTTCATCATTAATTACAAATCTATTTAGAATTGTGAGTAAATGTTTTTTTTTTCAACATGGCCCTGGTTGATCTATTTTGCTCTACTGCCACCTGCTTGCTCTTTATGTAATTTATTCAACCGTTCTTTGCAGTGGAGATGCTGCTTCAAAGCCTTCTGTATGCTCTAGCATTAAAAAAACAACAACATACAAACATATAACTACGTCTTTGGGAGACTTAAAACATTTAAAATAGAACATATGTATACGTTTTGGGGAGCAAATGAGGTAACAGCCATTTTAGAGCATTTTGACTTATCTTAAGCCACGCGATATTGTGTTCTGTTACAATTGAATTTTGGAACCTAAAGGAAAACACTCTCTCCTTTCACCAGTAAAAATAGTTTGTTTTAATGTGTTATGGTCTTGCATTTTTTGTTTTTCTGTTGTTGTTATTTTGCCAAATGACATTCAAATGACAAGTCAAGATACCAGTTTTTTTTTTGTATGTAACACTTAATTTCCAACTAAGTTTACAGGAAGTGCTTATAAATATTGACATACAATGAATGGGATTGGACTCTTTGGAAGTGAGGCCCCAGTCGAAGCAGAACTGGGCTGTGGATCAATCCTGCTGGCAGACACAACATCCCTGCCACCGTGTCTCTCTCTTCCAGCCCGTCTCTCATCTCCCGCTGCAGAGGCTATTTTTAGTACCTGGCAGGCGCCAACCCCGCCACCCATCTCGATCTCCCCATCCTCCGCAGTCACGTCCCCCCGACCTGAGCCGCCATTCTGACCCGGCGACTGAACCCAATGTACTCCCTGAGTGATCCGTTCTGATCTCCGCGCTGGCGTCGCCTTCCCCTCCTCGCAACCTCCTTTTCTGATCCCTCCGACAGAGATTTGCCGACGTCTTTGGAGACGTTGTCTGCCCTCCTTTTCCACAACCGTCATCCAAAGGCCACTCCGCCCCATGTTTCGTTTTGATCACACCGTGCTCCTTTGGTTGAGCTTGTTAGGGATCCATTTGGTGACTGACTCTCAGATTAGCGCTGGAGGCGAGCCGAGGCCCCGTTGGAGGGGAAAAGGCTACCCTTGGGCTAAAGCGGGAGAGGGAAGGCCAGATTTGCGATGAAGTCTACCCTCATCAGACCGCAACCACCTGACCACCGCCGCATCACTGCAGTGCCCTTGAAGTCGTCAACTGCCAGCCCTCCCCCTGTAAAGTGGACACCGTGCCGAAAAAATAACCTTCAAAAAGCTCGGCGGGGGCCTCGGGTGCTGATTGCTTAATGTATTCAGCAACCGCAAATGAGAGATTCGAGTAACAATTTGAACGGCAATGTGGGAGTGCTACAAAACAATACAAGTGGGGCTCGATTTAACGACATTTTGAGGTTATGAACAGTCTTCGATGAACTTGAAGTTCACTTACTATCGTATTTACTGTTTTTATTGGATTGTTGATTTGGTCATGGACGCATTTTCATACAAATGTTTACAATAATTATGACTATAATGCATTAGGTTAGCGATGGACGACAGCAAAGTACAAATTCGAGATACCATACCAATGCCAGAAGTTCCTATTGGATGCCCAGGAAGTGATGTCATCTTCCAGCCTTACCATGACATGCTTTCAATGCATATCATCTCACATGATCCTATTGACATTCAAACACGTTTTCATTTTTGTTGCATATAAACAGTGTGTGAATGATTGACTCGAAAAGTTTTGTTAAGCAATGTTTACTTGAGGTCGATCAACTTATTAACTCATTAATTCCCAGCCATTTTTACTGAAGCGACCCCCTTCGCTCCCGGCTGTTTTACTGGATGTTGACTGATTTTGCAAAAAGAAAGATTAGAGTCTCTTCTTTCGTCAGGAAACAAATTTCTAACTGTTTCCGTTTTGCAGCAATTTGCATTAGAATATAGCTAAGTTTAATCATTCACAAATCTGTTTAAAACACTGGAGAAAAGACCTTTTTTGCAACATGGCCCTGGTTGATCTCTTACACTCTGGTGCCACCTGCTGGCCGTTTTTTTAATAACTACCATTGCTTTAAGCGTTCTCTTCAGTTCAGAGGCTGCACCAAAGCCTTCTGTATGCTCTAGCATTAAAAAAAAACATTTAAAAAAAAATTATAAATACATTTTCGGGACCATAGCAATATTTCAAATTGAACGTTTTTATAGGTTTTTGGGAGCAAATGTGTTAAAGGAGACATTATGGTGTATGTTGCGTGCTTTAATCAATAACCCTTGAGGCAATAGCCCAGAGTGTGGAATAGCACAATGCACAAAGCCAATATGATAATACACATTTTCACTCATGGAGGCAGCACTTCATACATGACACACACAAATTCCACCACAGCTACACGTCAACAACTTTACCATCAGATATGAATGCTGTTCACTAATGCTAATCTGTTCAATCAGCAAAATTCAGCGCAGCTCTGCTTACCTTTTGGCTTTGACCTAATAACAGGGGCGTCACACCTGTGGGAGTTTTTGCATGATAGTGTTTTCGACAGTCTAGTCTGGCGGACAGACGCTAGCAGTCACTTGAAAGTAGCTCTGGATATTCACCTAGCCTAGCTGTCATGGGCTGAAACGCTTAGTTATAACTGTATGTAAATTAGCCCCTGTATTACATAACGGTGGACGGCTAACAAAAAAGTACTTAGTTGTTTCATTTCACACTTGATTTTCCATAATATATCCAAAAGTGTCATGCTTCATTTTCCATAAAATATCACATCACTGAGTCACGTGACATGTTTGTACAGTGTCCCAATCACTGTTTCAACATGTATCACATTGAATTGCCAGACACATTACATCGTTTTTGGGGGCGGAGGGCGTCCTCAGCAGCGACTTCTTTGTCATTGCACATCACACTACTCCTCCTGTGTTCTGTGATGCTGATTATATTCTCGCATGTATGACAGAATATAACCATGACAATTTCTCTCTCTCTCTCTCCTCGCTTACCCACTTCCAGGATTCGAGGCTGATATAAGCGCTGCTATATCTCCTCTCATCAGCCTGTCTTTTCACTCTTCCTTTTCTGCACAGGAGAATGCCATTTCATACTACGATTCCAAAGCGGATTCAGATTATGTGAGTACAGAATGGACTGCTTTACCCCCCCCCCCCCCCTCCCCTCCTGTCCGTTTACCCAACGTCTGCCTGCCTGCCTGCCAAAACCTACCAACCAACCAAACCCCACCCCCTTTCCCGGCCTCCCCCCGACATCCGCATCAGTGAGGGCTGTCTCTGTATGTTAGTGCGATGACGCTGCTTTGCGGTGAGCCGCTGTGGCAGAACGGCGGCCGGCCTGATGTGCATGTGACTCGGGCTGTCCTCCCCCAGGCTTATTTCCAAGGACTTCCAAGTGGGTGGTGGCTCATCCAGATACCTACAAACAATCAGGTGTCTGTTTTAGACTTTTGTCATTTAAAATGAAAAGTGTTAAAGGGTAGTGGAAAAAATGGTTTTAGCCCGATCCAGTTCAACTGCAGCACTGTGGCGTTGGTATACTTTTGTCATTTCCATCCTCAGATGTTGCAGTAACGTGGCAATGTCAAATCTGCTTTTTATCCAAGAGGAGACTGAGGGCAACAATAGAATGGGCCGCAGCAAACTGAAAATTGTGCCGTTGGTTTATTTTTATCCTTTCTAGCTGTGTATCCTCAGATTTTGCAGCAACATCATATGGCAATGACAAATCTGCTTTTCATCCAAGAGGAGACTGAGGGCAGCAATAAAACGGGCCACTGCAGCAAAGTGGAGATTGTGGAGTTGGTATATTTTTGTCATTTCTAGCCCTGCATTCTCAGATGTTGCAGTAACATCATATGGCAATGACAAATCTGCTTTTTATCCAAAAGGATACTGAGGGCAGCAATAAAACAGGCCACCGCAGCAAAGTGGAGATTGTGGAGTTGGTTAATTTTTGTCTTATATAGCTTAGCATCCTCAAATCTGCTTTTTATCCAAGAGGAGACTAAGGGCAGCAAATAAATGAGCCGCTGCAGCAAAGTGGAGACTGTGTAGTTGTTGTTGTTTTTTTTGTTGTCATTTCTAGCTGTGTATCCCCAAATGTTCCATCTCATGTGGCTGATGTGGGGATTGCTTACACAGCTGTGGTGTCACTACTGGTTTTGCGTGCTAAACTGAATGTCCCAAGCACAAGTTTAAAGAAGATGATTAGACAGAGATGAGCAGAAGGGGATGAAGGGGGAGGCGAGGGAGTCATAAATCACGCTGCGATATTCTCTTTGCACCCGCCACTCCTTTGATTAATGACACGACACTTTCGGGCCTGTCAGCACGTCTAATTGGAGGGCATCAGTCATCATTAACGCGGCGGCACACTCGGGGCGAGACACCCGTGACCCTCGCCGCCGTCACCCAAAGCCGGTGGCGATGAAGTCAGGCAGAGGTCGTGAAAATTGTAGTCGCCCACGCAGTGACTCGGCCACACCCACCAATTAAGGGTCCACCTGTGGAGTGTGGTTGTACAGAAGAATGCAGGTGATTGTCAGGTAAGTGTCTATCAAAGTGTCTCTGCGGCCTGTCCTGTGCTCGTTACCTTTCCTATTGCTCCTTTTGTCCACTTATTATGTGATGAAGAAGCATGTGATGTTCATTTAGGTCTCGTTTTGTGTGTATCCCACTTCATTTACACACACACACACACACACACACACACACACACACACACACACACACACACACACTGTATGCAGGGTCATGCGTGAAACAGATGGGCTTAACTCCAGTTAACTAAAGGCAGGAAGGGAAGAATCTTCCAAATGTCCTCTCTGGCCTCTTCAGCCATTAATGAATCCTTGAGAGCGAAGAGATAAAAATGAACAAATTGGGTAATGATTCGCGCCAAAACAGGTGGTGGGGGGTTGAAGAAAATGAACCAATCAGTCTTTGCTGGCTGCATTTATTCACTTGCTAATTAGAAATTGCCTTAGTTAATTATGATTGGGGCTCTTCTGAAGAAAGAATTAAAAAAAAAAAAAAAGGGGGGGGGGCACTTCTCCTTGCCTGACGTTAGCAGAATTCATGTCAAGCTGCGTAATCAACAAACATCTTGCTGCTGACCTATCCTATTCCCATGACTTTGCCACTGAGATCATATTTCATTTATTACGGACAGAAATTAATTTCTTCTGATCCCCGTTTTTTATCACCGAGGACACATTATAAGCGCACGCAACTGGTGAAAATGTAAAATAGGGACATTGAAACAGACTTTAAAAAAAATATTTCTTAGCACCTGTTCTCATTCTCTCTCTCGTACAGTTCTCCAAATAAGAGACAAATTACACTTTCTTTGAGTTGTTAGTCACCCTCAATTGATTGTAAGTGACCTATTTAATAATAATAAAAAAATAATTAAACATGTACATTTAAACACCAAAATGTTTAACCAAACCATATCAGTTTGTCCGACAAAAGTCTTCCAGCATAATTGTAACATACTGGGAAATTCTATAGCTAGCTAACAGAAATTAGCATAAATGTTATGGTAACAGAAACATTCAAACACAAATAGCAGCAACACATAGCTGTTTTTTGTTTTGTTTTGTTTTTCTTCACTGGTGTGACCGTTATAGGGAAGTTGCAGAAGTTGCTGTAGCTTGTGGTTGTTGGTCTTTCATGGCCACTTTGAGACATTTCGTCGGGTGACTTTATTTGGGGAACGTCCCCCTGGCTCGTCCCAACAACAGCTTGTAATTGCGTTTTAATAGACAATTAAAGCAGAGCCATCAATCACCGCCCCGTCGTGGACACGCGCTTCTTTTGATTTAATGGAAGAAGAAGAAGAAAAAAAAAACAGGTTTCATCATGTCAAATCCAATTAACCCACGCTGCTTTATTAAAATATAAACAGCAAACAATTCATGCACCCAGCAAAACTTGCTCACGAAAATGTTGTTTTCCCTCTCTCTGAAAGCAGGAGGTGTAATCCGATTTGTTTCCTCTTAGATATGCATTTGGTCTACACAAATGAAGGCTAATGGAGGATGACTAATAATGAGCGAATAGAAGCTGAGGGCAACTTGCGTTTGGGAGTGTATCAAAGTGCTCGAAGCGAAAGCGCAACGCACGTTTCATTCATCGTTGTGTAGTTAACAGACCCGATTTGTGAAGCGCCCTCCCACATCTTTGTTTTATGGGGTTTGATCTGTAAACGTCTCCTGCTGGGCTACTTTCTGTTTTCTCAGCGTACGTCTAACAGGCTGCATAATAAGAGCTGGGAGCAGGCAAGCTCCAATCACTTAAGAATCAACTGCGGTACGGACCGACTGACATTTGCGGTTTAACGAGAAAGCGAAGTAAATGTAGCGATTAAGCGTTTTTGTTTGGATCAGTCAACGGTGGCTTTAAAATCCTGGCTTTGGCTGTTTTCAAATTGAATATAACAATATGTTCTTTTTGTGGGGCAGTTCAGATGGATCAATAATATAAGATCAGTTTGTTTGTTTGTTTGTTTGGGGTGTGTCAGCGGAATATGAATAGCATGACATCGTAGCAGCGCAACATGGCGAAAGACAAAACATGTCGGCCTTTTGTCTTGGTGAATCCTGAAAATAATGGTTGCACTTGGATCCCTTAAGATAGACTCATCCGCGCAATTTCGTACATTTTCTCGAAGTTTGTGCCACCCTGAAATGAACACAGCATTGACCTAATTTGTACCGTACTTTGGTAGCCTTGCAGAGAGTGCCAAAAAGTGGAATGTGTTCGTTATTTTGGTACTCTCTCAGAAAAAAAAAAAACTGGGCTTAAAACAGTGTTCAGTGGATTCAACGTCATTCCGAATTCATACGACAAGCAGAAGGGTTGCTATTTTTATGATGTTTTTTTTTTTATGGCGGCATAGACTCCAAACAAAAGCCAGTGTTTGCAGAACCAGAGGCACAGAACAGATGGGCACCGCAAAGCCACATGGGCCATGACAGAATGTGTTACTGTATTTGCACGTATTCCCCTATTCGTCTATCTGCTCGCTTGTATTTGTATGATGATTTTGCGTTGTGTGTGTGCGTGTGTGTGTGTGTGTGCATGCAGACGGAGGACGGAGAAGAGGACAATCCGCTGGAGAGCTCGTCCTCTCTGGAGCTGGAGTTTGTGGATGATCCCAATTTCAAAAACAAGGTCAACTACTCATCCAGCGCCGTGCAGATTCCGACCGACATCTACAAAGGCTGTAAGCATCCAAGCGCTAGCTATTAGCACTCTGCTCGATGCTTTAATGGAGACTGCCTGACTTTTAACTCCGTTCATTAACATTAAATTGCTCTGCTGTGTCATGGCGAAGAGAGATGCTAATCATAATGTTGACTTCCTTGCGTGTGAATTAACCCGCCGGGTTAAAAATGATAAACGCGCTGCGTGACTTCTGCCATACTGTTTTTTTTTTTTTATGAGGCCAAATGCACATGGTTAAGAGTAAGTGCTCATCCAATTACCTATTAGAAAAGAACAAACACAAGCACAACAACAAATCATCATTCTGAGCTACTTGCTTTTTAACTACAACCACCTTCAAACTACCTGGCTCATACAGTTTAACCAACCGGACGGATCCTAATTACAAATTACTACCCACAAGCTACATACTAGTAGCTTCCAGTTACAAGCAATTGGTTATGGTTACACACACACAAAAAAACATCGACTGTTAAATGGTACTGACAACAGCTACTATAAAATACTACCCCACAAACTTCTACTTGGGTGCTATCAGCTACTAGTTTCAAATTATTATGTACGAGTTACTAGATAGATACGACTCTGCTAGTTGCGACTGACTGGCTGCTGGTAACGTGAAGCAAGTTACCGCCACAAGCGTCTCAGTATAAGTTACTAGGTACTTAACAGCGCCCAAAATGCTACAATCTACCACATACTTGTAAACTTCTAGCTACAAAAGGTAGATGCTAATCGGTAATAGCTTTAAATGGCTACTTAAGCTACTAGTTACATGTTGCTAAATATCAGCTATTAGCAATACATTACGGCCTACAAGTTACCAGTAGGCTACATGATACTAGCTAACAGCTAAAGCTTTCTAGCGATAGTTATGAGCAAATATTTCTACTACAAGCGACAGTTTGGGTTTCACGACAGATTGTGTTTCATTATAATTCAATTGGCATTGTGCTGATCGTTCTGGTGTGTAAACTTTGGCCGCTAGGGAAGTATAATACATACAGACTTGCTACGCATAGATTTGACGATGAACTACAGAAGGTCTGTTTGTGTGCAAATGTAAGTTGTTTAAAGGATTATAATTGTATTCATACAGTAACATCAGTGTTACTTTCATTTGCCCATCTATGACGTTAGATGTACGTTAGCGTTAAGCTAAGAGGAATATCTAAAGCAAAGCTATGTGGCTGTTTTAAATACACGACATGTAATTCTCTTTGCTAGCATGAAGCTAGCCGATGTGTTTTGTAAACTTCAAATGGAAGCAGCAATGCACATCTTAAAGGAAGCACTTTTTTGAAGCATTGTTCACTCTCTGCCCCCATAGCTAGCGTTCGTAACTGGAAATTTTGCGCGCAACTCAAGGCAAAAAAACAACAACCTTGTACTAGCAGAAGCTGCCAGTTACAAACTGCTAGCCTCCACCTACAAGATACTATCAAATACAACCTCAAAATGCGGATCCTATCTCAAATATTATGCACAGGCCAGCACACATTTACATTCTATATATTCTAATCAATACAGCAGCGCTCGTGTAATCACTGAGGGAAATGCTTACGTTGTTGAATTAATGCTATCGTAAGCACACGCAAGATACAACAATGAATGTCTATATTTCAAAATGGCTCCTCACTTCTCAGTATATGGTGTGTGTTAGCGTAACATTACCTCCTGCCCTTTTTGTGTTCTAACATGATTCTACGTGACATACGCTCACTCACACCTGCTCTGCATAGACATAGACATGCCCCGCCCCCCCTCCCTCCCCCCCCCCTCCCTCCCGTCACATCGCCAAATGGACAAAAGGCAACACTTCCACCTGTCTGTTATCAACCTCCAACCTTTTTATATCACAAAAAAAAGACAGAGAACATGCATTCATTTCCATTTTACAGTCATTTTCCTCCTGTCATTTTGCTTTTGTGTAGGTCGTTGCCATTTTTGTGGAACAGGAACGTACGGCACCTGTCTGTAACAATGCCCCCCAGCTGTGTCTCCAGACACATCTTGTCAGAATGAGACAGTCGCCGTGCAGGCTGTGATTGGGGGGGGGAGGGGGGGGATGTCAGAGGCCACGGCTAACTCACAATAGAGCAATCAGGCCTACACATTGTTCCCGGAGCCATTTTGTGGCAGCTCCGCTTCCGCCGACTGAAGATATGAGTCAGAGAATAAAGGCCTTTTGATTGAGCCTGCTGGTGACTTCAAGACTGGAGCGCTGCAGCACGTGGAATTGGTGTTTAGCTTCTGCTCCGGGAGGGGGCTAAAAAAATAAAATAAAAATTACGATGAATGTGGTTTGCTTTGCTCCCGTCGGGGCCTTCTGCTGTGGTGCGATTGTTAATTGGAGAATAGAGTATGGGCCAAGTCCATTATGAAGAGGTGTGCTCGAGTTTAGGTTATCTTAGTACTGAAATGGTCATGGGGAAAAAGCAGGCTTTTCAAAAAAAAAAGTCCCACATTTCAACAAAACAACAAGAGGCTTAAAAGTGTTACCTGCTAAATAAATCATTGTGCATCTTAAAACCGTGCTTCCAAACAGGTGGATTTTGGGATCAGGATTAAACTTGCTAAACGCAACCTGATGTGAAATTGACATTGTTAGCATGTAGCAAGTTAGCCACAGCGCTTTTGGTTCCATTGAACTGTAAAATATATAAATTATAATTTAAGTCTAGATGCTAAGCTGAGTTGTGAATGTGCCTACTGAGTTTCACATATTGCTAACGCAGTTTGTAAATTGACTGCTTTCCCCGCATACAACAATATGAATTACCGGTCACAGGCAAATGGGTGAGTGTGACGATGGCCTCCGAGACCGAGCGAGGGAGCTAGCGATTGAGGAAAAGATAGAAGGAATTGAAGTGAGGGGGAGAGTGAAACAGATGAGACACTTCAATAATAGAAACCATTTAGAGCAAGGGAATTTTTGCCCCCCTCCTTTTTTCTTTCTTTGTGATCCTTCCAGAAGCTAAATGAGGCGGCGTACGCGTCCTGGTTTGATTTGTCTGCCAGGCCCTGTGTCCATTTATTGAGATGGAGAGTGTTCCCTGAGCGCAGTAATGAACCATTTTATGATTCATTATCCCGCCGCTCATTCCCGCCGCCGTGCCCGCAAACTTTCTAATTAGCTCGGGTCAAACATTCATAGTTTCCTCCTCGTCTTGCTTGCTTACGACGGAGTTGACGCGGCGACGCTAGATAAGTACGAATGCGAGAAACGGCTTTTATGTGCCCCGTGTGATTGTTACAGACGCGGCCGGGAAACGACTTCAGACAAGTGCTCTCCTAATATCATCTTGAAAATACAGTAATCATTGTGTAAATGTAGAACAGCAATCACTGGCGCTCATGCTAATGTGCTTCAACAATATCTATTTCCTTATTATTATTCTGCTTGTTTTTACTGCACTTACAGCCAAAAATTATTGGGTGCTTAGATGGGTTTTTTTTTTTTTTTTTGAATTAGACCCAAAATATTGAAAGAAAAGCCATCACCGCCAATCACATATTAGCGTCTAATTGAATAGCTCTGATGTTCTTTGCTAGAAGGCTCACAGCCTCTAGTCCAGTGAGTCTCAAAGTGCGGTGCAAGTACCACCAGTGTACACGAAATAATCACTCAATTCAAAAGAAAACACCGTTTACATAATTTAAAACATGAAAAACAATCAATTATATTAAAGTAAAAGTTGTAGCTAAATATGCATACAGCTTGTATAAACTTTACTCTTGACTCATTTGCTCCCAAAAACGTATAAAAACTTTCTATTTTAAATATTGCCATGGTCCCAAAACGTATTTTTTTTTTTAAATGTTTTTTAATGCTAAAGCATACAGAAGGCTTTGATGCAGCCTCTGACCAGCAGGTGGCAGCAGAGTGTACGAGATCAACTAGGGCCATGTTGCAACAAGCTCTTTTTCCCCAGTGTTTTAAACAGGTTTGTGAATAATGATGAAACTTAGCTATAGTCTAATGCTAATTGCTGCAAAACGGAAACAGATACAAATATGCATTTTTCCCCAATGAAAGAGGAGACTCTAATCTTTCTTTTGGTATGTTCCATGTTTTTATAGCAATTGAACACAATATTCTGTGGGCCTTGCGAAATCAGTCAAAATCCAGTAAAACCGCTGGGAGCAAAGGGGGTTGCTTCAGTTTAAATGACTGGAAGTGAATGAGTGAATGTACAGTAAGTACCATTTTACGATTTTACAAGTACATTTCACTTTGCCTAGTTACCTGCGAAGGTGAGCTGGAGCCTATCCCAGTTGACATTTGACAAAAGAGGAGGTAAACCCTGGATTGGTCACCAGTCGAACGCTGGCTATCATCTTCAAAAATATTGAAATGGTCAACCATAATTGCAGTACATTCAGTATTCAGAATGTCAGTTTTTCCACTTTTTTTGTTAGAAAGGATTTACTGAGTGTGTGTACAGTCCTGATAGTGCTTGACTACATAAATGTTTTATACGACAATAAGCAGTCACAGCTCTCAGCGGGGAATAAAGAAAGGCCCCCATCGGATGCGGGAAGTCCTTTCATTAAACGTGAAGTCTAAATCCCCTGCGTGCGGCGCCCTTTCCAGTAGTACAATACAATATGTCATGTTGTCACTTTGCCAGCGCGGCAATCGACGCAGTTATCGGGAATGCACCGAGACAACGGCAGAATTTGCCTACGAGAGAGAGCAAGCTTATACTCAATGAGCTATTAAGGCACATTTCCATATGTGCTGCTCGTGCACCCAATAAAGTAATAAAATACAGGTGCATCTCAAGACATTCAAATAGCGTGGAAATGTGTGCTTTTGTTCAAATCCAACGGTGAAGCTCGTGCTGAATTGCCTTGCCATACGAATGACCTAATTTTATGATTTTTTTCCTATTTTCTAGAAACAACAGTGTATAGTTATTGCATTGAAGTCAAAGCAATGCAGGATAAGCTTGAGGGGGGAAAATAAATAAAAACTTACATGTCCCAAGGTGTCACAAGAGTCAGCCTCTATAGGGACAAAAGTACATTCTAGTTTATGTTTTTGGCTGCACAAGATCAGCATTGTTGCTGAAAAGGAAGAGTGCTAATGAGAGGAGTTTGTATGCTAGCTGGCAGCGTGTATTTGTTTGGCACGCCGCGGGTTCCTGTGGCTGCGGAGGAAGCCTGTCATGCCGCTCACGCCCCACTGGAGATGCAACTCAAGCCCTCTTAGTATCAAACCAGATTTAAATGGGGGGGGGGGGGGGGGGTTGAACGTGACGGAAATAGATGGATAAAAGGAATGCGTTTTAAACCAAATTGAGTATTTAGCCTTCACGTATCCACCACTGTAGCGTGTGCCCGTTGAAGGGGCACTATCGTTTACCTGCACGCTAGTTAAAACGACAAACTTTACCCAATCACTCGCCTCAAAAATGGTGTGTTTGGGCTCTGTATGGAAAATTAAGCAAACATCTCTTCCATGAGATTAGCATCTTGAAAACTTGTGTATCAATAAAAAGCAAATTGTCGCATCACTTTGTTTACTGACAAGGATATGAAACAGTTGTGGCCTAAAGCCCTTTGACGCTCGGAATTGTGGATTTTCACCTATTGAGACCTAACATAAATAAATCCAATTTAGAGTTCATGCAATGTGTTTTGCTACATTGGACATTGTACTGGTCTTTCTGGTATGCTCGCCTTGGCCACCTGCGGGCAGTGTAATGCAGTATATATTATATTTTTCACAGAGGTTAAAGACTATCGAACTCCGGACGTCACGTGACTATTCCCGAATACGCCGCCACATTGGCAAGATCATAACAACGCCACGCGAAGGAATAACAATGAGCACATGAGATGCGCAAGAGGGACAAGTTGGATATTAAAAACTATTTTACCACCAAAAACGTTTAATGACGTATACTAAAATCCCAATGAATGCCGCCAAAAACGTAAATTGACGTCAAGTATGTTTTTTTTTCTCTCATTGGGCAGTGCAACGTTGTGCAGCGCTGCTTTGTGAATGGGGTTGTGAAAATCCAAAAACATCCACTATCTACGACCAGCAGATGGCAGCATTGTATCTCTTTTCAATGGGCTGGGTATTACAATAAAACGTGACGTGAATGATCAAAGCCTGTCACGTTAAATCTAATACACAGAGCTTCACTAAACAAAAAATATTAGCGTCATAGTCACTATTATGCAGAAAAAAAATAATTTTCACAAAAAGTTTGTTTTCTCCTTATCTTTTCAATTTTCACTTAATGTCACTCAAATTACCTATTTTCAAATAGTAATTACTAAAGAACGGAGTAAGGTAGAAACATACTTTTTTTTTCTAATGGAATCTAATATTTCATATAGTATCCACCATGTTTATGTAGTCATAGCACACAATATTCTGTTTGCCTTGAAAGATGAGTTAAAATGCCCGAAATCGGCTGGCAACTGTCGGGGTTGGTTTTTGGATAACGTGTGGCAGTAAAAGAGTTAAAAATCCCGATATGAATCACCAGGAGTGCCTTTATTTTATTTATTTTTTTATACTATTGGCGGTGGCAGATAGGGAGAGTGTTCCAGATCTGCAATGAATTTCTCTCTCACTACACTGGTGAGTGCTTGCGATCATACAAAGGCTCCAAGTTTGTACAATCCAGATTTGTTATTCCCGTTATGGCTTTTTGTATCTAAGCTAGCAGCTTCACACGGGTCTTGTACTTTTAGAACTGGAAGCAGTTTTGAATTGTGAAAGAAAGTGGATTTTATGTCTGGACATACTATCATAGTAAGCCTGTTGAGATGCATCTTGGGATGCATTCCCTGCGTGTTGTTCTTGCGTATTTACCGTAATTACAGCCATTTGACTGTCAGCCTTGTTTTTATTTAGTCTGGTGAACTCGGCAAAAGTCGACAGCGCACGAGAAATATTTATCGCAAGGCTGAAATTAAGCCGTCTGGGACGTCCACGTGAGCCGATGTAAACAACACAAAGCTGTCTACGCGTAAACTACTGCAGCACTAATGGCCCAGGCTCTTCCTTAGCGACTTGGCTAATAGCTTTAGCTCGATTACCGTCGTGGATTTATGACCAGGGCCCACTTTGCGTGTGCAGCTCCCTTGATATATTTACACCACGCTGTGCTGTGCGAATACAGCAGATTCATGCAGCCGTTAGCGTGATGTTGTATTCATACAGAGGCATACGGCACATATCTGTTTGGATGGCTCTTTATCTCAGATATATCAGTGTGAATAATGTGTATATGAAGGAAGGATATGGGGGTGGGGGGGGGGGCGGTGTAGGGTGACGAGAGGAGTTGAGGAACGATCTCAAGCGAAGACGCTCCATAAATCCCGCTCTCTTAACGCTGTTTTGTGGCGTGGTGGCGCATAAAGGGGGCAAAGCCAAGGGTGCTCCAAATGTCAGGGGAGCGGCGCGTTGATGAATTACCTTTTAAAGATATCGCGCGCTGTGGGAGGGGGCGCGCATTTCATGTGAACGATGGCGCCAGGGGGCCCTGTCTGCCGCCTGGGCGAGCGTGCAATGCACCCCCCCCCCCCCCTCCGTCCGAGGGCAAATTTGTCTTTTTATCAACTGTCCAGAGAAGTCGGGGCATTTCCAGGCAGAATAAATCAAAGAGAATTAGTTTGCTGCGTTTATGTGTGAACTGACAGCAAAGGTAGCTCATACCTGCATCCAATGACCTATTTTAGCCGAAAGAATAAACATTCACTTTGGTCTGTGTTTTTGAGACAGCAACATGAGCTGACCGCCAGCATCCTTGCAAAGGAACACGCTTCAGTTAACTCGGGTGGTTTGTCATCAGTTACTTTGAAAAAGTAATATCCATGACTTGATTTTAAAAGTAACTAAGTTAAATTAGTTACATTGAGCAGATACTGGCAACCCCTGCTTAGCATAAAAATAACTCTCAGTTTTGCCACTTATTGGAAGTTAGTTTTTAACAGCGACATTTAGAAATAACGTGTTTTTTTTTTTTTTAATGAAATAAAGACAACTTTTTAGACTTACAATAATTATTTTTATTTCTTAAAAAGTGATCTTTTCTGGATGTCACTTTACATAAATGGGCTTTCTAGACTTAATTTTTTTTATATAAATATAATATTTTAACCTCCTTTAGTGGCCACATACGTGGACAGCACTTTGCATGTAAAAAACAGCTTGGGCCTTAGGAGGTTAAAAAAAATTGCAAGACATATTTAACTATTAATGTTATACTGGCAAAAGTCAACATTTACAATGTACCCTATGTCGGTTAGAGGGTGGACCAAACCCAGAAAAGGTGAGCCCTGATTGGTCGTTACGTGAGCTCCTCGGCACTGTGATGTTTCAGTCAAGTGGTAAAATGGCCACCCCTGAGATGGATACAAATTGGTTGATTTTGCTGCTTAATTCATATAAAGACAATTTTTCTTCTTGACTTTCACTGAAATTATTTCATTTTGATAAAAAAAAAATTGGGAGAGAGAAAAAAAGGTGTGATATCTCTAACTTAAACAGTTCTATCTTGTAACACTCAACTTTTTTTTCAAATAAAGATAGAGGGCTGCGTTTGTTATAACTTGTTATTATTATTATTTAGAAATAGTGCTGTTTCTTCTGTCATGCAACTTATTCTATTGGCTAAGTTTAATGGACCCCCATACTACAGGTATACGATATAGATATATAGATATATATATATATATAATTATTATTTTTTTGTTTTTATTTTAGGTTTTGGTCATATTTGAAACAAATTATTTTGTTTGTTTGTTTGTTTGTTTTTTGTTTTTTTTTGCACCCCACCACCACCACCGCACACATACATTTTCCATGGAAAACACAAATTGAATGTTTATCAGCTTTTTTGTTTTTGTTTTTTAAGAATTAAGTTATAATGGACATCAAATACAGTATATGCAGATTTTTGCTTATTCACAGGCCGGTGTGCTTCCCCACGAATAGCGATGGGCCACCGTATATGATGTGACATTGAACATCAAACATGTTTTTATTTTTATAACATTAAGGTATTTAATTGTGTGATATCGTGTAAAAAGTCCATGTGTTTTTCTTCCATTTTAAACAAAATTGTATATATACTTTTTACATTTTACCTTATTTTGTTGAACTTTATCATTAGAATATGCAGCGGGCTAATTAAAAAAAAACATGCCGCAGGACACAAATGGCCCCACAGGCCGGACATGGGATAACCGCGATGTTCAGTCGATGCAGTTTAAGCAGCCATGGCGGGATGTCACTTTGCCCTTGGCCGGTGCGGGACAGCTATCATTTCAGACTCGGTGGCTCTCTTTAGATAAGAGAACAGCCGGGACTTGACAGCATGCAGGCTGTGATAACTGCCGCTTAAAGGATAATACTTTTAACACGCGTTAATCAGATGACTGGCTGACCGCTGCCTGAGAATTGCGTGGGCCAGGTGAAATTGAAACGCGTGCTTCAGCTTTCTGATCTTCTGGAAATAAGCATCAGTGAAATCTACACACGGGGGGGGGGGGGGGGTCCCTTGGATGCAACGTCTTGAGTGGCTTGCCAAAAAGTGAGCCGTAATTGAAAGCGTCGAAGATGCAGTTAATGATCACAGCCGAGGCAAACGGGAGCTTTTGGGAGGCTTTTGTAACTAAAAGTGATTTTGGTGTCTTATTTTGTCAGACAAGCCAGTTGAATTTCTCCTCTGCTGGTTTCCTCGTTAATCAGGTGCCTATTAAAACCCGATTGCACTCGCCATTGAGCTTAATGTTAACTGCGCACAGTAAAGCTCTTCATTTGAGCACGAGTGTGTGCGTGTATGTGGGAGTGTCTGCGAGGAGGAGTAATACACTCAATATATCTGACCTTATGATTTAGACCGCATGCTGTTAAGTCGCTGAGTCCTTTAAAAGAATCCTTTAAAGCGCACATACACACAAATGAGGCAAATGTTTGTTTGACATGCCTCCTCTTCCAAGGTAATCTCGCAATTCTCCTCACCGACCGTTCGGAGATCAACCAGATTAGACTGATGTCCTGCGAGATGGCCGCCAAGGTCGTTCTGGAACCTTTGCGTGTCTTGAAAAGCGGAAATATGTAGATATAGATGAGATCTTGCAGTTTTTTACCGTTCATTGCTTTACTTTACGTCACTGTACAGCGATGCCCTTTTTGGTTCCATTTTCTACTCAATTCAATTGTTTGTGTGCGCGTCCTCAGCTCCGGTCATCCTGAACGAGCTGAACTGGACTCAGGCGCTTGAGCGGGTCTTCATCGAGAACCGCCGAGATGACAGCTCCCTCCGCTGGCAGGTGTTCGGCAGCGCCACGGGCGTGACGCGCTACTACCCAGGTAAGCGGCGGCGATGGTGAAGCGACTCAACCGGCCGCCCTTATAACTCAGTGCCAGATAACATCTAAATTGACCCTCGGGCTCCTCTACGGAGCAATTTCTTATCAGATGGCTGTACTGGTAACTGGATAGGCGGAATGAAATTATGACTTTGATCTAATCTGAGGTGAAATATCCTACAGTGCAGTGGACAGCATCCATTTTATTTTCCAGCCACTCCATGGAGAGCGCCCAACAAGATTGACCTCTACGACGTCCGCCGCAGGCCGTGGTAAGTGGCGTCTTTATCAGCTTTCGGATGTTTTTTCTCACCATGTGACAAGAGCCCAATAAGACGTAGGCCTTGAACATAATATTAAGATGCACACAGAACATTAAGTAGATTTATAGGTGTGTCATTAGCTGAGTTAAAGTGGCACAGAGACAAATACTGTAGCGCACCTATTTGGTCCAAATATTACTATATATAATGATGCATGCTTTTAAATACACTTTTTTTTTTTACTCTGTATTGTACCCGCGTATTGCATTGGGAAAAAAATGTTTTTTTACAAAAAAAAAAAATTACTGTGAAAAACAGAAGCTGGTGCTCGGTTTTTCAGAATTATTATTATTTTTTTTTCTAAATATTTTTTTCCTGTATTTCGGAGTAATTTTTCCTCCTATTTTTCTAAAACAGAAGTGGTTTTCATACTCTTGTTAACAAAAGTGGGAAAAACATTTAAACTAATAGAATTAGTTCAAATGAATTTTTGACGTCTATAGTCGTCAATGGCAGTGAATTAGTTAATAATTTCTCCCGTTTTTCCAAAAAAAAACAGTTTTTCTGAATAATTTTTCCTCCCGTTTTTCTGAATATTCTCCCACCCAGTTTTTCTGATATTTTTTTTATGACAGAAAAAACAAATATTTGGTAAAACAGAAGAAAAAAATGTTCAGAACAACAGAATTATTTTTTTTTTTAAAGCCCCCGCAAAAATTAGTCATTAGTTAATGCAATAAGCTTCCGTAGTATAGTTTTAGTTTTTTTGTCTTATTTTCTTTCATTTATTTTATGGTTTACGTATGTTTGTTTTGTTTTAATTAGTATTATAAATTTTTATTCTGTCTTTATTATTCTGTTATTCATCTATTATTCTGTTATTTATGATAAGTCCTTGGCATTAGTGATGATCCATGTGTGCCCTCTCAGTCTGTAGCGAAATGACAACTTATATTCAGTGGAATTCTCATTCCAAACGTTGTCCTCACCCGTGGTTATCTCACTCAGAGATACTGTAGAACACATTGTCTCCTGTTTACAAGGACAAAGCCAGATAGCAGAGAGCCTTTTGCTTCTAAAGCAGCGACCTTTTTCACTTGTGGTACTCAGCTGGTTTATGTTACGGCTCAAACTGCTACGGTGGGCCGCGTCCACGCTTCCCGTCCACGAAGCTCAATCCACCTGACGCTGTCACATCGGCTTTGGGGCGGCCGCGCCGCCTTGTTGCCTGGTTACGGGCCGGAATGAAGTGGACATAACCGTGACAGCAATGTTGATTGCACCTGACCTCCTTTTCCGCCTCGTCTCAGTTTGAGTGGCTGTTTGGGGTCAGGCCGGGTGTCGCTTGCAAACAAACAGGGGGCCATCGAGTTTGCATGGAACTACACCTCCCCAAAAAATTGTTAAATATCTCTTACAGAAGCTATCGAAACACTGAGTAGTGAATCAAAAACGAAGTACTTAGGCCAATATTCCCATGCGTTGAAGGTGTCTGATACACACAGGAAGTTCTGTCAAGCTATCGGGCGCTTTCCTAATTTATTTTAGTATGCGTATTGGCTAGCTAATTAGCAGCTAACAAACGTCAGTCAGTGTATAGTTTGTATATGTGTATGTAATGTAATGTATATGTTTTTCATTCTTAATTTTTGGATAAGTATTACAAAAAACGCTAAAGAAACAGCAGATAAACCTTTTGTCCTAGTGGCTAAGTATGGAAGCTAGCTAGTTCATGGTAAGCTTGTTCGCTGTCGCTTTGTGATGTTCTTCTCGTCTTATGTTCTTTTTCTTGCACACTATTTTGAGGGGTGGTCCTTCTTTTGAAAGAAGGGGCACACACAAAAAAAAAAAGCTTTGCTTGTCTTGTTTCTTAAATGCCTGTCAGACTAACAAGGTTTTCCTATAATTAGCTCGGTGAGAAAGTTTCCCCTGTGCTTATACAGTGTAACATGCTGTGTTCCAAACAAAGCTTTATGTCAGGGAACAAGTTTAAAAAAAGAAGAAAAAAAAAACTAGACTACTGTGTGTGATCTGTCAGCATGTCCGGTTCTCCGACAGCGCATTTGACAGAGCGACAGGAGGGAAACACGACAGGAAGCCGGAAGAGGAGGAAGAGGAGGAGGTAGGTGTTGCTGACAAGGTGATGGAGGTGCGGAACACCTTGTCATCAACCTGTACCTTCGCCTTCCTCCATTTCCCCACAAATAAAGTCAAGTCCAAATAAATAAAACCAGATGATGAATTCATTTGAAAATAGTTTTAACTTTTGTGGCCTGTCACATTCGCAATTATGGACAGTAAAAGTCTTAAATATGACTTCAATTTTGATTGTAACAGGCCGGCCGGAGAACATACGAATTCCACCGAGGAAGGCCTGAGCCAAGATTCTAATCCAGAACCCCAAAACTGTTCAACTGACGTGCTAACCACTTCCGCACCATGCTGCCTCAATGTTTATTAATTCACTTAAGATTGGTTCGCCTCTGACGTTCACTATTCCCTGTTGCCTAGCAACCTAGCAATGCCGAGTGAGTGTCACCGCATGTCAGGCCGCGCTCGTGTGATTATAGTCCGTACTCTTCTTTTAACTGGCACTGTGCTGACCCCATGTCAGGCAGCAGCCCACAACTCCTACAATAATAAATATACTGCAATATTAAATGAATACTTCTGACCGTGTTAATTAACAGTGGCATCTTTGGAAAGGCAAATTGAAATGGTTTGCATTGGGTCGCCGTTGAATGGGCAGGCGTACGCTATGGAGTTAGTGCGCGTCAATTATGCTAGCATGTAAAGCAGCGGGTCAATTCAAGCACTTCATAAATGGAAAATAACATCTCTAAAATGAATATTATGTTGCAAAAGCTTTTTTCTTTACATGAGATTAATCTGTTCCATGGTAATGAGCAGACCAAAACATTCATACCCTTTTTTTTCCCGCAAAGTGGTCAATTTGGTCCGACTATCCACATGTGTATCTGGTTTCATGATTTTTAGCCCTTGGGTGAATAAATGTGTAACAAATAAATTTGGACCAATGTTTTAGAGACACACCACAGGATAATCACTTGGTTAATCTTTAAAAGATTTCCACAAACTGACCTTTGCTGACTGTGATTGCAAGGGAGGGAAAAAATGCTCAAATTCAGACAGATTAGGCCACTAATCAATCAAAACTGTTTTATGAGCTGTTCGGCACGTAAAAATCACCCGGCACGCCACAGGATAATCGATCAGGATTATCTTTCAGAGAAATACGATAATCCCTTTACTAGCTTTGATCACGTGTATGTGATACGTGTGTAACGTTCAGGAACCTCAGTGCATGTGTTGAAGCCCACAATTTTGCCTCTGATTCATCGTTTCAAAAAAAATTATAATAATAATTAAAAAAAAACATGTAAATGTGTCCACAAACACTCTTAGTCATCAACGCAAAGTGTGAGAAATAAACGACAGACAACATCTTTTCTCCTGCGGGTGCAGTCCTCCTATATTTTTATCTTAATTCAATCTTTATTCGCCTGCCACATCCACAGGAGCACTAAGAGTGCAGCAGTCCATAAAATAATAAGCCCATCAGCACAGCGCAAATCCATGCAAGCGCGCGCGCGCACACACACCTACACCACACACCCATTGGCAAATAGTCTTACTGTGTTATCGTAATTCTCTTCTCCCATTGCCGTGCGATTAGTCTGTGTACATGTAGCGTATATGCTAGTGCTCATGCCGGCTAGCAAACGTGTGTATTATTACAGTGGGCACACTTTCGGTATATGAGCCACTCTATGTTTGCACAGTACAACACATTGACCATCCCGCCATGCTGTTGTCGTGAAGGTGAATGCCTCCAGCATCACAGTGCAAAAACATGACATTTAATGTTAAGATAGAAGGGCCATAAATAAATAACAGTGAGAGCAGAGAGCATAGTGTGAAAAAAAAGCAAGTGTCTGTAAAGATAATAAAAGCATTTTTACTTGTGCTGGCAGTTTTTCATACTCATGCATTGTGTCTATGAGGAGGCATGGACACAACAACAAACACGTTGTTTGTTAAAGCACAAGTTGTTTGAAGGCAGAGGTGGCAAATCCAGGTCCAGAAAGTAAAAAAACCCTACCACAGTTTGGCTTTGGCCCCTGGTGCTCGCTAGCTATAGCTCCCTAGCAGGTAAACGAGCACCATGGATGCTAGCTAGGGAACTAGCTAGCTAGGGAACTAGCTAGCTAGCTAGCACCTGAGGCTAAAGCCAAAATGTGGCAGGGTTTTTACTTTCTGAACCTGGATTTGCCACCACTGTTTGAAAGTTTATACAATCATTCTCGTGACATCATTGCTAATATCTGTTAGCCCGGGAAGAGGAATTTAAAATAGTACCCACTAAAAAAAAAAAATTGTTGAACCAATTTAAGACGAGTGATAACACACGATTGAATTAAATTAATTTAAAGTTAATGTATTAAGTTAATTTAATTAATCCAAAGTGACTATATTAAGTTTAATTAATTATGAGTTCATTAAACTTAATATATTCACTTTGGATTAATTTAATTCAATCGTGTGTTACCACTTGAAGCCATTTTATTAAGTTAATCAACAATACTCTGTTTAAACCCTTTCGGGCCCATAGATGATTGCAATGGACATGACATAATAAATAAATCTAAACCAATAAAAACGCATAATTTGTCAATACCTCTGGTTCATGATTGGATCCTAGTTAACCAATCACAATCGCAAATCGATTTGCATGATGTTCATGTTAAAAACATTACAATTAGCTTGGTAAATTTATGTTACCAGATGTGGCAAATCCAGGTCCAGAAAGTAAAAACCCTGCCACAGTTTGGCTTTAGCCCCTGATGCTAGCGAGCTAGCTCCCTAGCAGGTAAACGAGCACTATGGAAGTTAGGGAGCTAGCTAGCTAGCACCTGGGGCTAAAGCCAAACTGTTGCAGGGTTTTTACTTTGTGGACCTGGATTTGCCACCTCTGCACGTTACAGCCATACTATTCTGGCGTCCACTATAACAGATAAAAACATGAGATAACCCCCCCCCCCCAAAAAAATGTAAATGTTGTTTTTTGTGGGAGTAAAAATCAGTTAAAAAATGCCCAGCAGAAAAAAATGCAGGTCTGAAAGGGTTAATCTTGAATTCGTTCAACAATTCTCTTTTTAGAGTGTAGAGGTCTGGAATTTATCTTCTGCCAGAAACTATTTTTGTTCTTTATCAGAACACTAGTCTGTGCATCCAACAAAACTCAAAGCAGCTCTGCTTACCTTTTGGTTTTTGTAGAGGTCATAGCAGGGGCATCTCACCCGTGGGGGGTAGTGTGTGAATGCATGATTATGCCTGTGCATGATAGTTTCCGAATGTTTAGTCACTTGAAAGTGGTTCTGGATCTTTACCCTCCCTGGCTTGATTCAGTCATGGATGGAGAAACTGTTGCGGGGTGCAAAAACCTGGTATTAATGTAAAGATATATACAATTGTGTTTGACATTCCAAGCACGGTTTACAAAGAGGTTCATAAAGAATGTTTGCGGCGTTAAATATTGATGGAGGTGGGTGTGTGGTCCAGATACACGAGCCTCGCTATCATGTGGCACATGTGTAGTATACATGTACATCCATTGCATGTTTCTGAGAACGTATTGTATGTAGCGGGTAATTTCCCCACAATTTAAATGGAATGTTCAACGCTTTGCAGAACGGGTCAGGGGTGGGTGCATAAACACAATCTCCCGTGAGAGAAAAAAAACAAACTACGCCACGGTTAATGTATTGATTTGAACAGCACGCGGTGTGATTAAAAAAAAAAAAAATACCTTTCCTGAATTCTAATGAGATTCCTTCACTAGCAAAAATGTTTACAATTGGCAGGGTATGTCATTGTGTTCATTGCTTGTGAAATGTTTTTCTTTTTAAAATACATTACCTGTGAACGCTGCTGCTTTTAATCTCCTTCCATTTGGAACGATACCTCGTTCCACTGTAGTGTAAAAAAAATAATAATAATAATAATAATCTTATCTTGATCATACACATATACAATCATACTGCAGTGTATGTAAGGCGAACGCCAATATGTTGTTGTTGTTAGCAATATCTCACAATATTGAAATGCGCTTGGAATTCAGATGGTTTTGCAGCAGGGTGTCCGCGCGCTGTCTGTGCAATGAGACATGGATTTTGTTAGTATGGCTACCTGTTGACCGTTGAGTCTACGTAGTGAGGCTGAGAAGATCATTTACATTTATATGTTTTAAAATATAAAATACAAATGCTGGAGGGGCTTCACTGCGAGAGATATTTGACCACACCTTAGCCCTTGTGTAGCGCCATCCCTTTCTCACAGACACATGTTTGAAAATAGGCGGCTAGCATTTACTTTGTTTACTTTGGTTGTTTTATTTCCCCCTTGATGGGCGGGCAGACCAAATTATTCATATACGAGCCTTTAAAAAAAAGTCAGTTTTCCATACAACTACCTGCACAATATGAGATCCAGTAAAAAAATAAAGTAAAATAAAAAGTGGCATAAAAAATGATGACTGACATTCTCCGATTTTCAGGTTTTAACAATGTGTTCATTATATGTAGGACTCCACTCCCTAATAATAGTTCAAATATTTTAATATTTTTAATTATTATTTGGTCAAAATAGACAAAAATTATTACATTATTTTATTGCCTTATAATCTGTGGCCAGAATGTCTTTTTTTAACACCATAATGCAATAACTGCATTTAAAAAAACGAAAATGTATTTTTTTAATGAGGAATATCTTAATTTAAGCAAAATGATCTGCCCATAAAAATGGACATTTTGACGTATTATCATTTCTTAAAAAGTAAGCATTTATTTTAAAACTCAAAGAAAAAGTTACAATAAGATTTTTTTTTAGGGGGGGTGGGGGGCGATGATTAAAGAGAAGTTCTCTGACACAAAAAGTGCCTGGTAAGAAGGAATATCTTGGCTGACAACAAAGAAGCCAGATGCCTTGATTTGAGATTTAATCTTTGATCAATTTTCATTTTTGCAGTGCTGGAAGGAAGAAAAAAAAGACTTTTAACACACCCACACCACGGGATAATCGGTCAGGATCATCTTACGCTGACATATTTGCCCAACTTTGATCACAAGGGAGGGAAATGCTGAAATGTGTCCCGTCTGTTGGTATGTGTCCACCCCGCTTAAGGAGCTCTGACTCATGGTGTAAATAAAACCATTAAAGATGTCAGATATGAAAGTGTCTCCAGCTCTGTTAAATGATTCGTAACTTTTAGCGAGCTGACAGCGCGAGGCCTTGGGCCGATCGCTGGCATCTGACCGCTTATGGCTGACGTTCGGGCCAAGAGGTTCAGTTCAGTTCAGTTCCGACACCGGCCAGGTCCATCTGCTTGTCACCTGGCCTTGGCATGCAGAAGTCTGGGTAATGACAGGGAAAGAATGGCGTCGATGTGCTGGAGCTGCAAGGTAATTACTGACTGGAATCCATGCAGAAACAACACATCTGGAGGCCCGGGTTCGTGTGTGCCCGTGTCTTTGATACCGCCATTTGAGATCGTTAGCTTTTAGCGCATATCAGCGCGGAGATTTTGATATAAACAGTGTGTCATACAATTGGACGCATTGCGGGAAATTTGTTGTTTATTAAAAATGGCACTGTATTATAAGCAACTGATATAAACATTAGAGATTGACTGATGATTGACTTATTTGATGATGATTATTAGTTAACCGATATTTGGAGCCAATATTTATTTTTCAGTTAAAGGGGGGGGGGGAGGTATTGGCGTCAAATTTGAGGTAAAAAAAAATTCTGACTTTTCCAACTGTAGAATGTTTTTACATTTACAAACAGACACTAGAATTCATTTTAAATTCCTAAAAATAAAATGCTCCCAATTGGTTATCAGTAAGTGTTAAAAAGTGAAATAGAAACTAAAACAAGTAAATACCATAACTCTTGATTTCAACAAAAAAAAAAAAATCCAAAATTTAAAAATACCTGAAATCTTAAACTTTCACATTTCTTTGTTATAATGTCAAACAAAAACAAAAGGTTCTGAATGTTCCCAGGATCCGCAGCATCTGTTATAAAGTTAACTGAAAACAGTATAAATAGTTCCCTGATATTAAAATGGTTTTAGATTGATCTTTTATCAGCCGCCAGATTTAAAAAAAAAGAAAGTCTGATACCGATATTCCTCAAAATGGCCACTATCGGTATTTTAGAAAATCTAAAGAAATGAACCGGTTGTACAAAATGTTACTAAGTAGCGTAGTGTAGTGTGTTTGTGTGTCTTTAAAGGGTGCGGCCTCGTGAGTGAGTCACTTGTCCGCTGTGATATCTTCCCATTTGACGCAGGTAACAATGACCTCAAATGAATATTGCCTTATAATTAACATTTAGCCCTTTCAAAATAACTCCCTATTAAAACTCCTTTCTGCTCAATGAAAGATGAACAGACTGCAAAAGTTAATGAAATCGTGCAGTCGATCCGCCGGGCGTTCCGTTTTTTTTGTTGTTTTTTTTTCCTCCCCCCCTTCCCACCAATTGACACTCTCCTCTATCTCCGGATTGGGACACCTCCCATCCGAGAGCCTCAGGCGACAGAGGCGGGAGTTACATTCGAACCACCACGTTTCCGTTACACACGGCGGCCAAAAATGAAGCCGAGTCGCCGCCGTGCGCGCGAAGCCTCGTCGTGCTTTCTCCTCTTCCTCAAATGAAGATTTCGGTTAATTAAAATGATAAAAAGTCATGCATGCCGATGGGCCTGCCGGTTCCAGACCTGATTTTGTGCGCCGCGCAGTCGTGCCGAGCTGCGGAAGTTCTACCTTTGATGTGGCGTTCTTTATTATTGAAAATAATTGGATTCTGCCGCCGTCCCCTCGGCCCCCTCCGACTACACGCTTGCATTTCGGCCATCTTCACTATGACTCAGTTCGTGGCCCTCGGTTGCTTGGGTTGCAAAATGACCTGCATTTTTAATGTGGGAGACTTTTCATGGGAATTTATTAAAGGGGAAATCAAACCAAAATTTTCTTTCCCACTAGTCTAAACACAGCATTCTGATTAATATTGTGTTTGTGGGATATGAATTAAGCAGCAAAATCCACCCATTCTTATCCAACTCAGGGGGCGGCCATTTTGTCATATGTTGCCACAATTGTTCATGACTCAGGTGACGACCAATCACTGCTCAGTTTCAGAAAACAGGTGAGCGGTGATTCGTCACAATACCATGTTCACACTAGTGGGGTGCATAGAATATATTGGAAATAAAATGTTGGGACTTCTACTTTACAGTAATAGGGAACTTAAATATACGTTAGGGGGGAAATACACACCAAAAAAAAAACTCGCTGGGTGGGGGGTTTGGGGTCCGGGGGGCGCTCCGGGCTCCCGGGTTTGCTCTCCGGCTGGTGGCCCCCGCGGAACCTGGGGAGTTGTGCCCTGGCGCTGCTGCGGCCTGGGGGGGCCCCGGGGGGGCTGTGCCTGCCCGTTCGGACCGAGGTCAACGGCTCCCCTCTTTGATGGGAATGATCATGCATGCCAGATCCACCACGCCAGCTTCTACTGAAATCCAAACAGAATTTGCTTCTCCCACTGGTCGCTGAATCAGTGGAGGCTGGTGTCTGTAGATCTCCGTTTGCTTCATCTATCCTTCCTTCCTTTCTTTAGTCTTTCCTCTGGTCTCTTGAGGTCTCCCTAATTTGTTGGAATTTAGATGTTTCTGGGGTTGTTTAAAGATTATGGTTTTTGTAACTGTGGGTCGTAGGGGGTGTTTGGCTAGTGCTGGATTTTACTTAGTTTCATCTTTCTTTTCTTTGATCCTTCCTCTGGTCTCCTGACAACTTCACGACTGGCGGGACTCTGAAGTATCTGGGTAAGGTGAAGGGTATGGTGTTTTTAACAGGTTTCAGGTGAATTAATGAGCACAAACTCGCACGCGCACACACAAAAGAGAACAATAATGATGATGACATGTTGACTCGGTAAGACTGCCGAATGAACAATAATGAGCTCTCAAAAAATAAAAAAAATAAGTATAGCTTCGGAGGCGAGAGGAAACAATTACTTACAAACCAACAGTTTTAAGAGTGTGTATTTAATCCAGACTAAAACGACCAGCGGTAAAATGAAGAAATCAAGGTACTGTAATACCCTCACATGTGGGCAAGGAGAGCAAGTAACATGGAATTTTACCGGAAATCTTCCACGACATTGCAAACACTACCTAATGCTGAAGCAGACTTTCACCTGGGCCCTTCCAGACAGCCACTCAGCCGAGTGGGCCCAGGTCGGCCTCTCCGCGGCGGTTAGTGAGTTCTCGCCGCAGGTTGGAGTGGCGGCTGCCGGTAAACGGAGTCTTGAGAGGCTCGGGGGGGGGCAGCGGCCAAGCCCGGCGGGGGGACTGCACGTCCGTATCAGCTCGGCCGAGTGTGAGAAATGAGCCTCTGCGGCCCCCGCGGCCGTCTGGCTTCCCTCCACGCTGATAATCAGCAGAAAAAGAGCTCCGGTGATTACTCTGCCGAAGACAGCCGCAAACGGGCCTCCAAACTCGGAGGTGCGACTAGCTACTGTAAAGAGGGAAACCGCTTCATTGTGCTAATTTATATGACAAACGGCATTTTTTTTTTTTTACTTATATATTTATAACTATATTCCCGGCACATTGATTTTTCTCACAGTCTATCGCATGCAGTATCCGTGGCGGGCCACAGGGAAAACGGGGCTGCTGAGTCCCGGAGGCTCAAAGGCACACTACGGTTCAGCCCGCAGTTTCCCACGGATGGCCTCCTGGCATGTCACGTTACGATGACCTCCCACATCATTCTCACGTTCTGTCTCGGCTTTTTTCTCCAGATGAAAAATGGACACTGGGCAGCTTTGTAGCATGTTTGCTGTGTCAAATGTTGTCAGGGTGCGAGATGCCGGGAAACGCAATGCTTCCCGTCACACTACAGACTGCCTCCAAGTTGTTACGCCCGGTTACGTACTGTCAGGTTTAGTTACAGGCAATCTGGCCGGCTAGTTTTCTCAACCGCACTGTGACTGCTGTGGTATGTAGTCTCAATCCTGATTTGTCTAGAGATAGATTGATTAGTTTTTTCCTGACCGATACAGAATCGTATTCAAGGAGGACGATAACTGATATTTGGAGCCGATATTAATTTTCGATAAAAGGGAAAATGTTGCTTTGAAATTTAAAAAAATAGATACCGACTCCCACTTTTTTTTTAAATGTCTTGAAGCACTTATGATTTTTAAAATGTCTAAAAAATATATCTTAATAGACATCAATAGACTTATTTGTTTTAAAATTTTAACAAAAAGTTAAAGAGACCTCCCTGGGTTGTCAGCATGTTTTAAAAAGTTAAATAAAAACTTAAACAAGTAATTAGCTCCCTATTGTATTCCAGAATTTCAAAATAACTGGAATTTTAAACTTTCACTTATCTATGTTTTTTACTTCAAACAAAAACAAAAGGTGAAGAGAGTTTCTAGGGTTGGCAGCATCTTTTAGAAAGTTAACTGATCACTTCAAAAAGTTCCCTGAAGTTACCTCCGTTTTTAATTCATCTCTTATTGGCCATCAGAATATTTATTTATTTATTTATTTATTCGTTTATTAACTTTTTTAAAGGCCGATGCCAGTATTCATCAAAATGTTGAATATCGGCCTTGACAATCTGCTCGGCAGATAATCAGTCTACCCCTGGTTTTGTCAATGGTGACCAGAAACGGTGCACCAGTTTGATCATAGGATAAATGTATTTAATTAAAAAATATAGAAATATATAGAACAAAAGCCGTATCTTTCACACTCTAATGGACGAGTGGAAAGTGCAGGCCACCCTTTGATATCCTTCTGCGATTGGTTTAGTAATGGTTATTGAGTAAAGGGGAGTTTCTGTGTTGGTGCGAGTCCAACAGCAAAATACAACGCCACCTATTAAGTCTTCTAAGCACATAAGCCTTTTTCACTGTGCTCTAGCTTAAGTGGGCTCAGCCACGGTCACTCGCATTATCGCGGCTCAGCTTATTTCATCTTTGGCTCCTTTTTCCGCACATTCCCTTTTTCCAAAGATTATAGAAACAAATTTAAATGGCGGGTCCTTTGTGTCCTTTTTCTTCTTCTTCTTCTGTACAGGTACATTCAAGGCGCGTCGTCTCCAAAGGACATGGTCATCATCGTAGATGTGTGAGTATCTCTTCAACCTCGTCTCATAGAAACCACAAAGGGCGCTAGTGCCACCTGTTGGTCTTTGCAAAGCCTCAAGTTTGAGCAGAATTGAGGCCTGCATGTGCTCTCACTCACGTTACATTAAAGGATACCCTTGCTTTACATGGTTTAAGTCACTGCTTTGCTTCTCCTTTGCCAGTTATGAATGACACAAATACTTTAAATATGGGGGTGGCATGGCTCAGTGGTAGGGTGAAACCCTGAGCTTGCTATTTTGGCCATGTAGTATCCTGGAGCAAGATAATCAACCCCAGTTGCTCCTGGTGGATGGATGTTTTACCGGTTGTTAACTCATTTTCTCCCAAAGACGTATTTATACGTTTTTTAATGTTGTTGTTGTTTTTTATGCTAGAGCATACAGAAGGGTTTGATGTAGCCTCAGAACTGAAAAGAATGCTTTTATTACAAAAACAGCCAGCAGGTGGCAGCAGAGTATAAGAGATCAACCAGGGCCATGTTGCAAAAAGCTCTTTCCCCACTGTTTTAAACTGATTTGTGAATAATGATGAAACTTAGCTATATTCTAATGCTAATTGCTGCAAAACGGAAACAGATAGAAATATACTTTTTTACTGATGAAAGTAGATACTATTTATAGTAATAGAACACAATATTCTGTGGGCCTTGCAAAATCAGTCCAAATCCAGTAAAACAGCCCGGGAGCGAAGGGGGTTGCTTCAGTGAAAATGGCTGGGAGTGAATGAGTTAATAATGTAATGCGAGAAAGAACAAGCAAGAACGGACATGAAGTCTTCTAAGTGTTTTCATTTTGTGCAGGAGCGGGAGTGTCAGCGGTCTCACCCTCAAGCTGATGAAGACCTCCGTCATCAAGATGCTGGAAACGCTCTCGGACGACGACTACGTGAACGTAGCCAGAGTGAGTAGTCGCACATACACTGGCGCTCGCAGGAGGCAGCCGTTGAGAAAATATGTGGCGTGTTCATTAAGCAGGTGTTAATGAAGCGAGTAAGGAGTAGTAAGCAGGCTGCGCTGGGAGTTTATGTTGCTCCCCGTGGACGCGCTGCGCTTTCTCTTGTTATAATACTTTGCCATGCGGGACCACGGCAGTATTTCACGATGCTCATTACCAGACCTTCTATCAAAACTAACATATAGGATGAATATTTATATTTATCTTATATTGCAGGACACACACACAGGCATGCTTGTTTTGGTGACAGTTTGGACACGTCCGCCAGTAATCCCCCATAATCCACTGCATTTATCCACTGTATGCTGCTAAATCTGCACAAAATGAGCATATTAATCTTGGGGGGGGTTCTGATTCCTGCCATCTGTGAAGAAGGTAGAGGCTTAAGGAATATTGACTTTTTTTGCCAACACAAAATGCAATCACAGCTATAAAAAAAAAATATATATATATATATATATATATATATATATATATATATATACAGGAAAGTAGTAGAAGTAGCAGTGGTTGGGTTGTGTGTGGAGGGGATGCTTTTTAATTTGCTGAAAATTGACATTCATTTGATATCACTTTATGTATTTGATCATCTGGTTTGCTAAACTGCCAGGTGGCCATTGCACACCCACCAGATGGAGCAGCACAATGTCCATTGAAATTGAAGCAAAAAATGTGGCAAAACTTTTTTCTTCTTTACATCCTATTCATGTTATTGCTGTGTGGTTTTATACAGTACAATATTATATGATGTAAAAATAACAACAAAATGTTCTGTTGGCTCTAAAATATTTTTGTGCAAAAATACACTCTCTAGCGCATATATGTAAAATCTTACGTGTTAAATTAGACACGGTTATATAGTTTTTACCCATTCGGAGTTAAATCGAAAGTGTTAACTTAATATTTAACACCGATAGTGTTATTTGACACATACAATTTCAAAGTGTTATTTTCTTTCACTTTTCAGTGTTAATTTCTCACATTGTCAGTGTTATTTTCTTTCTTTTTTTTTGGTGTTAGTTTCTCACTGTTTTGGTACTACTTTCTTTCATTTCTGGGATTCATTTCTCACATTGTCGGTGTTCTTTTTTTTTAACACTTAAAAGAGCTTTTGTGTTACTTTTAACACCTAAAGGTTTTATTTTCTTTCATTTTTATCTTACTTTTGCACACATCAGTTTTTATTTTCCAAACCAAATGGAATTATTTGCTCACTACCAAGGCTGTTGTATAAAGCACTTAGTCTAAATGATTTACACATTTCAATGAAATTCGTGTTCTTTGGCTTGCCAGCTCCCATTTACAGTAACTTCATTTTTGAAAGCACTATAGTCTTCTGGGGGAAAAAAAATAAAGAAATCACCCAATTTTGAACTTTTACTTTAAAATCTTGAATATGTACTCCGCATGCAAACGTATATAGCTAAAGGCTAATTGTGTGAATGAGATGAGGCACATAATATGACCTTGGCTGAGTTTCACTTTGATGCTTTGTAATCAGATGAGGTGCACCTGTTCTTTGGTTGCAAAGTTGTAATTACCAACGTTTACTGCCAGCCCGAGAGTCGCAGGGCAGCCTGCATCTGCGCACACGCCCACGTCTGCAGCCGCATTGCCACACAAACACACACACACGGTCGACAGATGCTGTTTTGGTCTTATCTTTGTGTGTTTTTCTCTCGCAGTTTAATGACGAGGCCGACGCCGTGGTGCCCTGCTTCAGGACTTTGGTCCAAGCCAACGTGCGCAACAAGAAAATCTTCAAGGAGGCCGTCATGCACATGCAAGCCAAAGGAACCACCGACTATAAGTCTGGCTTCACGTTTGCCTTCGAGCAGCTTCTCAATGTAAGTGTGACAAGGCCTTCTAAATCTTGTGTTAGAGATGCAGGGTCCGCTCTGGATATACGTTTTCAATGAAGCTAACATGCATATTTTGGGAATGCGCGGGAGAAAGTAAGAAAAGCCTGAGAAAACCCACGCAAAGCACAGGGATTCAAATCGTGAACCGTAGAACTGTGAAGCAGACATGCCGATCACTATAACACTGTGCTGCTTATCCGTAGTCATAAAAGTGAATTACCAGAAATTAATCATGTTCAATTGATTTTGAAGTACAGTCATCTACTGTAGCAAGGTGTGCGTGCTTGCATTTCTGTGTCGACTCGGCAGCTATCGTCCACGCACACGCCGGCGACACAGGTGCAGCCTCGCCGCCCCCCCCCCCCCGCCCCGCCCCTACCCCCCACCCGTATGCCGCCATGTACTCCAGCAGGCCAACACCCTAATGGGCTCTGATGGGATGATTGATGAGCGCGGCCCAGCAGAGATCAGCCTCTCTTTATATTCCTCTGCTGGCTTGGAGGCACACGGCCAAGTGTGGCCCCTCCACGCGCTCACACACACACACACACTTCTACTGCAAGAAATAAAAAATAAAAAAAGGCCCTTTTTAATGGCTGTCTGAGGCGCCGTTGCACTTACGACTGGTGGCAGAAGCCCTATCAAATATGTAATTGTGGCGATATTATTTATCATTATTAGGGTCTTGTCAGATGGCTGGCAGCGGCGTCTGTGCCAGCTGTTGCAAAGACTGGCTGCTACTAAACTGAATGTTCAAAAATAAAAATGATGCAGATACAGTGCTTACAAAGTGGTACTAAAAAACAGTGTAGTGTAAAGTCATGGCTCACTATATCGCGGTTGGGTTTTTGTGGGTTCAGTGCATCGCGGATTTATTTCTTTATTGTGCTTAGACTGTGGATAATAAACTATATCACGAGATTTTGTTGTGAGTATTTTTTTTCCACACGGACTGCTACTGCTGACTCACGTAGCAATAAAGGATAGAAAGGAAAGATAGAAAAGACGGAGAATGTCCAAAGTTTGGGATTATTTCACACTTCATAAAAGAAGCTAACGTGCAAATGCACTTTTTGCTAAGTACTTACCGTAATTTACGCTAGTTAGCCTACCCTCGCTAATTAGCCTACCATCGCTAGTTAGAACAAATAATTCATAAAAGGTGGTTTGGATCCAGGCAAGAAAGATAGAGAATGTCCAATGGTTAGGATAATTTCACACTAATAAAAGAAGGTAACGTGCTAAGCACTTAAGATACAAACAAATGGTAATTCATAACAGGTGGTTTGAATCCAGACAGAATGTCTAAATAGACACACACTTGAAGCTAACGTGCAATGTGCCTTTTGATAAGTACTTAAATTATGCTAGTTAGCCTACTAGAGTAAATAGTAATCCATAACAGGTGGTTTGAATCCAGACAGAATGTCTAAATAGACACACACTTGAAGCTAACGTGCAATGTGCCTTTTGATAAGTACTTAAATGATGCTAGTTAGCCTACTAGAGTGAATAGTAATCCATAACAGGTGGTTTGGATAGAGGATGGAGCCTGCTTACTACTCCTTACTCTTTTCATTAACACCCGGTTAATGAACACGCCACATATTTTCAAGCAATTTATTCAACAAACGCGACAAAGCACAGTAAACACAAGCGCGCTATCTTCACAGTGGCTAACGCTAAAGCCAGTTAACCGCCAGCTCTGTGTACGTCCTCTTTCGCTCTCTTCCACGCCAATCAACAGGCCAGAGAGACTTAAGAAACAACAAATGTTCTTCTTATATAGTACAATTTAGATGTAGATTTTTGGTTGCCGTAGCAGCAAATGACCCATTATAATATCCATGTTGTAGCTTATCAATGTAGTGTTCCTTTTTTGACACTTTTTTCCCCCCACATATCTTTGCATGTTTTTCTTTCTTTGCCACAGGAGAGCAGCGCTCCAAGGGCCAACTGCAATAAGATGATCATGATGTTTACAGACGGCGGGGAGGATCGGGCACAGGAAATCTTCGAGAAGTACAACTGGCCAAACAAAACGGTCAGTTACCGAAAGGAAAACGCGCGAGACGGTGAACGTCTTGTCTGTACGTGCTGACCTTGTGTCATCAGCACACGAGTCGATTATTTCCCCCGTCATTGTTGTTTGTGTTTGTCTTTGCTCGTCTCTTTTGTTATCGCCGCCAGTGTTAACAGCTCTGACCCGCTAACTAATTAGCCGCTTTATCGCCAAAAGCCTGTAAAAAAGAAAAAAAGAATTACAGCCAATAGTCGGCGGCTGCGTTCCAGGCCTCCCCCATCTCACATTTATCCCGCTATCCATTACTATCTACTTGTGCGCTGACAGCTTCTGTCATACAGGAATAATCTGTATTCCGACAAGCACCGCTGTGGTTCTTTGCGAGGAAGTTGCGCAAGAGGCGTCTAGTAGGCTAATCTAATCGCGTTCTGCATTTGTGTGTTCGTGGCACATGACAGCAAAGGTAATGCCGTCCATTGAGGTGTGTTGGATCCTCGGGTATCTTTCTGCAAAAAGACCCTTTCGGAATGACTATTATTATTATTATTCCTTTTGGGGACCTTAACATGCCCGAAAAAACACGCCATTTTTTTTAGGCATGTGTACCCTGGTGAAAATAGATGTGTTTTAAGGGCTACCACACATGACACAGTAGTGCCCACTTGAATTTCTTAAAATAAATAAATAAATAATTAGCCTCCAACACCACTGCGCAAAAAAAGGTCTCAAGGTACCCATGCCGGAAATCAAAACGGAAATCGGCCATTTTGGTTTGAAGCAGCCATTTTGGGTCGCATTTCTGGGTTCATACTTTGACCATGTGCCCCAAGGAAATTCACCCAATTGAGCCCAAACCAGAAGTAGGTAACAGGGTCAGATGGGAGTGAACATGGCGCCGAAGTTTGGTGATCATTTTGAGGATTCTCGAAAAAAGTCAAAACAAATAAATAAAATACTCGGCCCCCAAAAATCCGCTTCTCGTATTGACATGAAATTGGGTGGACACGCAGAAAAACCCACCCACGCTCAAAAGTGAACAGGAAGTCATTCATTTTGATTTGAAGCTGCCATTTTGGGGCGAACTTTCTCCGACAGTTTTAGCCGCACATGAGCATTGTTATCTTTGTAAAAGTCCATTTGTGGTAATAATATTGTACCATATGAGCAGAAATCAATGTAAACATTTGGTAACATTATCATTGCAACCTGACCGCTTTAATTGAACAAGTAGAGTATCATACACATTCAAATGATTACAGTTTTGATATATTTTGCTCATATACACCCTCACATTTATCTTCAACTGCTTGATTTTTCTCACTGCAGGTGCGTGTGTTCACCTTTTCTGTGGGTCAGCATAATTATGACGTCACCCCGCTGCAGTGGATCGCTTGTGCCAATAAAGGTAAATATGCGGTCAATGTGTGTCATTAAATATTTTTAAACTCTTACTGTTATTGTCATGTCTTTGTATGTAAAGTGCATTTTTTGGGGTTTAGAAAAGGTATAAATCGGATGTATTGTTATGATTCTTATTATTAATCAGTCGACTCTAGTTCGTAGCTTGCTGCTGTAAATTCATGAATGAAGTGGGAAATGGGACGTTTTTCTTCTGTCGGCCCCAAAGTAGACTTTCTTTCCTCTCAGCTCCGTTATTTTTAATTTTTCTCCTTTTGACGCATCTTGTTTGTCTCGGCTCGATCTGAAAGCTTCTTTATGAGGTCTCGGCCGGTTCTCTGCGAACTCCTCAGACATTATTAATTAGCAGGAGCGGCGTCCGCCTGCGGGGGTGATTAGCTCGTCATCTCCGTGTCAGGCTGAGCCGAGTGCCAAGGATTACGACTGCTTGGCTTTTCACCTCCGGAGCGATTAGCGCGTCGCTGGCGTCGACGTAGAACAATAGCGTCGACATACGCGGGACGTGTCCTCTCCATGTCCTCGGGACTTATTGGTCTTTGCTGTCTGACTCCAACGAGAGCTGAGCACTGTCCCATGTTGTGCACATAACTGGTACAGTAAAGCAGCGTACGCACATACCGATTTTTAACATCTGGGCTGATGTTAAAAATCTGAGAGGACACGATGAGGGAAAAGGTCGTCGTGTGCGTTCTGCTCTTATAGTGTGTGGTTTATGTTTTTGTTTTTTTTAAGTCTACACACCCCCTGTTCAAATGCCAGGTTTCTGTGTATCATTTTCATTTCAAAACTGTTATGGTTATGCCAAAGTATCTTTTGGAAATATGGCCAGACGGTCAAACTTTGTTTACTGGACATCTGTTTTTTTCTCATTTGCTTGTGGATTTAATATTAGCATTAGCAACCAGGATATTTAGCATCTTGACATGCTTCAAGAGTCCGTTGACACAAAGTGAATCAAGTCACCTTTAAAAAAATAATAATTGTTTTTCAGCCTCAAATAGACCGTAAGTACTGCAAGTTTTTTTTTATTATTTTAACTGTGCAGCCTGTCGCGGCCCTGTCCAAAGCGACCACTGTATTAGAACATAAAATTTTTATTTAGGCTTAAGAATAAGCACTTTACTGAGGCAGGTGTGTGCTGACTCCCATTTAACATTAGATTTATTGTGATTGGTTAATTCTGAACATGGCCACATCCAAAATTCTATAGGGTATAATAGGGTGTGCACACTTATGCAACCATCTTGTTTCAGTTGTTTACTTTTTAATCCCCACTTGAAATGAGAGAAGAAATATTTTCAATTGAGTTGTAAAGGTCAAAAGATCACATCAAGGGTGGAAAATGTCAAATAATTGATCTCGGTCCTGTTTTTTAACAGGGGTGTGAAGACTTCTTATATCCACTATATAGACTGCTCACAGTCACGAACAGTATCGTGTGTGTGTGTGTGTCTCTCATTGTATGCTTGGGACAGCTTGGCAGCGTGGCAAAGTTCGCCCCGTGTCAAAATTAACGAGAGTCGTCTCAGACCATTTAAAATGCAGTTGATGCCGTCTGCCGTTTCGCGCCTCTTTGTATAAACATCGGTGGCGCTTTAATAACTTGGCGAGAGGCACGCTCATTGACCCGAGCGCTCTCCTCCATTTCTAATCAGGCGCCAGTGGCAGGGCCCAAGAGGCTCAGCGTTCCCGCGAGCTCGCGAGTTTGGCGAGGTCAGCTCTGCCAACGCACGTCATCCGCGCAGGCTGCCGTCATTCCGTGTGTCGAATAATACGGAGAACATTAGATTGGATTAATACCCAGAGGCTATTTGGATGGGAAAATTAATTCTTCTGGCATGATTGTATACACGTTCATGATCCATCAGTCGAACGACTCGAGTTTTAACATTACCAAAAAATATATTTTTTTATTTTTTTGCAGATCACAACTATTCAACAAATTCAACAATTACGATTGTGTGACGTGATAGACCGAGCTGGGCTAAAAAACGGAATTCAACCCAATGAAATTAACTCATTCAATGCCATTGATGGCTATAAAACATTTTTTTAATTTGGACTATTTCTACTAGTTTAAAATGTTTTCCTACTTTTGTTAACAAGAGTATGAAAACCTAGAAAAAAAAAGTATTGTACATTTAGAACAGATATCAAATTTGTGATTAATCGTGAGTTAACTAGTGAAGTCATGCGATTAATTACAATAAAAAAAATAATAATCGCCTAACGAGATGATTATTAAAAATTAGGGGCGTCAGGCGATTAAAAATGTTTTTTTCGTAATTAATCGAATGACTTCAATAGTCACTAACTCACGATTAATCATTATATCTGTTCTAAATGTACAATTAAAAAATCTAGGTTTTCATACTCTTGTTAACAAAAGTAGAAAACAAAATGTTAAACTAATAGAAATAGTTCAAATGATTTTTTTTTTACGTTTATAACCGTCAATGGCAGTGAATGAGTTAAACTGGGACTTCACATTGGGGTTGATCTTACTGTGTGAGCAGTCCTGACATGTCCTCTTTTATTTTCAGGCTACTACTTTGAAATCCCATCGATCGGAGCCATCCGAATCAACACCCAGGTGAGATGTACAAGATTACAACAACTTTATGAAAATGAATGAAGATGACTTTTGAAGAGGCTCATTTCCTTCTCCATTTCCTCGGCGGTTACGACACGTTGATACGCCTCGGGCGCTTTATAACGCAAAATCTTCTCAGGTGGATGACTTTACAAGGGAAGTTACGGTGCTTCACATGAATTAGGCGTTGACTTCTCTTCTATGAGAATCTTTTCTTTCCCCCCCCCCCACACACGCCGTGGGTTCCCCGTTGCTTGCTTGAGGCACGGCAAGCTGACGGAGGCCCTGCGGAGAAGCTCATTGCGCACTTTATTCGGCTTCTCAGAGCCACAGGAGTCCCAACAAGATAGTCAGCAACGACGGATAGCTCTAAAATTAATCTTAATCTTGGAATCGCTGTATTTATTATTATTATTCCCACAAATAAACAGCCCTACATACACTGTAAAAAAAAAAAATCCTTAAAAAAAAAACGGTAATTTTCCGGCAGCTGGGGCACCAGAAAAACGCTGTGAAATAACAGAAAATTACTTTCTCGTAAAAAAAAAGATATTTTTTTCCATAATTAAAGTACAGTTTTGACCTCTAATTTTAACAAGATTGTATGTAATATAACAGTATATGACAAATAAATTATGTGTTTATAGGACATTACAGAAATTGTAGTTAATTTCACTTTTTTTTTTATTCCCAAAGAAATTATGGTAAAATTAAAAAAAAAATTATATTCATTTCTCAGTAAATATTTTTTTCTTTTTTGGGGGGTTTAAAGTTGAATTTTACATTTTATTCAATTAAATAAAAATATTAGTGAATATTTATATAATATAAATACATATTTGTGAAATTTCAATATATTTGTGAACGTATTTGAACAATCAATATATGTATTTCTTAAGTTTTTGGTAAAAGATTGTGTGTTTTTACAGTTAAAGTGATTTCATCTTATTTTACATTTGACGTGTAAAATCAGTTTATTTTTGTAAATCAAATCATATTTTTAAAATAAAGAAAACTGTAAAATAAAAAGTAAAATTCTGTTATATATTCGGGGTTTTTTTTACAGTGTACTACTTAACTTAATTTACGTACGTAATAGTTTGACCACCCTCCGCTCAGGAATTCACCCAACTGAGGCCCAATCAGATGCAGATAGAAAGATAAATAGAAAGGCGACACTAAATTGCCACGCTTTTTTGCATACGACATCTAATGTGGGCGGAGCTTGACATCAAAGGCTCCACCATTTCTTGTTGAACAAAAATAATACTACCAATCAACACAGAATTTGGTGCACGTGCCTATTGTAACAGGAAGCATGAAGAAGTCTCTAGCATGTAGACAGACAATATAACAATTTTCACAGGCACATATTCTTTATCCTCTACAAAAAAAAAGGCACATTATTGCAGCTCATTGGGAAGTTGTGACCGTCTTCATGTACAATACGGCTAGTATATCCATTTGTCTGTATTACACTGCCCCCTGCAGGTGGCTAATGCACGCACACCAGAAAGAGCTGCACAATCATCATTTTTGTGCGTTACGAGCGATCCATTAATACCTCCCCGACGGTGTCAATCAAACATAGGCATTCTTCTCTTTGTAAAAAGACAGCATTCTTGTTGCGATCTCTTCCCGAGTAGACTTCCTGGCGTGATGAAAGCTATTACAGAGATAATGGCCTCTAATCACCAAGCTGGGCTGCTGTGACTTTATACGGCTCTGGCTCCTTTGCGCCACAAATTTGTGCTCGGTACCGTTTTTATGTGCCCTCGATTGTTCTAGCCAGGCGTACAATTTCCCCTATATCCCGTGAAAAGGTCTGGCTGTCACTATCCTGATGGAAGATCTCCCCGTGGCGCGTTTAAGCGGACTTTTATCGAGCTAATAATAGAATAGGTTACGCCTGTCAGCGTGTCGCGGTTCGGCCGATGGAAGCATACAGTCGGCAGCCTGACGCCGACACGGACGTGCGCTCGGACACGACGCCCCCACGCGTGTATTTCAAGGGTATGTACTCAAAGGTCAAAATTTACAATCGTACTTCCTTTTCTTTGCATTTATTGTGTTGTTGTTACATTTTATTCAATGGGGCAAAAAAAATGATGTTTTTTTTTTTTAATAAAAAGTATAGTTTGGTTCGATTAGAGCGCCTGTGAGTATTGTTATATTGTCTACATGTGTTGCTACACAAACTGCTTGTATTCAGATATCCCTTGCTTAAAGGGTTAAAATACTAAATAGTCATATATATATGTATATGGGATGTATTGAACTGTATTAGTGTGGTTTTATCCTGTGATTAATATGCAAATTTTTTTGCCAAAATATTATCCAAAATGTTCCCCTCGTAAATTCATCGAAAAGAGACAGATTCAATGAAAAGGCTCTCTGTTGATTTGGTTCACTCGTGAACCCCTATAATTATCTTGAATTTCAAAAACAAAACATTTTGTTTTTCAAAAAAAAAAAACTGGTGGCATGATTACCGTCACAAGTCGACTTTATAATTATTATTATTATTTTTTTTTTTAAGTATTTATTTTTTTATATAAAATAGAAAGTAGCTTACTAAAATGATCAAAATAGCAGATTTTGGAAAGGATGATTTAAAAAATGCTTTGAACGACCGTAATAATATGGTATGGGAAAAGAGCATCATTTCTAACCTGGATTTAAAAGCATTCACACTTTAATGGTATGTTTTGTATCTTTATTCATTCATATTATTGACTGTGATAATAAAGGATAGCAGCAAATTGGGGGACCGTATTTTACAGAGAGAGAGAAAAAAATGCTTTCGGGTGATTTTATAAAATGGGGTGTATTGTTCACAAGAAATTACAGTATGTATACAAGCCGTTGAAATGTCGGTTTTTCATATCGCCGCCTTTAAAACGCCACAAGGGCACGCTCTCCACAACCATATTCGTCTTTTTTTACAAAATGAGCGTGAATGAATGAGGTTGTTAAAAAAGATAGCTCGGCATTGTGACACCTATTATTTGTATTCTTAACACCTCACCCCGATCTACGATCGCCGTGGGACTTTTGTCACAATGCCAACGTTGACATTCGAGCCTCGGGGGGAAAATGGCCCTGTTTGCACATCATGCCTTTGACGGCCCTTAATGTGTTTTTAATAGCTCCTTCATAATGATGAACTGTAGCCTTGAGTGGCTTGCCGAGTCTTCCCGCCGCCGATGACCGACTGCTTTATGCGGCCGCCGAGAGAGAGAGAGAGAGAGAGAGAGAGAGAGAGAGAGAGAGAGAGAGAGAGAGAGAGAGAGAGAGAGAGAGAGAGAGAGAGAGAGAGAGAGAGAGAGAGAGAGAGAGAGAGAGAGAGAGAGAAGCGCTTCTGCTTTTACGGACTCTCGGAGTCTCTCTTGTTTTAACGCAAGACCGGCTGCATCAAAGTCAAGCATGTGTGTTTTTACCACCGCTGCGTGTTTGCCGTGTGGTCTCAGGAGTACCTGGATGTCCTGGGACGACCCATGGTGCTGGCCGGGTCCAAAGCCAAGCAGGTGCAGTGGACCAACGTCTACCAGGATGCTTTGGTGAGAGGAAAACACAGAGAGAGAAAATCTGAAGATGAGTGAATTACTTCTTTTTTTTTGATGGCGGTGGCGTTGCTTCCATTTTGTTGGTTTAGGGTTTGGGCCTGGTCATCACGGGGACCATGCCGGTCTTCAATCTCACTGCTGATAGAACAAGCGCGCAGGTACACGACATGTGGAAGATAGTTACAAGTATGCAAATGTGTTGATGAATCATCCACCTATCCGCTGTACTTTCCATCCCGCCTATTTTCTTTCTTTCCTATCTCCTCTCCTCACTTTGTTCATACCGACCTCCTTCCTCCGTACGTGTGCACGCCTACCCATCTAAATCCCTCCATCCCTTCCTTCCTTCCTATCAAACCTCCTTTCTTCCTTGCTACCTACCTACATTTCTACCTAACTTCCTAACTTCTTTCCTTTGTCTTAGTTCTTTCTCTCTTTCCTTTCTACCAACTAACTTCCTTCTACCTTCCAGCCTACCTACCTTCTTACCTACTTTCTTCCTACCCAACTAGCTACCTACCTCCTACCTATCTACCACCCACCCTACCTTCCTTCCTACCAACCGTCCGTCCTTCCTTTCTTGCCACCTACCTACCAGGAACCGCGATCCGACAGACCTTACCATGGTCTTACCTTCCTTCTTTCCTTCTTTCCTACCTACCTTATTTATATCCGTATTCCTTCCTAACCACCTCCCTAACTTCCTTCCCTTCTAACTTCCAACCTACCTACCTACCTTCTTACTTTGCTACGTCCCTTCTTCTACCTCTCTACCTAACATCCACGCTACCTTTCTTTCTATCAACTTATTATTTTCTCTCTTCCTTTTGTCCTGCCTTCCTATGTTCCTTCCTTCCTATGAACCGTCCGTCCTTCTTTTCTTGCCACCTACCTACCAAGAACTACGGTCCGACAGACCTTCCAATGACCTTACCTTCCTTCTTTCCTACCTACCTTATTTATATCCGCATTCCTTCCTAACCACCTCCCTAACTTCCTTCCCCTTCTAACTTCCAACCTACCTACCTTATTTATATCCGTATTCCTTCCTAACCACCTCCCTAACTTCCTTCCCCTTCTAACTTCCAACCTACCTACCTTATTTATATCCGTATTCCTTCCTAACCACCTCCCTAACTTCCTTCCCCTTCTAACTTCCAACCTACCTACCTTATTTATATCCGTATTCCTTCCTAACCACCTCCCTAACTTCCTTCCCCTTCTAACTTCCAACCTACCTACCTTATTTATATCCGTATTCCTTCCTAACCACCTCCCTAACTTCCTTCCCCTTCTAACTTCCAACCTACCTACCTTATTTATATCCGTATTCCTTCCTAACCACCTCCCTAACTTCCTTCCCCTTCTAACTTCCAACCTACCTACCTTATTTATATCCGTATTCCTTCCTAACCACCTCCCTAACTTCCTTCCCCTTCTAACTTCCAACCTACCTACCTTATTTATATCCGTATTCCTTCCTAACCACCTCCCTAACTTCCTTCCCCTTCTAACTTCCAACCTACCTACCTTATTTATATCCGTATTCCTTCCTAACCACCTCCCTAACTTCCTTCCCCTTCTAACTTCCAACCTACCTACCTTATTTATATCCGTATTCCTTCCTAACCACCTCCCTAACTTCCTTCCCCTTCTAACTTCCAACCTACCTACCTTATTTATATCCGTATTCCTTCCTAACCACCTCCCTAACTTCCTTCCCCTTCTAACTTCCAACCTACCTACCTTATTTATATCCGTATTCCTTCCTAACCACCTCCCTAACTTCCTTCCCCTTCTAACTTCCAACCTACCTACCTTCTTACCTTGCTACGTCCCTTCTTCTACCTCTCTACCTAACATCCACGCTACCCTTCTTTCTATCAATTTGATCTCTTCCTACGTTCTCTCCATTGTTCCTTCCTTCCTACATCCTACCTTCCTTACGCCTTTTGTATTTTGTAACAACCTTACCTTCCTACCTACCTTCCTTACGAATGCTGATCACCAAATATCAAAATCCAATTCAGTTTTGTGTTAATTTTTCAATTTTGTGGTTCTGATTTAGCTTCTTTTTTTTTATTTTGTGTGTGTTGGGCAAGAACACAAATAAGTAAATGATCAGTTCCTTTTTTCCCCACTTGATGCACCAATTAAATCACAATTACCCACAAAAACCCGTAGTGTAACTCCAACCTTGCTTGCATGTCGTCAGCCATTGCCTATGGCGCCAACAGTTGTGTCGCTTCAGGCCAACAGCGCCCCACTGAGGTGCTCACTGGCATTACAAACAACTGTTATCGCCCAGACAGCACTTTGGATCCATCCGTCTTTCAGCATCCTTAAGCCCAGTATTTACTTTGAGCTTATCACCGGGGCGCGTAAAGCAGCGGAACAGATTGACGCGATAAGAGCTAAAGTAGGTGCTAATCAGATAGCGGCCCACGGTGATAACTTGCGAGAGCTTCTTCGGGCTCAGTGTAATGCCGAGTGTGCTGTCCCCTACACAGAACCAGCTCATCCTCGGAGTCATGGGCGTGGACATCGCAATCAACGAGATCAAAAAGAAGACGCCCACGTATCGAGTGAGCATGATGGACACCAATGATTTGACACTTTACGCAGGATGTAAACGTTATAGTGTGTTTTCGGTTCATCTGGAAAGTTTTTACGCAGAAGCTCGATCGATATCCTTAACTTTTCGTCAGAAATGACGTCATCACCTCTCATGTGTTTTTTTTTTCGTCACGCAGCTCGGCGCCAACGGCTACACCTTTGCGACCGATCCGAACGGTTACGTGCTGCTACACCCCAACCTGCGACCGAAGGTGTGTGCGCATCTATAGAAGTGCTGAAGCTAAATTGGTCCTTTTTTTTATTAGTTTTTTTTTTATTTATACATGCCTGTGCTCTTAAGCAGATCATCAACTTCAGGGAGCCCGTCACGCTGGATTTTCTCGATGCAGAGCTGGAAGACAGCAACAAGGAGGAGGTAAGAACATTGATTGTGCGTCGTTCCTAACCTCAAAACGTCCGATTTTTGCTATTCGAGGCGAGGCTCGGTCGGAGGTTTCGGCCCATTTATAGTAATATTTCTGTTTAGTTTCTTATTGTTGGGGTTTTAAGAATGTCCTTCTCGCTTTCCCTCCATTTCTCCTCAGATCCGGAGACAAATGATTGATGGCAAATCTGGACAGAGGAAAATCAAGACGCTCATTAAGTCGGTTGATGAGGCAAGTCATCAATACACCGAGAGTCGGTCATGTTTCAAAGCAGCGCCGTCACGAATGCTTTTCCTGCAAATGATTACGAGGGCGGGGGCGGGTGATAATGCGTGACACCGTGTCGTGGCTGTCCGCAGAGGTACATCGACGAGGCCGTGCGAACGTACACGTGGACGCCGGTGGAGGGCACCGACTACAGGTAGATTTATTTATACTGCTTGAACTGACCTTTGGAATTGGAGGTGGCAGGGGGGGGGAAGTCCTGTCTCGTGCAAATGAGCCCGCAGTATACAGGGCCAAAGCTGAGTACAGATATTGTTACTGTGTATAAAAAAATATATATATAAAAAAAAAAAGAAAAAAAAAAGCAAAGTTCACCTGAGGCCTCATTTTATAGCAGTGTTCCCCAACCTTCTATTGAGCCAAGGAACACATTTTACCTTAGAAAAAATCTCATGGCACACTACCAAAAAAAATATCTTAAAAATACTGGAATTATAATGATTTGTCAATTTAAAATGACAATGTATTTCTGGGCTTGTTCAGTTTGACATACAGTGAATCAAAAATGGGTTTTCTGTTGCATGAATCACAGGCTAACTGGACCTTCTGCCATCTAGTGGAAGACAATGTAACTGTTCTACCTGTTATTCAATTGTAGGGCACATCCATTTTTGATAGCATTTAAGATAAGATAACCTTTATCAGTCCCACAATGAGGAAATGTATGTGCATTCAGGTTACGGGTACGTGGAACCTATCCCAGCTGACTTTTTTGCTGGTGCGGGGGGGGGGGGGGGTTCCAACCTGGACTCACCACGAAAACACAGGGCAATTCCATCCATTTTCCTTAGCGCTTGAACTGCTAACTTTTAGTGAGAGAAGTGGGATCCACCTAAAATTGTACATTGCACCCAGCTTCTCTCTCCAAACGTCAGTCGAGCTCAACTAACGACATGCGCTATATTAAAAAAAAAATTTAAAAATGTATGTGCCCTGTGATTAGAATGGACTCAAGTTATCAGTCTCCTTTTATGAGGTGTCCCAATACTTTTGTCCACATTTTGTCCCGCAATGTATCTGCACTTACGTTGTTTTGTATCCCTAATGTTTGTGCGTCTGCCCGACTATCTCAGTCTAGGGTTGGTACTGCCCACATATAGCGAGAGCCACGTCAAAGCCAACCTTAGCGACCAGATCCTGCAGGTGCAGTGTAAGTACCTTCGCACCACCGACGCCGGACCACCCTCGCTCTCTCTCTCTCTCTCTCTCTCTCTCTCTCTCTTCTTTCCGCTCTGTCTCTCTCTCTCTCTCGTTCACATGGGACGTTTATTCCCCGGGGTTCTCCAACATCATCGTAGGGAACGGAGCGACTCGCCTTTCTCTCCCTCCTCCTCTTCCTCCTCTTCCTCTCGGTGCTCCTTGATAGGCTGGATCCAATCTGAGTATCACTCCTTCCTCCTCCCTCCTCCTCCTGTCTCCATGCTGTGCTGTAAAAAAAAATAAACCAAAAAAAAAAAAACGGTGATGTTTTTTCTTCGCTCCGGCTGAAGAAAAAAACAAACTGAAGAGTCAGAAAGGTGAAAGCTGTGTGACACCGGTGAAAATAATGGTGACTTTGTGCTATTATTTTTTATTCTTATTATTTCTTTGCAAAATGCTCTCGCCTCTTCTCCACCGAGAAATGATTCTGAAGCGTGTGTGTTTTTGGGGGGAAATTGTGAAAACACGCATGCTTTTCACCTCCTTATGATGCCTTCTTTGATTTTCTTTCCCTTCTGTTGTATGCGTGACTTTGTGGACTGCGTGTGAGCTTTGGAATCATTCAGCACATAAACTCCCACAAGGCCCATGTGCCGGGCTGCTCATGTGTGGGAGTTTGGGTTTTGTGGGTCCGAATGGGGACACGTTCTCATTCTTTCTTTGTTGTACTTCCTCTTGATATTTTTCCCACAATAATTGTCTCTTTTTTTTTTCTGTCTTTCTCATTTGCTCCAGCAAATAAGATGTTTGGTTTTTATTTCTTTTCAGCGGGGTACACGCATATCGATTTTTAGTATCTTCACTTGAGGTAATAAATCGGCATTTGTGTGAGTAAGGAAATAGATCTCCATCAGCAATCGTGACAAACAAATGTGTCGTAGTACCACAACATGGAAAATACAAAGAAAAATTGATTTCCTGTAGTAAATATTGAACAAGCTCGTAATCTCCAGCCGTGAAGGTTTTTAGAGAGGATTGTGGAAGAAAAAATACTCTTGGCATACCCGACACCACGTGACAATTCGTCAGGGTCATCTTTCACATTCAATAATGATCTTTGATTGTATAATTTGTAAGGCAGCGAAAATGCTGAAATGATGGACCAAATGTAGGTATTTGCATATGAAAAAGTAGTAGGAGAAGAAATGGAGGATGCTAGGCTAACTGTTAGCTTAACTGGTAACCACATTGAGGTTGAAAACTCTTCTTGTCATGTTGAGCTTCAGGTTACTTCCTAATTGGCTGTTAAAGTCCAGAGCTCGGCATTGACCACATGCAAGGATTTGTGATTGTTAATATTGAAAAGGTTTAACAATTAAGTTTCTCTAGCGTTTTCCGAGCAGTTCAGGGAGAACAACTACAAAAATGCTGTATGCGCCCCCTTCAATTTAAAGGCTGTATTCTGATTAATATTGTGTTTGTGGAGTAAGAATTAAGCACGTTAATCCATCCATTTGATCCATTTCAACTGAAATTAACATCAAAGTGCCTTCGGGCTCGCATTGCGAACGTCACCTGATTTCTGAGTTTGCTCTTGTGACGTTCGCAATGTGAGCCCGGGGGCAGCTGTGACATCACTTTCAGTCGACACGGTATTGGCAAAAATGGCCGCCCACCGAGATGAATACAAATGGACGAAATATTCGGCATAAGTCTTATTCCACAACAGCTATATTAATCCCAGTCCTGCGTTTAGACTGGTGGGGGCACATACCTTCCCTTTTTAGACATCCACAGTTAAATCAATCAGGTTAATCTTTCAGACAGCCTATAATCGTGTTGTTTCTGATCGGGCCGATTGTCAATATGTGTGTATCCCACTTTACTCGTCTTGTTTTATTCCAATGGTTTCTTTTTTTTTCTTTTTCAAAAACACAATATTTTTATTCAAGCAATAAATTGAATAAAATATTGTCTGTGATCCCCCCCCCCTTCCCCCAAAACCCCTTCCCACCCGACCCCCTGTTTCTTTTCTTGCTCCTTCTCTGATGGATCCACACAGTGTCATACATCCAGGGCAAGTATACTCCATCTTGGTCCACGTTCCCTATCCCTTGACTTCCTCCTCCTCCTGCCTACCGCTTCCTCCCTCATCCTGACACCCCCCCCCCCCCACCACCACCACCACCACTACCCTCCTAACTTCACCCCTGGCTCCCCTTGTCTGCCTGCCCGCCCGTCTCTGCCTCCAGGACCCTCTTCTCCTCCTTTTAACCTCACCCTCACCCTTCCTGACATGATAAAGGCTCAGTTCTCAGTTCACCTCTGCTGCAGACGCACTGAAAAGGAAGACAGATGTTCATGTTCCTTCTGTGGATGGTTCCTTTCCTCCTGTCCGTCTTTCACCTCTTTTTTGCATCCTCTCTTCCCTTACCTGCCTGTCTATTTCTTGGTGTGTCACTAATCTGTTCATGTTCATTCTAATATCAAGGCCCATGAATTAGCGATACAACAGCGAGATCCGTTGTTGATTTTTGCAAATGTACGAACAGTATTTAAGTCAGTGTTAGACAGTTTATTATTTACCACGTAACAGTCTGATGCTGTATAATAAATTACGCCTTTATAAATATAGTTTAAATGTATTGCATCATAGGGGTGTTAGAAAAAATCGATTCGGCAATATATCGCGATATTACAGCGCGCAATTCTCGAATCGATTCGATATGTGGCTGAATCGATTTTTGAACATCATTTTTTTTATGGGAAAATTCAACGAAACGTCTTACTTAGGGTTAGGATTCACACATTAAGCATGGAAGAATGTTATATTAATGGAACATTAAGCCTTAATATTTGATTTCAGTGCTGTTCAAAGATGAAACAGACTGCAACCTGTTTGTTAAATGCAGTGGCTCAGTTATAAACCTGAATTTTCAGATAAAATGTTTTTTAAAAAAAAAAGTCATACAAATCTTACAGTGTACATGCACAAGTTTACTGATTAGTATTTTCTAAATTTGAGTTTTTAAAAAAATCGCAATAATCAATTTATAGATTTGTATCGGGATTAATCGGAATCGAATCGTGACCTATGAATCGTGATACGAATCGAATCGCCAGGCACGAGGCAATTCACACCCCTAATACCAAGAGATCATGTTCAAGAACCAGGCACTGCATAAAGCCACTTAAAAATGGTGTGTAACTTGTGTTTGATGAAAATTGGTGTATTTTAGGAATCCTGAACTCAACCACCCTAAAGTAAAAAATATTTCCAGAGCAGTCCAGTTGCAATTGATTCAATGCCCTGAAAATCGATAAACGATTCGATTTTTACTCAATCATCGGAAGTCAGCCATTTTGGGCAAACTCCAACATTGCCTTGTACTGTTTGAGGGAATTTGTCCAAATGAGCTTTAATGGGAAGCAGATGTACTAAAAAGATGGGCCGCGCCTAATTGTCAAACTTTTTTTTGTTGCTTACGTCATCTAATGTGGGCAGAACATGGCATCAAAATTTGGAGGATCATTATTGGGATTGCCAGAAAATGAAAAAGAGAATTAGCCCCCAACAGTGATTTTACTCATCAGCACGCAATTGGGCGGACGTGTCTATCGTAACAGGAAGGACACACTCAAAAAAAAGTCTCAGGGACAAATGCACAAGGTCGAAGAGTAAGTGGGCCATTTTGTTTTGAAGCAGCAAATTCCAGTGACTTTTTCCTAATGAACCGTAATCGAAATCAGCTTTCCAAGACGGATGATAAATTGTGACTATTTAAGCTATTTAATGTGAGCACTGGGCGCAAAGATGTCAAAGTTTAATGATCACTTTGAGGATTCACATGTTCAAAGTGGTGCGAGGACCTGTTTATCACACCGCACTTCATTAAATTGTGGTTGGTTTTGGGTTCCTTAATGGTAGAATATTAGAATAACTCTTCTATTTGATTGTGCTTAAACAAACTCATACCGCATTAGCTTTAGCATTAGCATCACTCTCCAAGTAGACCTGAAGTGTCATTCATTTGAGCTGTGTCCAAACCCCCCCCCCTTTCAGCCCCCACCCCCCCTCTCAGGTGTCAGCCCAGCGCAGCGACCTCCTGTTTCGTCCCTCTCTACAATCCCCGTCTCCATCAGCTTGTCCCCGTCACCCCCTCTGCCTCACCCCTTACTCACCCCTCAGACCGCCAGGCGCAGGGCCCAACGCTTCCTAAGCGAACCCCGACCCTGGATGCTGCACGGCATTGTGGGCGGAGACTACCTGGGCACCCCATTGGTTGATCTGAAGCACCAGTGTGACAACATGTGATGAAATTTGTCATTTTTTGTTAGCGTTGCCCCTCACCATGCCCTTCACAATGCAATGCATCTCCTGCGATTATGTGTCTCTCCGAGCCCCCCCCCCACCCCCTGCCCTGGCAGCCTGAGGGGCGACCACCTCCATCAGGACCCTTGCAACAGTTGGCCACGTTGATGCCTGCCTGACCTTTTTACAGCGCTCGCTGCAACCCGGAGTGGGTCTGAGAAGTCGCTTCCTGACGCTACACCGAGTCAAGTCACTTCTCAGACATCCGAAACATGTTGGATTGACCTCCCCCCTCCTCCACCCCCCAAGTGAATTTTGATGTATTTTTTAAAGATAAAAAAAAAAAAAAAGTCCAAGTTCATCCATTGAGGTCAGGTTCTATTTGAGGCACCATATTGGCTAACGCTAATGTTTCCCATGATTCCTCAACGCTGCTATGGTATACGTCCCGTCGTGTACACCCGCCCCCCGTCCCCCGAACAGCCGCAAGTCCCTCACCTTCCCCGGCCCCCTTCTCCCCCTTCCCGGATAATCTTCCCCCTTTCTGTTGCAGATTTTGAGTCACTGCTGCCAAACAGTTTTGAGTCTGAAGGACATATATTCATTGCTCCCAGGTAGCCTTGTGTGGAACGCTCCCTTGTTGTCATTACGCTACATCTCGTCCAGGAGTGTTTATTTTGTGCGTTTGTGCGTCGAGTGTGTGTGTGTGTTGCATCGTACTGTTTTCATTGTCACTGATGAGTGATGACCAAACTTGGTTTCTGTATCATCAGAGTTCACCGTCACAAGTACACAACCCCCCCGACCCCGTGCATGCCGCCACTGCCGTGACGCTGCATGATCTGTCTTGGGACTGCACGCGTCCGGCGGGTTTAAGCAGTCTTCCATTTTTTGTTTCCGCTCCTCAGGGAATACTGCAACGATCTGGAGTTGTCCAACAATAACACGGAATTCCTGCTCAACTTCATCGCCCTCATGGAGAAAGTGACGCCCGACTCCAAGCAATGTCAGTCCGATTCCTATTATACAGGACCTCGGTACCGTCTTGTGGTACCTTACATGGTTTCTGCGGGTCATTAAAAGTCAGGAAATTGATTTTGCTCTAATCATGGCCTTTGCTCTTAATTTTGAAAAGAACAACGTACTGTTGCTGTCACCAACGTCCAGCATGAAACACTAATCCCACCTAGTGGCAGAAAATGACCTCAATACAAATGTATGACTGATTATTTTACGCTTCTTTTTAACTGTTCAGTATCTTTTTAACTTCAAATAACTTTATGAATTACTTATAAAATTATAAATGTAAAGTTACTGTATCAATGGTCGAAAAGATTTGTATTTGGGAAATTAACAAGAGTATGACAAACTTAATCGCGAGTTAACTCCGGTGACACAGGACATCCATACTGCTGGAAAAATAAAAAAACTTTTGGAATTGTGAATATAGGGCACGATTAACATTTATTTTATTGGACACCCTCGTCAGGGATAATCTTTTAGAGACATTAAATGTATGTCCAAAACATTTTTAAAAATTCTAACAGGTAGATCGTGTTTGTGTTTAGCAACATTTTAGTTGCCTCTGCTTTTTTTCCCGGCACATTTTGTGCAGTTGATGCAACGCTAATGGCTTTGCTTCTTACTGTTAACACAATTGACCAAAAAAAAAAAAAAAAACATAATGAATCCTCTAATAAATCGTTTTTGTGAGCCAAAAGCCTGAAATTTCATTATCACCTGTGCAGTAGGCTTCTAAACCTAATTAAACAAAGCCCACTGGGGTGGGGTGCACCCCCGCCAGGAAACAATAAGCTTGGCCGCCACATATTCATGTTGCTGTTCCGTTTGCATGCAAATATTTAGCCGCGTTGTGTTGCCTTGTTCAGGCGACAATTTGCTCCTTCACAACCTGATCCTGGACACGGGCATCATCAGGCAGCTGGTGGACAAAGTGTGGAAGAACAAAGACTTAAATACGTGAGTGCAGAGCGGCTCGTTCGCAGACGCTTCCTCAAGTAGGCAAAGAACTAAAGATGAACTTTTTTTGTGTCATTTCACACTTTTGACGGGTCGGGAGGCACATCGAAGACCCTGCAATTTGCATATATGCCCATAAAACGTTTCTAATAATATGTCCGTTGCTTTTTTTTAAGGTACGGTTTTCTGGCGGTATTCGCTGCCACGGACGGAGGAATCACACGAGTGTTTCCCAACAAGTAAGAGTCCTTCTTATCAAGACTGTGTCGTTTTTTTTTAATGCTTTTTAAATGCCTCCCTTTTAAAGTCTAATCACTCGATAAGGAACGAGCGCGGCGCTCGTGGCCTCGTAGCGGGGAGATTTACGGCTCTCTTAAAATGTCAGGGCCGCGGAAAGCTGGGAGGAAGACCCCGAGCCGTTTAACGCCAGCTATTACCGCCGCAGTCTCGACAACAAGGGCTACATCTTTAGAGCGCCTTATCGTACAGGTGAATGATGCTCCTGGGGGGGGGCGTCTCACGGCGAACCCGGTCTTTTTTGTTTACTCACTTCTTCTTCATCTCGCAGCCAGAGACGAGATGCTCAACCCGGAGAACGACACCATAGGCATCCTGGTCAGCACGGCGGTGGACATCACGGTCGGAGGGAAGACTATCAAACCGGCGGGTGCGTTCCCCCGCGCGACGGGGCTTTGGTTTTGAAGATGCTCGCGGTAACTCGTGTGCGTGTCATTTGTCAGTTGTCGGAGTGAAACTGGATCTGGAGGCCTGGGTGGATAAGTTCAAGATTCTCGCCAGTAACCACACGGACAACCGCCAAGGCCCTAACACGGTAAGCAAATGTGCAATCAGTGATGTTGGCTCAGTTTAGTTGTTAAACACGAATAAGTTGGCGGGGGGGGGGGGGGTGTATGGTATGGCAATTTATTGGAATGAGGTCGATTTCAGGTAAAACTGTACATACAAACAAATAAATGTTGAATGAACAGTTATTTGTCTATATACAGTATGGCCTGTGATTGGCGACCAGTCCAGGGTCTGCCTCGCTGGGATAGACTCAACTCAACTTTACTTTTCTTCACTTTACTTTATTTATTTAGCAGTGAAAGGAAATACCATGCTTTCTCAAGATGGATGCCTACACAAGAGAATTAGGGACAGTGACGAGAAAAAAAAAGGTTGGCAGGATTCTGACTTTATTCTCAGCATTCTAATTCTGACTTTAATCACAAAATTCTGACTTTATTCTCAGAATTCTGACTTTAAAGTCATAATTCTGACTTTAAAGTCATAATTCTGACTTTATTCTCAGAATTCTGACTTTATTCTCAGAATTCTGACTTTAATCACATAATTCTTTAAAGTGAGAATTCTCACTTCAATCTCATAATTCTGACTTTAAAGTTTGAATTCTGACTTTATTCTCATAATTCTGATTTTCTGACTTTCTGACACAATTCATAGCTCTACGTCACAAAATCAGAATTTTCACTTTAAAATCTGAATTCTGAGATTAAAGTCAGAATCCTGCCAACAACTTTTTTTTTCTCCTCTTCACTGGCCCTAAACCTCTAGAAGATACAATGAAAGCAGCAAGGTCCCCAAAATTGAACCCTGTGGAACACCATATGACCGTGGGGCAGAGCAGAGTGGGCATTTGCAAGTCCCTCTTTTGCTCCCTCGCCTCATGTATACTCATGTCCTTTCTTTCGTTTGTGTCAGTGTGGACCAAACCGGGTCTGCGAGATGGACTGTGAAGCCAACAATGACGTGAGTGTCCCATTTGTCTTCTTACACATATTTCACTTCTCCTCCAGCTCTCAGTTCTACTTGTTGCATTTTCCTGCAGGACCTGCTGTGTTACTTAATAGACGACGGCGGCTTCCTCATCATGTCCAACCAGAAGGATGACTGGAACAAGGTGTCGTTGAACCTCATCGCAGGTGCTTACACTATTTTATGAAGCCCCTCTTTGGACTTTTTGCGTTCCCCCCCCCCCCCTCCCCTCAGGTGGGCATGTTCTTCAGCGACGTGGACCCCTCCCTAATGTACGCGCTCTACAACAACTCCTTCTACTACCGCAAACAATCGTTCGACTACCAGTCGGTGTGCGAACGCATGCCCAACAGCGAGGCCGGAGCCGGGCGGAGAGGCGTCTTTGTGGTAATAAAAAAAACATACATTTTAACATACGGCGGGTCGTTTGTATCTCAAGGGCGTGACTGTATCCTGTACATGAATAATTTGACATACACTCATTGTCATGTCCGCAGCCCACGATTGCAGATTTTGTTAACCTGGCTTGGTGGACATCGGCTGCTGCTTGGTGAGAAATGTACCTCGTGGTCATTATATACCCTGCAACTGCACGGTGTAATATTCGTGGTGTCGTTTTCAATAGTACTGAATTGCAGTTCTACAAGCACTATAAATTACAGCCATAATAATAAACATTGTTAATAGGGACATTATAGGAAAAGTGATTTTTGTAATGACTTGTATACGAGTAGATGGGTCTCTGGAGTGTTTGCAGTGTGAATTACACAACCCTGTAAAAAAAATAATAATAATAAACATTGTGATCCTGTTTCTTAATAACGGTCTAAGCACTTTTGAATTAAATTGCTATCAAATTAAATCACCCCACGTTTGGGGTTTCCGTCCATGACTTGGTAACTAGGTTGGGTGAATAGCGGCAATTTTCAAGCAATACATGGTATGTGTCCAAATTCACAAGGCTGGGCCAAATTTGTCGGCTGCATGACGTCACTCCCGGTGCGACTCGACGGCACGCGCGGATCGTGGACGGCAGCGACGTCATGCAGCCGACAAATTCGGCCTTCGGAGGACCCAGCCTTGTGAATTTGGACACGGTGAGTGAATAATGTCGAAACCAGAAAGCTAAGACATCTGGGATTTTTTTTTTTTTTTTTGTGGAGAATCAATGTGTTTGTCTCCTTTAAATGAATATCTTTGTGAATGAAGATATCGTATGATTATGGGTCAATTTCATATCATCGCTGTCCTGTGACAAACACTTATTCCATTTGTGTCTTTTTTTTTATATATATATATTTTTATGTTTATAGGATGAAACTGAATGCAGACATCCCATAAACCAAAATAAAATAAAATAATGGACAGTCACATAAGTGCTTTTCACAGGACAGCGACGAATCGATGGTATGCAACGGGAACTCATTAGAAAGTGTGAGCTTTGTCCTACTTATACACGAAACTAATACACAAAACAATTTTTTTTTTTTTTTTTTTTTTTTTAAGAGCTCAGTATTGTTCATTCGGAAATGTCATCATCATTGCTCTTTATTATTATTATTTTTTTTATTTATTTTTTATTTATTTTTATTTTTTTATAAATATTTAAATTGGCCCCTTCTTGTTTTCAGGTCATTGTTCCAGCAGTTCATGTATGGGCTGGCTTATCACAGCTGGTTTGTCACAGGTGGGTGCCAAAATGCCAGCATTTGTTTAAAAAAAATCATCTACAAATCAATGCATAATTAAACAGTGTTTTGTTCATTTCACGACTCTCCTTAATTGCGCTACATGCATGCTGATTTTTTTTTAAATGTGAGAGTCCAACAGTGCACTCAAAATGATATCTCCAATTTCAACAAAAGTCCAGTATCTCAAACGTTTTGTTATGGGGACTATGTTTGTGCGCGTTTCTAATATGACCCTCAGACGAGGTGGACGCCGAGGGACTGGACTTCAAGGATAGAAGTTGCGTCATGATCCAGACTCAGTACTACCTGGGCAACCTGAGCAGCTCCTTCAACATGCTGCAGGACTGTGGCAACTGCTCCAGGTCCGCACGCGCTCGCGCACCCCGAAGAACCGTCGGTCAAAGAATGACACAACAGCATAAAGTGCTGTGTCTTTTCCGATCAGGCTGATCCACGCCAAGAAGATAAACAACACCAACCTGTTGTTCGTGGTGGCCGAGAAGATGCCCTGCAACACCTGCGAGATCGAAAAGCTGTCCCAAGAGGAGGAGGAGTGTATCCTCTTCTGCTGCCGTGATGTCATTGACATGTCGAGAACTTCTGTTCTTTTTCCGTAATTGCTTATTTGCAGTCATGGAGGAGAACCCGTGCGAGGAAATGACAGTGGCGCGCTATAGAAAAGGACCCTCCACCTGTTTTGACAACAACAACGCGGTAAGATTGGCCCAGTCATCTAGAAATAATCGCCGAGCTTATTAGCTTATATAGCATGTGAAATGTGAGCGTGTTAGAATTTTAGCAATTTGGGTGAGAAGAAAGTATGAGAATACAGAGCAAGAGACTAACAAAGTGCCAACAAATTACAGACTTCTCCATTAAGGTCGCTGCCTTAATATTTGTTAGCATAGCAACAAAAAGCACATTAGCAATTGTTAGTAATTCTGCTTACATTTGTACCTGAATATAGGATGTGATTTAAAATAATCTGCCTCATGACTTTGGTAACTCTACTTTGCTATATGTTAGCATACCAAATAAATGTTAGCAGCGTGGATGCTACCTTGCTAGCAACTCATATGCTTGAATTTCATCTTAGCATGTAATCAGTTCTCATCGGAAATAGTCCCTGGATACAGAGGAAGATGTAAAATAGTAAGTCAAAATAAAATTCGATATTAAATAACAATAAATTAATTCTCATTCTCTACTAAGGTTGCTATCTTGCTAGCATACCACCTGTTAGCATTTTAGAAACTCATATCAGTGCAGTCATTCCAAGTGTTCCCTCCCTTTTTTTTTTAATGACTTCTAAGTAACTTTATTTCGACCCGGATTATGACGAATGAATAAGAATCCAAACCTAAATGTCTTTTTTTGACGTGCTTCCTCAGGAGAACACGTCAGACTGCGGACGGGGCCACTCCTTCCGTCCGTCCCGCGTGGCTTTGCTGCTGGTTCAACTGCTCGTGCTTTACCCTCACGCTCACTCTCTACTACATTAATCTCATCTGCCACACACACGCACGCACGCACACGCACACACACACTTTATAGCTGTCCTGTGCTTTTCATATGTGCCCCCCAATGCTCCCCCCCCCACCCCACCTCCTCACGACCACCACCTAAAGTAGTCTTATAGGCAATGATGGGCAATGATGGAAGCCCTGAGTGCCGCCGTCTAGCCAGCTTCACTTCTGTGTCCTCAGCCAAGGTTAGCCACACAAGGAGAGTCCCCACCACCAACCAATCCCCCCCCCCTCCAAAAAAAAAAAACTCTCAAGTAGACGACATGAGAATTACGTTTTATTTTTGTTCACCCAAAAAAAAAAAAAAAAGGGACTATATGTTTAATTCATGCACTACTATATCTACTTGCCAAAATGAGATAGACTTTCATGTGGTCTTATTTTTCTAGCCAAAAACACAGCAACCATGGCTTTAAAACAAAAATGTTATCGTCATGCCTAACCCTAACCCGATTCACTACACAAAAAGCTCACGCGCTAATGACACAGCTGTGACGTTTCACTTATTATTAGCAAGCGGTGTGGTTTAGTGTTATATATTACCAACAAACAAACAAAAAAAGAACCTGTCTGACCTCCATTTATACCAACATCACCTCTGCCAGTCCTCATGAGGCTGTGAAGAAGGACGAGAAAAAGAAAGAAGAGAAAAAAAAAAAGATCAATTCGACATGGACGAATTTGTAAATGTGACAAGATAAACATTGTTATAGTATGAGGGGAAAAAATGGAATATTACAAGGGTTAAGTCATAAAGTTACGAGCAAAAAAAAAGTTGTAAGGTTGCAGGGATACATGTGGAATATTATGAGGGGAAAATTGTGTGATTTCACCATAAAAAAGTTGGGATTTTACAAGAATTCATTTGTAATGTTACGACAGTAAATAATTTCTAGATTAAAATTTTATGAGAATGACGTTTTAAATTTAAAGTAAAAGTAATCTAATGAGAACTCATTTGCAATCTGGCAAAACATTCTTTACCTATGACTGCAATTTCACAAGAATAGGATTTTTATAAGAATACATTTTAATCCTATAATTTTACAAAAATGTTCAATTTTACAAGAATAAATTACCCATACAGGAATGTTATGGTAAGAGTGTAATCCTTAAAAATATATTATATTTTAACTGTATACCTGCAATTAGGCTAAGAATTATTATTTTTTTAGGATCCAGCCAATGTTTGAGATTCAAACACAACTGTTTTCTCATAAAAATCCTACTTTCTTCTCGTAATATTATTCTCGCAACTTTCCTCGTAATGTTCCATTCGCTTTCCTTTTCAGTCCTCCGCAGAAGGCTTTGCTTCTCCGAGCTAAACTGCCTCATGTCACATGTTCCTCATTGGTTGCATCATTCACTGCCAGGGTGGTCCAGGCCTTATCGCGCTGACCCCAAAATGGCCACCAAACGCTGCCTGGCGCCAAGTCACGTGATCGTCCTCTTAGACTGTTTAGGAGCCGCTCTGTTTCATAATAGTGCCTTGACGCACTTTGTGGCGGACGAGCTTAGCGACTGTATAGTAGAGTTCATTTGAAATCAAGCGGCCATCTTGGAGAGGGATCAGCTTTAGGTAGAGCAGCCGTCTGTCTGACTGCCGTCACATGACTACAAAGCCATGCGTGGAGGTCCGGTCAGTTGGCTATCAGCACACACACACTTCAACTGGATTTACGCTGCAGGTCTAAGTCAGCAATTTCCATTTTTCATGTACACTTCAAGTGGCGTATACGGCCAACACACATGACACGCCCCTAATGTCGCATGACGACCATATTGGATTGTGATTGGCTGAAGTGAACCATCCTAGAATTGGGCATTCATTTCTGTATTGAGATTTAGGGGTTGTCAGGCGATTCAAATGTTTCGTCGTAATTAATCGCATGACTTCGATAGTTAACTCACGATTAATCGCAGATTTTATAACTGTTCTAAATGTACAGTAAAATATTTGTTCCTAAGTTTTCACACAAAAGTGGTGGGGAGGAAATGTTAAACTAATAGAAATATGGTTGCAACTTGTAGCCATTGATACAGTAATTTCATAATAATTCATAAAATTGAGTTCAAATTAAAAAGTTGTACTGTGTGTGAAATTGATTTGTGTTGAGGTCATTTTTCTGCCACTAGATGGCATAAAATACATCTGTAAGACGTTGGTGACAGCTCAGCACATTTTTAAAACTTTAAGGTACAACTTGAACCCAGTCTCCACAAATACATGCATTATTATAAAATGTATTACTGCTAAATTCGGATGTGGACGTGTCTGCTGCGTTGCGACTGGAATTCCCCCAGTACAGGTTTTTCATTAATCGTGCTTTAAAAAAAAAAAAATTGTGTCGTTAAAGGAACATTAAATTAACACTCCTAATTGAGATACAAATTGAGAGACCGGAAGAGTCACAGAATGAGGACATTTAAAACCACAATCTGTAATACATGGAAATTGTGCCACTTGCAGCGTAAATCCAGCCATATTGGGCCATGTTTTTTGTTATTAGGGCCACTTGACTGCTCGAGTTCTGCCTGAGTTTGTGTGCGCGCGTGTTTGCATTAATCGAGTGGAATGTCTTGAAAATGATGCGTGTGATGCGAGGGCTGATTGTTTTTTTTATGTTCTTGTTTGTGTGTCGCAATGAACACAATCCAGTGTTATGGACGTTTAAAAAAAAAAAAAAAAAAAAAAAAGGACATCAGCGCTTTTTGGATTGACAGAATGTGTTAGTTGGTCGGTGTTTTGAAAATGCAACGTAGAAAAACGACGCCTCTCTATTTGAATGCCTTAGCGTCACGCACAGCAGAGCTCTGATCCCCCTCGCACCCCCACCATATTTTTTTTACATCATTAATGGAGTTAATAATGGCATAAATAATGGATGTGTATTGGGATTTATTTATTTTTCTGACACTTTTTTTATGATTACGCACTTACTTACTGACCAAGGAACGGTACAGCAGTTCCTAAGAAGTAAACGTAACAAGATGGTTAGAAAAAAAATGGCACCCGAGGTGCGCATTATTTTTATTTTTTTATTTTTGTAATCATTCCTGACAGTTTTGGATAACTAAATACTCCCCGGGCTCAAATATTGACTGAAACAGTTAAGGAGTTAATAATATTCAGAAAAGTTTTAAAAAAATAAACTCTGGAGAAACAAAATGGCGGGATGCTAACACAAGGCATCAGTCATGCTAAAAATGTAGCCACATAGCATTATGGCATCATGTGTTGCACGTCTTTTGTCATTTGGCAGGTTTACCAAAAATAAATACAAATCATGATTGTTGGGTTTTGTTTTGTTTTTCGTTTTTCTGGTATATTTGGAAATATGACTGAAGATGGCTCAGTTTAAATACAATTTTTGTTTTCTTTCCACTATGCCTTGGAAAATTACTGTTGTTCCCGATGAGCAAAATTAAGAGAAGAGAAGAAAAAAACACGCACACACATGGTGTCAGCATTGCTAACATAAGGCTTAGCACATCTTTTGCGATTTGACAGGTTTGCTAAAAATCGAATCAAATTGTGACGAGGGTGGATAGAAGAAGCAAAGCGCGTGTGTGTGTGGGGGGGGGGGGGCAGTGTGTATGTGATTGTGTAGTGTGTAGTCTGGTGCTACGTGACCATGTTTGACAAAAGTGTGTGTTTAAAAGAAAATAACATTTAGAGAAAAACAAGAGTCGGAATCAGTCAAAGTGTGAAGTCCGTATAAATATCTAAATATAAATATAGGAAAAGAGCACTGTTGATAAGTTTGAGGTCTGAAGTCCAAACTGATTTTTATTTTGTATTTCTTTCTCGTGAGGGAGCGAGCGTGTTTGTGTGAGAGGATGACTTGAGCTCCTTTGTTTTGTTTGTCGCTCCATTCTTTTTGTACAGGTGACGCTACGCGGAAAAAAAGATGTGGAAAAAAAAGAAGAGGGGCAAACTTTGTAAAAAAAAAACAAATATTGTGTCTGTGACTCCTTGTAAAATATTTTCAAATTGTTTATTACAGAGAATCAGTTAATAAATAATGTTCATATTTTTCACTTCATTTTAATGTGCCGTGTTTTGGGTTTTTTTGTACCTCAGAGTTTAGCAAGGAAGTCTTTAAGGATCTTATGCCACGCGTCCGGGTCGTCCAGGTAACAGGCGTGCCCCGCCCCTTTCATCACAGCCACACTGTGATTCGCCAGCTGGCACAGGTTGCTAAGCGACACATTCTCGGTGTCGCCATCACCGTAGACGATCAGGGACGGCACCTGCCGTTAAAAAAATAATAATAATGACTTGACGCCATGCTCCGCCCACATTGATACAACTTGTGAAATTATCCAAACGATGTGACCTTGACGCTGCGGTACTGTTGCGCGCTGATCTTGTCGGTGCGGATGGGCGCGATGGGGATGAAGGCCCGCAGCAGGTGCTGCTGCTGCAGCAGGAAGGGGAGCGAATACACGCCGCTGACTGACGGGCTGATCAACACCACGGGGCTCAGCTGCAGTCGCTCGCACACGTCCGTCAGGAACGCGGCGGGGGCCAGCTCCCCCGTGGCCACCAGCTCCCCCGAGGCCATCGGCCCCCCGGCGGAGCTGGAGCGGCCCAGTCCTGTGGACGAGCGTTTGACTTCAAATCTAACAATAAAATCATCATGAGAATGTGATGTGCGCATCGCTGCTATCGCCCATAGATTTTGCATTTTATGGCCTTTTCCTTTTCATCGACGTCAACGTCAGAAAACTACAGCTAATTATCATCCAAATGTATGCGCACGTCTTCGCTCATTCCCACTCCATCCTCGGACAGTAATAAAAACAAACGATCGCACCAATATTTTTGAAAGTGATTGCCTCTCCACAGAAAATCGAAACTTGATGTTGGGAAACTGCGATCAATCTTCACTGAAATTTTTAGGACATCTCTACTCATGCCCAGCGATCGCTCCAAATGTTTTGAATTGATGGATGTTAAAGGGATACTTTACTTATTTAGCCCTTTTTCATATACAAATGTTGTCTATAAATAATTTGATATTTTCATTATTTTTCACGTCTAATTAATATCTTTAAAAACACATTTTGTCACTTGTTGTCGACTGAAAATGACGTCACATGTTCTCAAGCATCAGGGAATGGCCAATCACGGCTCACCTGAGCAGCTGAGCCGTGATTGGTCGTTACCTGAGCCCTGAAAACGAACATGTGATGTAATTTTCAGTCGACAGCAAGTTGCTGTTTTTAAAGGTACAAATTGTACATGAGAAATAATAATAAAACAATTTAAATAATTATAGACCCCCAAAAAAACATTTTAATGCCTGAATTGGCTAAATAAGTCAAGTATCCCTTTAAGCCTTTTCGTCTCCATAGGGCTAACAGAAGATTGAGACGAAAAGGCTTAATGTCCATCGAATCCAAAATCTTGAGGTGATGGTTTTGATATTTTCAGAGGTTGAAGTAAGCAAAAGTAGAGAAGTCCACATAAATGTTGACTACTGATCGTAGATTTTTTTTTTTAAATACGCTCACTTTAAGCGTTTTAGACCGACCCGAATGTCAACAAGTGCTACGGATGGATGAATGGATGGACGACTGTTTCCTGTTCCGCTCACCGGGAAGGTCGATGGCGACCGCTCGGCAGCCGACCTTAGCCAGCGCGTAAAGAGTGCCGATGCTGAGCCAGTTTTCCGAGGAGAAGCGGAGGCCGTGAAGAAGCAAAACGGACATCTTGATGTCTCCGGAGGACGGTCGACTTTGTCTGTAGAAAAGTGGTGACGTGCAGCCTGGCACCTCGACGCTGCCCTCGCTAAAATCCACCTGCGACATGCTGAACAAACACAGACACACACACTACATGGTCAGTACAAGTGCCCGACCGATAAGGATGCAAGAAAAACTCGTTCTGTAGGTTACTGAGTCACTTAGTGACTCTTCTTGGTGTAGTTACCGCCCTCTGGTGGCCAAGGCATGCACACCAGAAGGGGCACGTATTCAAGCATGAAAAAAATGATGCACAAATTGTTTAATTCTTTACTTTTTTTTTAATTGTTGTGTCACTTTGAAATTGTGAGGAAGTTTGGGAAGAGACATGGTTGTAGAAATAGAGCAAATAAAACAAAGTTGCCACCCTGCCCTGAGGCACTCGCACAAAATGTAAATTTTTAATACCTAGATAAATAGATAAAAAAATATTTGAAAAAACACTATCCTTGTCAAAGCAGAATTTCTGGTCTTCAACTCAAAAGTCGTCAGTGTCAGTTTCACCAGTTTTTTTGTCTTTCAAAAACATTTCAACTTTGGTATGAGCATATGCCAAGTATTGCAGACCGTTTTCTTATTTCTTAGTTTCAAAGTATTACATTTTATTTATTTTTATTGGAACTATTTGAACATTTGGAAACAATTTGGAAATTCACATTTTAGTCAACTGTGCTAATTAATAGTATAAGATTGATCACGAAATACAAAGTACACCTATCATTATGCACAAAACTTGTAATTATATATTTTAGAGACCAATTGTGACGGTAGTTTTTCACACACATACTTTCCAAAATCCCCACAAACGTTTGATGACACACTCGGGGCAAATACAAAATAAGTATGAAATTATCTCTGACTCACTTCCACAGAAGGTGAATTTATCATCTAAGTCTTTGAACCAGCTGGAAAAATATTGCAATATCTCTTTCGAAATGCAAAACTGAAAGAGACATCAGCATGTTCTACGCCAATTTATGTTATTCTGCGTTCGAGAAGGAATTTGTGACCACGAATATCGACATTCTTCTTACCTGATGATGTTGTTGACGACCCAATATGAAGTGTGCAAACTTTTTGCGCTTCCGCTTCATTTGCCGAGGGTGAAAAAACAAACAAACGAGAGCCACCGAAAATGAACGTGTCCTCAAATGCCTTCATCGCCCTCTAGCGTCCACTGAGAGAGTCGCAGCACGAGTGAGCAGACCAATATGTGCCACTCTTGATTAATGATTAGTAAACCTTATTGATCCCCTGTGATTTTGTTTGTATGAAGGCCTCTTTGTTTGAATAAGGGCTCAGTGTCCAGCGTTTCAAGTTCTAGAATCTTCTAAGTTCTCCCTCCAAACAAGTCGTCCTTTCTGCTCCGTTTTACGTCTTCCTCGTGATGGGGCGGCTCGCTTTTTAAGCCACGGAAACAAGATCTGAACGAGACGTCTTCGCGTGGACGAATCTTTGTCTTTCAGCGATGCCGCTGTTGCTGCTGTTGTGTTATTTTCTGACATCAGACCTGGCCGCTGGTGAGTTTGAGTTTTTGATTGATGTGTTTACATTCACATTGGGGAAATAGTTATGTATGTAAAGTATGTATATTATTCCAGTTTAAGAGACTGTCACACATGGAAACTGCCTAATACACAGTAGTCATGTAAAAAAAAAATAGTCTGACGTCCAAAGGTTGTGTGTGTGTGTGTGTTGGGGGTGGGGGGGGGATACCACACACCACCTTTAATCCACTTAATACGCACACACGAAATGCATCATATAATATCATCATATAGGCAATATTAAGTTGTCCCAATAATAATATTTGGTGTCATTGTTCACGATGTAGCCATTGTTGTAAATTATAGTCTGACGCATTTCAACTCAGGTTACCGCAGTCCCCTGAATGATTTCCAGCGCTCGGAGGGCCGAGAACTGGTCCCCAAAGCCTGGAACTCGGCCCACGTTGTCACATTGCTGGTCCTCAACGTGGAGGAGTGCGCCGCTCGGTGCTCGCTCTCACTGGACTGCAGGTACGGCGTACTGTATACACTGTAAAGTGAAGAAGAAATAAAATCCACTGTATGTTAGCAGCGAACATAATTCAACATTTGTGTGTGTATATTATGCATAAACCTCGTATAAACGTGTCCACCAGAGCGTTCAACTACGAAACGCGGCCAACGGCCACGTGCAAACACCTGCGCTGGGTCGGCGACGGCAGCAACGCGGAGGTGAAGCGCAACGTCAACTGCGACCTTTACGAGAAAAAAGGTAAGAAAGAGATGTGCAATGTTAAATAAACACAAACGTATCTTCATGACAGTGTGTGTGTGTGTGTTTGTTTGACGCGCAGTCTACGTTCGCAAGTGCATCGTGGGCAAAGGCGAGGACTACCGAGGGAAAGTGTTCACGACTCGAAGCGGACTCACCTGCCAACAGTGGTGGTCCAAGTTTCCTCACGATCACAGGTGAGCGGAACCGCGTAGGGCTGAACGATTTCTGGTTTTGGGGATCGAAATTGAGATCTAGGACGACGCCATTTTGTGATTGTCAAAGCTGCGTTTACGTTTGAGCAAAATATGCTATGACTTATTCTGGCTCGAATCCCAAAATTCTAATTCAGCATTCGTTTTCAACGGCCTCGTCACGAGTCACCACCGATTCATGCACAGCCCTAATTCTAACGACAGAACATGAAAGTATGGAGAAGCTAATGCTAATCGCTAATGTGAAATGCTATGTTTTTATCCGTCAAATTTAGGTGATTACAATTTTCAATCGTAATTAACTAATTTGCTCCCAAAAACGTATAACTATGTTCTATTTTAAATGTTTAAGTGTCCCAAAGACGTATTTAAACGTTTTTTCGTGTGTGTGTTTTTTCATGCTAGAGCATATAGAAGGCTTTGATGCAGCCTCTCAACTGTAGCGAACGGTTGAAGAAGTGGTAGTTATTACAAAAATGGCCAGCAGGCGGCAGCAGAGCAAAAGAGATCAGCCAGGGCAATGTTGGAAAAAAGCTCATTTACCCACAGTTCTAAACAGCTTTGTGACTCATGATGAAACTTAGCTATATTCTAATGCTAATTGCTGCAAAACGGAAACAGACAGAAATATACTTTTTTTCTGATGAAAGAAGAGACTCTTATCTTTTTTTTGTAGGTTTCATGTTTTTATAGCACTAGAGCACAATTCTGTGGGCCTTGCAAAATCAGTCAAAATTCAGTAAAACGGCAGTGAGCAAAGTGGGTTGCTTCAGTGAAAATGGCTGGGAGTGAATGAGTTAATCACATGACTTCAATAGTTAACTCACGATTAATCATACATTTTATATCTGTTCTAAATGTACAATTAAAAAAAATCTAGGTTTTCATACTCTTGTTAACAAAAGTGGATTTTTTTTTTTAACTAATACAAATAATTCAAATGAATTTTTTACGTCAATGGCCGTGAATGAGTTAATGACCAACGTGCAGTTGGCCCACTGTTGTCTCACGGAATTGTGACGTGTTCAGGTGGACTCCGTCGCCCAGCAACGGCTTAGAGCTCAACTACTGCCGGAACCCCGACGGGGACCGCATCGGCCCGTGGTGCTACACCACGGACCCCGAGCGGCGGTACGAAAGCTGCAGCATCCCTCAGTGCAAAGACGGTAAGGTCTGCTTTTTTGAGTCCTTAACGTATACTGTAGGATGTTTTTACAGCGTGTGATTGTGCGCAGAGGTGTGCATCACATGTAACGGCGAGGACTACAGGGGGCAGGTGGACCACACGGCCAGCGGCAGGGAGTGCCAACGCTGGGACCAGCAGTACCCTCACCAGCACATCTACCAGCCCGAGAAGTACGCACGCGTCCCTCATTTCTTCGGGCCGCGTCTCAATGCGACGTGTCCTTCCCCTCAGGTACCCCGACAAGAGTCTGGACGACAACTACTGCCGGAATCCCGACGCCTCGCCCGTGCCGTGGTGCTACACCACCGACCCAGATGTGGAGCGGGAGAGCTGCGAGATCAGCAAGTGCAGTAAGATCGCTCGGATACGGAACATAACGTTCTATGGCGTTACCGTTTTTTGGATGTCGTTTTGACTTTTGTTTTTTTAAATTCAGTTGGTTTGTTTTTAGAGTGGGTTTAATTAACAACGATGGAAACAGAGGACAATTTCGCTATAATTATAGATATTTTTTTGTTAGTTTTATCAACACAAAATGCAGTTTCAGTTTTCTTTTTTTTTTCAAAGCATTCTCGTTTTAATTTTTTTTCATTCGCAAAAAAATTTATTTTTATTTTTAGTTTCACTTATTTGATTAGCTTTTGTTAATCATAATAACCTTGGCACCCCCTTTATCAGTGATTTACAAAAGCATTGTTTTTAGCTTTATTTTACCTTTAATTTATAAAATAACAAGTCACCCAATTTAAAATGTTAAAATAAAAATAATCTATCGTCATCTTTTCCTATTTAGATGCCACTAATTGGTTTCATTGTGCTGCTCATTCTCGTTTCCTCCACCGGGAGGCAGTATAATCCTACAGTCATGCTGACACAAACAAAGAAGAATAGACTTCTTTTTCTTCTATTACTACTACTGTAAGTGACTCGAAGATGAGTTGTTTTAGAATATATATATAAATATGTTAGAATATATGTTTGTGAATATAGTTATACTATATGTCTAAATTTGTTGTTGTGTTAGTTGTAGTTTCTAGTGATTTAGCATCAAGCATAATATAAATATGATAATATGATTAGTTACAGATGATTGGAACATGTAGTTTCTTCATAATGTACATTTCCCCAAATTTGCAACAGGAATTGCGCAACAAGCTGCAACTTTGGAGTTCCCACTGTTGACCACTTGGGGTGGGTGGGGGGGAAGTTGGAGTAATTGCGCCATCTTGTGACGTAGTTGTAAGTCTGAAATACAAGCTCACAATTACTTTGATTTTGACATTCTGGAAGAATATCACCATAAAGCCCAAGTATTATTATTATTATTATTATTATTATTATTATTGTTGTTGTTTAAATGAACTGATTATTTAAAAAATATATTATTTAATTTAAAACTGCGTCTATCATTTTGTTAATTATTTTTAAATTAAAAGGATAGTTTTACATTTATTTTGTATTTGTCAACAGTAAATATATTTATTTTTATTAGTGTGTTAAGTAGCAGATAAAACATTTTTTAAATTAATTTACTTAATTTTCACATCTATTGTTGTTATAATTATTATTCTCCATCCATCCATATTATTATTATTATTATTATTATTAACATTTTCTACAAATGTTTTATTTAAATTAAAATGCTTGTTTTTCAGTTTTATCTTTAATATTATTAATTTTTTTTGTATATGAATGATATAATAATAAAACATATTCGAATACAGGCCCTTCAAAAGTCACTTGACCCTTCAAGCTTCCTCTCGTCCGTGATTTCTCCTCAGCCGAGGTGCGCGTGGAGAAGCGTCAGCGTTCCAGCTTCACCACCAACTGCTTCCGCGGCCGCGGGGAGGACTACCGCGGCAGAGTCAACGAGACCACGTCGGGCATCCCTTGCCAGATGTGGGACGCGCAGCATCCGCACGAGCATCCCTTCTACCCCAACACGTATGAATGCAAGTGAGTGTCAAATACTTATACTGTTACTGTACTTCAGTCGATTCTCTGTATTATACTTTTTTTCTGACGAAGTCTGAAGTTTTTACACACCTTGGCCTTCCATACGTACGTACATACAGAAGATGGTTACAACTGCTCGCTCGCATTGACTGGACTTTTGTGCATTTAAATTGTGTTCCCGTAGCTTTCCTAACGATTGTGAACTGATTAACAAAAAAAACATGTCAATTAGTGAATGATGACTTCAATCTGTCTGTGGCCCCCATTTTGTGCCTCTAATTTAATACACACAAAACCACATGCCTGAGGAAAAACAAACAAGGGGTAGCAAGGTCAGCGCACGGCCACGTACTCGAAATGAAAGAATGTTTTTAAAAAGGTCAATTGCTGCCACCTAGGGGCTTGGAGGAGAACTACTGCCGCAACCCGGATGGCTCCGAGGCCCCCTGGTGTTTCACGTCCGTGCCGGAGATGAGGACTGCGCTCTGCCTGCAAATCAAGCGCTGTGCGGATGACATTGACGCAGAGGGTAGGATGGATGGGTGGGTGGGTGGGCTTAAGGTTGGTAGGTAGGTAGATAGATAGATAGAAAGAATTGAAAAAATGCTCTCAATGGTATATTCAAGTTCCGAAAGTGCACTATTGTAGCTTTGGGTCCATCACTGTGACGTAATCCTTTCAGATTGCTACCATGAAAACGGGCGAAACTACCGAGGCATGGTGCGTAAAACTCGCAAGGGCATCACCTGCCAAAAGTGGAACGTCAACATGCCTCATCGCACCAAGTATACATATTTATTTTTTGAGGGGGTTTCTTGTCAAGACGGCGACTCATTCCGTATCACCGAGTGACTAGAGCATTTGATTGTCCAGAATAAACCCCAGGACGCACCCCGAGGCCAACTTGACCGAGAACTACTGTCGTAACCCAGACGGGGACCAACACGGTCCGTGGTGCTACACCATCGACTCCAATACCGAGTTTGACTACTGTGCCATCAAGCAGTGCGGTAATCAGCGATGTTTTTTGTTGTTGTTGTTTTTTTAAAGAACAAAAAAATATATATTGACGGCAAAACTTCTGCAAAAAAAACGTTTCCCTTTCAAACAGCTGGAGAGAAAGCACCGCTCACGGAACCAGTGGGTATGTTATTGAATTCATACCTTTATTGTACAACGGTGCTTTGAGCTACAAAATGGTGTTCTGATGATTTATTTATTTTTTTTGCTTTGCTGTTTAATGCCACTACCACATTGTTATAAAACGTGGCATTTACACCTTGTCGATTTAAAACACAATAGACAATGTTTTTAGTCTGCTAGCTTAATGCTAATGCCAACATAGTACTACTGTGTATCCATCCATTTTCCATATCTCTTATAGTCATATTCCGAAAATGTCAATATATATTCTACGTGTTTTTTTTAACACATAAGAAATAAAATAGAAATATAAAAGGACTTGTGAGCTGAGCCTCAATAAAAAGTATCCATATGTCAGTCTTATACCACCCCCTGGTGGCCATCACAGGTACACCAGATACAAAATGGCCTTTTAATTGATGCAATGTGACATTAAAAAAAAAGCCTCATTCTTTTTAATGTGCACTTTTTTAAATAAAGTACAATATTATTCAGAAATATTTTTTGCATAAAAAAAACATGCTACAAACTGTGCTACAGAAAATGGATGCATGTTTATAACACATGACATGATCATTACTGTATTAACAACATATTTTTCCCGCGCAGAGAAAGTTGAGTTCAGTGAGTGTGGGAAAAGAGAGGACCGCTTCCAGAATACCCGGTTACGCATCGTAAACGGAATACCTGGGAACTCGCCGTGGACGGTTAGCCTCAGAGACAGGTGTGTGTTCGTGTGTGTGTGGGGGGGGGGGGGGGGGGGGGGTGAGAGTAAAAAGTATTTTCCTTTGAGAGGAACTTTAACAAGAAAAACACACTCAGCCGTGCCACATTTTGCTCTTACTCGGCAGGAAAGGAAACCATTTTTGCGGGGGAACCCTGGTGGACGCCAGATGGGTGATCAGCACCAAGCAGTGTTTCTCCTCCTGGTAATGCTTCGGTCATATATATATTTATTTATTTGTTTGTTTGTTTATTTATTTATAACTGATACATCTATTGTGTGCCTTCAGCTACGTGGATCTCCCCGGCTACTCGGCCATGCTGGGCACCTTGTTCCGTGACCCGCAGGACGGTGAAGCCGGCGTGCAGACCATCCCTCTCACCAAGATCGTCTGCGGACCGTCCGAGTCTCAGCTGGTCATGCTGCAGCTGGAATCGTGTGTACACTTTTTTTTTTTTTCCCACATACACACAATCACTCACATACGCATTCCATCTGACACGGTTGTCTCTTTGTGTCTGTAGCCCAGCCCAGTTTAACGAGCGCGTCTCCCAGATCTGTCTTCCTCCCGAGCGCTACATCGTGGCTGAGGGGACCTTTTGTGAGATAGCGGGATGGGGCGAGACCAGAGGCAAGTCGTAATAATACATGAAACATAAGATAGACGATAACGATTGCGCTTCGATATACGATTGCCCGATTTTGTATTTAAAACAACCAAACAATGTTGCCTTAGGAAGGGCCCGTGAGTTTAATGCTAACATGTAATGGAAAATGCCATTGACATGCTAATGCTACTGTTAGCATCGATAGTCACAGCTCTAGAAGCAACGGCTATTTGAACAAGTAACAGATGTAGGCAGATAATGAAACAATATTTTCTTCATCTTTGACAAATAATGACTAATATTGTGGCATCTTACAGTCGTTGTAGAAGAAGTCATTTTATTCTTCGTTTGTGTTGGTATTATACTACTACGGAAGCGTATTGCATTCACTTGAAGAAAAAAAAAGTCCAGTTTTTGGGGGGGAGCTTTGTTTTTTTGATTATTATTTATTTCGGTTTTATCGAGAGAGAAAATTCCCTGTTTTGGTTTTAAAAACAAATATTTTCCTCTGTTTTTCTGGGTAATTTTTCCCTGTTTTATAAAATAATTATTTTTTCTGAATATTCTTTAAAAGGGTTTTCATTCAGAGATTAGAGAACAAACCACAAGACAGTATACACATTCATTCCTTTATTGAGAGCCAGTAAGTAAACATGACCATGTTATTGCATATGGAGAAAGTGTCCGATTCCGCTATTAGCGAGTCTGCAAGTCACTTGGAGTTAAGAGGTCTGAAAAAATTACTCCGAAAAACAGAACACCAGCTCTGTTTTTCTGAATAATTTTTTTTCTTTCTTTTTTTATTTAGTTTTTTAAAATACTTTTCCCCGTTTTCTGAGTAATTTCTCTTGTTTTTCTGAATATTTTTTTCTGTCAAAAAATATTCAGTAAAACAGAAAAAAAAAAAAAAAGACACCCCCCCCAAAAAAACATTGTCAGAAAAACAGTTGTTTTTTTTCTCAAGTGAATGCAATACGCTTCCGTATACTACCTCCTGGTGGCCATGTTTTTTTCTTTTTTTCTTCTTTTTTTTTTTCAAGAGAGAGCTCATATAATAAAACGCTATTCATTTCAACAGGGAAAGATGATTTGAATGTTTTGTTTTTGTGCAGAGTCACTCAACATTAAATGTGTATCTCAAAGCACCGCTGTAAATATTGCTCCAAAATAGTCACTTTTCAGGAGACCCCAAAAATCGGATGTTTGTTGAACCATTAACTTTGCATCCTCAAAGAGAGTTAGCCATTTTCAACACTATAAATTGGTATACAATTAGTAAAAAATAACTGGTTGATTGAATTTTCACTTAAGGGTATACTCACTTTTGTTGCCAGCCATTCAGTTATTAATGGCTGCGTTCTGAGTTACTTTAAAAAGAAATGCGGTAAATGTACACATTTATACTGTTTATACAGTGTTGCAAAGTGTCATTTTTCAGTGTTGACCTATGTTTTAATTTAAAAACAAATGTGAGGTGTGTACTCAAGACTGAATAACTATCATTAACATTTATGTATGTTCCAGTGAGAAATGAATGGCACTTGAAATGCAAACATAATAATGCTCACTGTGAGCTGTTTTTGAAATGTTGACCTTCAGGTAGCTCACCAAAATTGTGCATGTGTACCTAATTAAGTGTCCCACCTCCTACTGTCTTGTGACAAAGCTTTTGACGCCATTCAACAAAAAGATGGTTGCTGCTATTTTTTTTCTTCTATGCAAGTCATTCCTTTGCTCTCCTTTCCAGGCACCGGAGACGAGACCGTCCTCAACGTGGCCCAGATACCGGTGCTCGCGAATAAGGAGTGCAACAAATACTTCCGAGGTCGGGTCCGGGAGAACGAGATGTGCACCAGCTCTTTCCAGGGAGGGGTCGGAGCCTGCGAGGTGGGTGAAATCTTTATAGTTGCAGTTATAGTAGGGAAAGGGAAGGGGCCCGACCCACAGTCAAAAAATGTGGGATCAAATCTCGGTTACAAAAAGCTTCAGATGCTTGCTCGAAAGATGAAGATGATTTCCATGTTTCAATGTGACAATGAGACCCAAATCAACCAAGGAAGCTTGGAGTGGCCCCTTCAGAACCACCAGACCTAAACCCAATAAAGGATGGTTGGTGCGTAAAGATGCCTTCACAGCCTGACACATTTGCACCGCTCTTTCCCCAAAAAATTATGAAATCAGACAATGATACAACCATATTTCTCTACCCCCCAACAATTTTTTTAATCCATTATTTATTTCGTTTTTTTAATAGCACAACAATAAGCATTTTATGTTCAAAACACGGACTGTGCTTCTTCTAAACATTACAAACTTTCAATCTTCTCACAGCTTCACAATTGTTTTCCACCACGAGACAGCTCTTTGGTTTTCAAGTTGGTCACACGTCAAATGTGAACCCGAACAGTTTCCAGTTCAAATAAACATCGAGTGAGCGCAAAAAAAAGGGACAAAAAAGCCTTTTTAAACGGTGGCAGGTGACTTCCATTTAATGTGTATGAATGTGATTGGTAAATCCTTAACGCAGCCATATCCCCAGTTTTAAGCGGGTGTGCACACTTATGCAAGCACATTACATCAGTTGTTTATTCTCCTTTAGCTCTCTAAAAAAAATGGTGTTTTAATTAAGTAGAACATGTTCTAGAGGTTTTCAAATAATGTATCTTTTTTTTTTTTCAATATCACAGAATTTGAACAGGGGTGTGTAGACTTTTTATATCCACTGTACGTATGCCCGCAGAGGGACTACGGCGGCCCGCTGGCGTGCCAGAATCACGACTGCTGGGTCCTGGAGGGTGTGATCATCCCCATGCGCCGCTGCGGACACCAGGGCCAACCCAGCATCTTCATCCGCGTGTCGGTCTACGTGGACTGGATCAAGAAAGTCATGGGCTTCGCTTAGACAAATGCAGAAAGAAAAAATGTATTATTTGACGTTGTGATGTTTGATGCCAATTTATTTTTTAAGAGCGCTTATTACATTAAACGATGACAAACAGTGGTACTTTGACTTGTGAGTTTAATTTGGTTCGTTATCAAGTTTGCGGCTCAGTTTTTCAAGTTGGATTTGAGTTTGATTGAGTTTGTCCTGTTCAATCAACAGATGGGCTCTCCTTGCCAATATGCGAGGGTATAACAGTCCCATAATTAGTGTCCAATGATTTTTCCTACTGCACTTGAGTGATGACATATATGATGTTCAAATTTTGGCTTGCAATACACAGCAAAAAATAATAATAATATATCAAGCAACGGCTTGAAAAGTCAAGCTACCACCGCACACCGCCTGTTTTTGTGCGTGCAAGTCCAAATACAGTACAAAGTTGCTGAGGTGCGAATATGTATTTGTGACAGAGCAAAATTTTATGACTTAATTAACCTGAGTCATAACTTTTGACTTTCTTGAAAGTGAGCGAGGCTACAACTTGATCTGCTTGATTTTTGTCGCAGTAGCTTGCTGGAAACCTGAAGGCCAAGACTTGAGACTTACGATTTGCCTAAACCTAAGCCTAAGCCTAAACCTAAGCCTAAACCTAAGCCTAAGCCTAAGCCTAAGCCTAAACCTAAGCCTAAGCCTAACCCTAACCCTAACCCTAACCCTAACCCTAAACCCTAAACCCTAAACCCTAACCCTAACCCTAAACCCTAACCCTAACCCTAACCCTAAAACCCTAAAACCCTAACCCTAACACCCTAACACCCTAACACCCTAAAACCCTAACCCTAACCCCTTAACCCTTAACCCTTAACCCTTAACCCCTAACCCCTAACCCGTTTTGGGGATTTTGTTTTGGGTTTTTGTTTTGGGTTTTTGTTTTTGTTTTTTGTTTTTTGTTTTTTTTGTTTTTTGTTTTTGTTTTTTTTACGCAAGCAAAGGCTCCATATTGTTCAATCTTTTACCTCTACAATGACTTGCTGCCACTGGAGCAGTGCAGCGCTACAACCAAATGTTTTATGCCTGACAAAATAGTAAAAAATAAATAAATAAAAAACAGGGCGGGAAAAAAATGCAGCCTGTAACGTAAATACAATTGGAAACCGATTTTGGAAACCGACGGAATTTATTTATTATTATTATTTATTTATTTTTACCTTGACTTATATGGCGGCAGTGAACTCAAGTCAAAACTTTGGCAAACAGTGAACATTTCTTTAAAAAATAAGTTTCAAGCTACTCCCACTTCAGGTTTACTGTCAAGTAAAAAACAACAACTTTAGACAATTACACCTGCCAAACAACTGCTTAGAACGGAAGTGATAGCTTAATGCTAGCTTTAATTAGCATCGGTGTCATGGCATTTTAACCCTTTAAGCAACGGAATAAACACAAATTGTTCGTCAACAACATGTAGGCTGACAATATAACAGTAGCCTACTCACAGTTCTGATGAACTGTATGCTATTTAATTCTTTTTAATTGTATTTCATTATGTCATGATGACTGTATGTTTTTTATGAAGGACCTCCACTGTGCGTAACTTACACCCACCACTGTTTTATTGTACGCACCAACTAACTTCCCTGACGGAATTGATTGGAGCACCAAAGCACCTTCTGTGCTGCCCCTTCCCCATTCCCGCTTCACTCCCTGGAAAAGAAATCCCTCTTGAGTCGGTCTTTTGATGGCGGCCCCTCAACCTCTAAAGACACGCCTTTGTGCCTAATGCCCCACTGTATGCGCTGCACATTCTTTCTAGTTCTATAGGAGGATTTTTTTTTTTTTTTTTTTTTTTTGCAACGCGCCGCGATGAACCCACGGAATTCAGCTTAAATAAACCTCCAGATCAGGAGTCCCAAAAAGAATTTCTGCAGCACGCACTGCTCCACTTTCAGTAAACATAATGACGTTTTTTTTTTGGAGGGGGTAATAATGTTTCCAGGAACTAACAAAATGTTATTAGTCATATTTACAATGAAGATTTGTTTCAGGTTGGTCATGTATGAATGTCCCCTCTCGTAAAAACTCACACTTCTTGGAAAACAAATAATCGTTCTTCTTCACCTTCTTTAAAAAAATTAATGCTGCCAAATAAATAATAAGTGTAATGTAGCTTAATTGTTTCATCTTTAGACATTTAACCCTCCAAAAAAGTCACAGATTATTATTATTAAATAAGGAGGAGGGGGGGGGGGGGGGGCATATAATGCATCATTTTTGGCAGTTCGGTCAATGAGGTATTTGGCATCGTCACAAGTTACAAAATCATTTGGACACCCAATCATGATTGATTAATCTGGTCTGTTTAAAAAAAACTAACCAAAAAAAACAGTAATAGAACAACTTTGAAATATAAATTATTGACATTCATGCCAACAATGTTAGCACAACAAAAACTAGTAAGTTGTTAGCTCCAAAACGTTTTAATTTATATCTTTAAAGGGAAAGTTAACCCTGAGACCCTCTGGGGGCGTGGTTACGTTTTGGCCGCTCCCCGTGTAGGCTGTAACATGCTTTAAATGCGATGCCATAAGAGCGGCCGCGGGGCTTTACAGTACAACCTCCCCGCCCACCTTTGTTACGCTGCAACCGGCTTCCAGTCGTGACTGGACTTGTACGTGTGTGGGTTTGGGTGGGTGGTCCGGTCGGGTTGTGAGGGGACATCACAGCAGACGTGAACCTGCGAAGACACTCGTAGTAAGTGAATTTGATTTGTTGTGCGCGCGTTTCTCTCGATTTGTTTTGAAAGAGCTTACTTTTTTGCACCTGTTGCGCTCGCGTGCAACTTTTATTCGCGTTGGGGCAAAAAATGATGTGAGCCCTTTAAAAAGAGATGTTGAGCTAATTGTGCTTGTGCTTATTTTTGGGCTTGTTTCCAGCTCCTCCCCAGTCTTCAGGTCTTGATGTCCACGCTCTCCAAAACATGAGCAGCAGCGGGCCCAAAGAACCGGCGTTTCCCCCCCGGCCCAGCTCCCCCCAGGTGGCTGACGGGTCTCAGCAACGCAGAGGCCGAGGTCGTCCACGCAAGCAGCAGCTGGTAGGACCGTCATAAGGTCACCGATTGGCTGATTGAGAATTGAAAATGGTATCGAAATGAAGTTCTGATTGTAAATGTTCCTGCGCAGGAGCCTCTCGGACCTCCTACTCCAAAGCGACCGAGAGGAAGACCCAAGGGCAGCAAGAACAAAAGCCCCAAAGCTGCACTTAAGGTTAGGTTTGTTTTGCAGTGACACATAAATAAAGAAGCTATTAAGAGGACATGAAAGAAAAAATATATAAATCTTGAACAAAAAAACTTTTATTCATGTGCAAGAAAATTGATTTAAAAAATTCAACATAACAAAACTTTTCAGAAAACTTTTTATCTGTTAAAAAGAATTAGCATTTATGTTAAGCCGGCTTTTTAATGCAAAACTTTTGTGAGAAAATGTAAAACTTTTGAGATCTTGCAGTACTTTCATTTATGTTAATGTGGCTTGAAGATGCAAATGTTTTGTGAAATAATGAAAAACATATTTGTTAATGTGACGTAATAAAAGCAAAGTCACGGCAGTCATACTTTATGAATGCAAAACTTTTGTGTGATAACGTAAAAAACCTTTACTAGAAAACAAAACACAGCACACGAGTCTTAAACATTCCATCCGTTTTTTGTCCATCTCCGAGGCGGCCAAATATATTTCTAAATTAGTACTTCAACTTTTCTTACCTCTGTTAATCTTTCTCCGTTGTCAGAAAGTCGAGCCCGCTGGAGAAAGACGACCACGGGGGCGACCGAGGAAATGGGTGTGGAGCAACACGAAGATTTGTGTGAAAGTATCTGTACAGGTACACCTCATTCATGTCTGATTCACTTTTACAGCTGCAGAAGGTCGTTGAAAAGGGGAGTGAAGAGCAAAAGGTAAGGACACTCATACTATCAACGAGATTTGACAGGATAAGCATTTGATTATGGCTGGACATTCGGTCAAGCATTGACTTTGTGGTGCTGATTATTTTGTTTTATAGCGAGTATTCATGTTCCAGCATTAGCAATTTCCAAAACTACATTTCCACCATGCTAGCATTAGCAATTTCCAAAACTACATTTCTACCATGCTAGCATTAGCATTTTCCAAAACGACATTTCTACCATGCTAGCATTAGCATTTTCCAAAACGACATTTCCACCATGCTAGAATTAGCAATTTCCAAAACTAAATTTCCACCATGCTAGAATTTGCATTTTTCAAAACTACATTTCCACCATGCTGCCTGAAGTTGAAAATGAAAAATCTTCTAAAAATACTAAAAGAGATTTAACAGGATAAGCAGTTGATTATGGCTGGACATTCGGTCAAGCATTGACTTTGTGTGTGCTGATTATTTGGTTTTATAGCGAGTATTCATGTTCTAGCATTAGCAATTTCCAAAACGACATTTCCACCATACTAGCATTAGCAATTTCCAAAACGACATTTCCACCATGTTAGCATTAGCAATTTCTAAAACTACATTTCCACCATGCTGCCCAAGGTTGAAAATGAGGGGGGGGGGGGGGGGGGGGGTCTATACAGTACATTTCTGTTGTGTGATTGAGAGAAACCTTCCTGCTCATTTTGTGAATGAAACAGAAATTGCAAAACCCAAAACCAACCACATATCACTCACTGTCTGCTCCAACACATCCGCAAAGCCGCTTGAAGAAGTGAAACCGTTGAGAATCTCGACCTTTTTCTGAGCCTCGCGCGCATGAAAAGGGGAAGAATGACTGGACGGACCGAGCTTAGCGCCGTCTTCATCCGGCTGCCTCGGTTTCCTGGCATAACGGACTCTCGGCGAAACTAGCAATAAGTCACTCTTGCGTCGTCTTGTATTGATTCACTTTTCGGCGATTGAGTCACATGACGTTTTTTCTTCGCCTTTTGATGTGTCCCCGCAGGTGTCCTCGGACTCGGGTCCCGCGCGGTCCGAGCCCTTTTCGTCTCATGAGGAAGGCCAGTAATTGTCCCTCTACCTCGAGGTTTGGCCAGAACAACAACATTCCGTTGGGATGATTGGAAAGAAAATGTAGGAATTAATTTATGACATTTGGGAGGGATTTGTCTAGCTTGCTGAGAACTGGAAAATTAGATTCATTCATTCCGTTCCAAGCCTTTATTGAGTCAAGCCGATACTTTTTTTTTTTTTTTACAAAATGTTTAGGGATGAACGTAAAATGCACAAAAGCCTTTACAGGTGAACTGAAGGTGATCTTCTCCAACCCTTTGCACAACAAGGAGCTGAATGGAAAAAATCAAAACAGGTGTTAACTTCCAAGGCCGTCCACTCGTGTGCCTTTCTGTGACTCTTCCAGTTTCAACCTGCTGATGATGCTGTTAGCTCAAGCAGTTCCCCATTTTCAAGACCGAACTGAATACTGTGAACTGTGACAGGATAAGCACCCGTGTTGTCTCGGTCTCATGAAGTCCGAGTGTGAACAGCATGACGACGAGGACCGTCCAATTGTAATTGACCGGGATATTTATTTGACGATTCGCAACACCTGTTGTGAATTTTGCCCTTCAACTCATTAGAGAACAGCAAATGTTTTTAAGGTCAAAGTTCATCTGGATGTAGTGTTTTTTGGGTTCATCCTGAAATTTCATTTGAAATCTGAATACCTCCAACTTTTTTACTAGCACAGGACACCACTTGAGAAAATTGTCACAAAAACTGGCAACAGGCAAATACATTGTTTTTTATTTTTATTTAATTTTTGCTATTACACGATCCCCTCAAATCATTATTATGGGCAATTGTACTCCACCCCCCCCCCCCCCTTTTCTTTGTTGTTGTTCAATTGGCCAGTTGAAATCCGATAAGAGCTGCACTAAATTGCCCACAAAAATAATAAGACATTTCATACACCGTACACAAGTGTGATTTTTATTACCACCATCATGAAACCTCAGGTACAAAACGATTCAGGAGCTTTTTTTTCTACACAGTAACTTTTAGATTTTTTTTTTTTACAACAATTGTTTTTATGCCGTGTTGAGAATTGATCAGAATTGATGCACAGACCTCACAGAAACCGCAGTTACCTCAAGAAAAACTGGATTTAAAACTCAAATGAGATAAAACACCTCCTACATTTTTGGGGGACAGTGAAAAGGGAGCTTTACTTCTTTTCCTTTCTAAAAAAGCAATCTGTAACCACACAAAACCAAACCCCAATGACTGATTTGTAAAACCACAACTCTCGAGTGATTTGTAATCTAAACTGAATTTTAGCCTCAGTGTTAGCTGCTAACGTTTGCTAATCATAGCAAAAAGCCAAGCATGGATATTTCACAATTGTTGTGGTTTCACTGTCTTCAAAGTCACTTTTGGTTAGCGAAACTTTACAAAAACATTACATTAGATGTCATTTTAAGGAAGCTATGTTTTTTATCGGCTAACCATTAAGAGTGGGACGCAAATTGAATTTAAGCTACAACTGCTAATGTTAGCTGCTAACGTTCACACAAATCATTACAAAGTTACACGTTGAGTTGTTGTGGTTGGTAACTCTCCAAAACATTCTTTTTTTGTTAATTTTTGTATTTTTCCCTGGTATTTTATTTGTCCAGCAATTTCAATAACTATAATTCTTTATTAACTCATTCACTGCCATTGACGGCTATAGACGAATAGTTTAAAAAAAAATCCAACTTTTGTTAACAAGAGTATGAAAACTTAGAATTTTTTTAATTGTACATTTAAAAGATATACAATTTGCGATTAATCGTGAGTTAACTAGTACAAGTCATGTGATTAATTACAATTAAACATTTCTATTCCATGACGCCCCTAATTTTTAATAATCTTTTTTTAATCGCGTCAGTCAATGAACATTTTTAATTGTAATTAATCGCATGACTTCAATAGTAAAAACATGTTAAATTACTAGAAAGTTAAAATAAATTTTTGTTGTCTATAGCCATCGATGGCAGTGAATGAGTTAAGTAGGTTACACTTGAGGGCATGTGTGTGTATTTTTCTATCCATTTTGAACAGAACTTGTGTATTGTATTGATTGAAGAGTGCTTCTTTACATAAAATGTCAACTTTTGCGATTTTCATGATCTGGTCTGTGTCATTATGTGTTATAATGTGATTGTGTTGGTGTAATGATGGATTTAAATGTGGAAACTTGTCAAAACATCTTTTTGTCTTGTCATCAGTTACGCAGTTAATGTTGACATGACCTCGCCTAGTTTCATTAAAAATACCATTTTTATTGTATCCTGTGATTTGTGTTTTTGCAAATAAGCAGCACAACGCTTTTGCAGAATTGTCGAAACGGTTTTAATTTACAGAACAAGTCGTTAACTGTTCAGCGAGGAAGACACAAAACATCCGGTGTTCTACACAAGATTACGATGGTGGTAAAAAGAACAGAAATGTTGCGACAACAATTACACAAAGTGATGGCATTTTGTGTAAGATCATGAAAAGTGATGCTCCGTTGCATTGCATGCACCCGTTCTTCCACAAAATCATTTTAAATCCATAGCGATGAAGCACCATTTCGTCACCAAAAACAAGTCCTTTTTTCCGTCCCCTTTTCTTGTCCCTCCTGAGAGACCTACCTTTATTAAAAATGGAGTCCACAAAATGAAAGGTGCAACGGAAGAGCTTTTGTTAAGCGTTGAGAACTTTGGCTACATCTGTGAAGACCAAGCGACTGGGTCTCTGGGTGGTCCCCTGCGAGGTTCGGAGAGTCTGTGAAAGATGAGCCATGATTTTAAAACATCCAAAAATGTCCATGACTTGCATCCATTTCAAACGCATTAAAGTAACTCCATTGAATTGAATTACTGGGGTTTGAAAACTTTTTGGGTCCAGGGGAGACATTTTTTCCAATGATTCCCCCTCATAATCCCTGCCATAGGAATTTAAAAGTTGCAAATTTTCAAGAAAAAACGTGATGATGTTATAATAATGAACTGCTATCTTTTAGAGAAAAAAAAGGAAAACTATTACGCCTTTTATTCTGGAAAAGGCATCTTCAGTCTCTTACTATGGAAGCGTGCCAGTGTGGAGTGAACATTTTCGATTTGAACATATCTTCTCTAAAAAAAAAAAAAAAATACTAAAAACAATTATATTTATGTAGGATGTCAGATTTATGCGATGATACATCCCAATAGATCAAAGTTGAGGCGATGGAGGAGGAATTGGTATATTACACAGAAAGGGGCATGAGGAAGAGGAAAGAAATGATGTATGCAGAAGAAGCAAATCAATGTGTTATGATTAGGATAGCATTTGTGTTTTGTAAATAGAATAAAATATGTTTATTATACAAATAAAAACAAATGATTTTTTTTGGGGGGGGGTAAGTAGTAGGTTTAAAAGGAGTGACACACAAGTGATACTTTACCATGTTTGCCTTTTATCATCATGCCTTTGTCAAAACTTTAAAGAAATAAAAACATGTAAGGTCAAACCACGTGTTGCTTAAAATGAAGCACAGCAAGGGTGGCCTGTGCATAAAACATACAATCAAAATATTACACAATATTCTACAATGATACTAATGATGTGTAAAAGTCTTGTTTTGTTGTTTTGATGACCCATTTTAGATCAATCATGCTGACACAGTAAACCAGTAGAAAGTAAAGTTACACATCTTTTATCATAATTCATTTATTTAGGATTAAATAAGTATTTAATAAAAAATATTAAAAGGTTTTTTAATATAAATAAAATAATAATAATAGTATCATTTATGAATTATTTTAAATATTTTGTGTTTGATTTAATATAAAGCTCATTTTTAACTCATTCACTGCCATTGACGGCTAAAAACGTCAACAATTAATTTGAACTATTTCTATTAGTTTAACTTTTTTTCCCCCCTCTTTTGTTAACAAGAGTATGAAAAGCTAGATTTTTTTAATTGTACATTTAGAACAGATATGAAATTTGTGATTAATTGTGAGTTAACTAGTGAAGTTATGCGATTGATTACAATTAAAAATGTTAATTGTCTGTCGCCCCTAATTTTTTATAATCTTTTTAAAAATGAATTTATGGCAATGAATGAGTTAAATTATTGTATTTATAATATAACAATGATGAATTCTCCTTTTTTTTCCCAATAAGATTACAATTGTTACACTAATCTATCAGTATCTTGTAATATATAACATTTCCTAATGAGAAAAATTTATTAGAAAATTTAAATTAAAAAAAATAAAAAATAATAATTTGGGCAAAATCAATACAACAAACATTACAGGACAATTTAAAAACTCAGTGGGCCAGATTAAAGAACAGCGTGAGCCGTACTTTGCTCTAATTTTAGAGCCTAAGTGTTTAGACAGCCATGCTAACCAGTACTCCACTAACTAGTAACTACATCTAACAAACGAAGCAGCCCCCCAGGTTTGTTCTGTACAGCCTCGGTGGAGCTTAATTTAAAGTCATCATAGCCTTGCTAAAACAACAAAACTAACAGTGGTGGAAGACTTTGGCACACCTTTGCATAAACAGTGCATAAAGCAGATTTGGCGTCTTTTGTTTTGGTATACTTGGCTTACCTTAGCATTGGGACCAGCGAGTGTGCCATCCCGGCCGTGGTCCAGTAGCTCCTGTTCCAGCAGGTCGTCTTGTTCTTCGGCCGGGTCGAAGTTGTACATGGGCATAAGCTGGTGCCTGAGCTTCTCCAAACTGCCGCCGACAAAATAATAAGGAACATTTTAGATACGGTTTGTGAATAGACAAACCTAAGAGCAGGGTGACCTCAGTTTATGGTTTCATGTTAATTGTTATTTGTTATCATGTGATGCCTTGAACCCAACTTACCGCTTCCTTTTCCGAATGTACAGCATCTATGACGGAAAAAGAGTGAACAAAGCACATTACAAACAGAAACACTTTTAGGTTACGTTAAAATGAAATTCTTTGTGAACGTCTTACTACAGCCAGTGCCAGGCCGATGAGGGTGATGATGCCAAATGGCACCAGCAGCATTCCCATCCCCGAGCTCTCGATCACCGCCTCCGGGAATGCGGTGACGGTGGTGTTGAGGCTGCTCTCGTTGGCCTGGATGGTGACCGTCATGAGCGTCACGCTGGACGTGACGTTGTCGCTCATCGCGTTGGCGGAGGCCGGCAGGGGGACTGCGGCGACGGTTGGGGATAGAAACGTCGTTTTGGTTTCAGGCAGGGCCATGGTCAGCTGTTTCAACTGGATGTTGTATGTGGAGTTATGTATTTTGTGTGTGTGGTCTCATTGCTGATGTCGCTGTCTTCATGCTAGAAATGATGATGGCTTGGCCATGTGATCTTGAAGATGAGCTGCAACACAACAAACAACACTAATTGCCTCAGAAATCAATCATTTTCTATAGCGCTCGTTCTTATTGGGAATAGGCAAATGTAACAGATCAAGCTACAACGATAAAAAAAGAAAAGCACAACAGTCGAGCATTGATGGGCGCCTTTTGTGAGAAAAGCACCACTGATTGAGGCTCAGGCAAAACTGGCTGACTGGACTGGTTGCCATGACTGGACAGGACGTGAGTAGACTGGTCACCATGACTGGACAGGACGTGAGTAGATTAGTCGACATGACTGGAACGAGCGTGACGTAGTAGGACCTGATTTGCCTTGCCTTGCCTCGACTTGACGTGGAGTGACTATGACTTGACTAAGGCTATGGCTTCTTGGCTGTGACGAGGACGACTTGGCTGTGACGAGGACAACTTGGACGTGACAAGGACGACTTGGCTGTGACAAGGACGTCTTGGCTGTGACAAGGACGTCTTGGCTGTGACGAGGACGACTTGGCTGTGACGAGAACGACTTAGCTGTGACGAGGACGACTTGGATGTGACGAGGACGGCTTGGCTGTGACGAGAACGACTTGGTTGTGACGAGGACGACTTGGATGTGACGAGGACGGCTTGGCTGTGACGAGGACAACTTGGCTGTGACAAGGACAACTTGGCTGTGACGAGAACGACTTGGCTGTGACGAGGACGACTTGGTTGCGACGAGGATGACTTGGCTGCGACGAGGACAACTTGGATGTGATGAGGGCGGCTTGGCTGTGACAATGGCTACTTGGCTGTGACAATGGCTACTTGGCTGTGACAATGGCTACTTACAACACAGACAAAAACAACAAGAACACCCATAACAAACAAAAACCTAACCCTCACAGAACCGAAATATGACAAATATATCTAAATACAAATATTTCAAATTGGGAGCTTCTAATGATCAAAGGGCTGCCATGTGGAAAACACAACTCCTTTCAACGCTGCATTTCCGTGCTTTTCCAAACACGATGAGCACATACGGTATACCTGTACAGACAATTGCTACCATCTCAGGTTAAGTTCAATAAAACAAATCATGACTTATGTGGTTTTTGATTTATTTTGCGCACCTCAGTTATGTATATGCTTACATTCCAACAAAGTGCAAAAAGCCCTTTAAAATACGGAAACTCAAATGTTTCATGTGAAAAACCATGGAGATGGTAAGCTACGCATTGATGATTAGTCCATGTTGAACTCAAGGACTGACATTTGCTTTAATGGCTCAGCTAATTCAGGGTAAAATTTGTGTGCTCTGAGTGATATTAACTCATTCACTGCCATTGACGGCCATAGACGTAAAAAATTAATTTAAACTATTTCTATTAGTTTCACCTTTTTTTCCACTTTTGTTAACAAGAGTATGAAAACCTAGATTTTTTTTATTGTACAATTAGAACAGATATAAAATTTGTGATTAATCGATTAATTAAAATTTAAAAAAGGAATGGTCTGACGCCCCTAATTTTTTTTATAATCTTTTCTTTTTTTTATTAGGGGCATCAGGCGATTAATTTTTTTAATTGTAATTAATCACATGACTTCACTAGATAACTCAAGATTAATCAAGAATTTTACGTCTGTTCTAAATGTACAATAAAACAATCTAGGCTTTCATACTCTTGTTAACAAAAATGGAAGAAAAAAATTCAATTAATAGAAATAATTCAAATGAATTTTTTGACGTCTATGGCTGTCAATGGCAGTGAATGAGTTAAGTACGTAATCCAGTCATTTTGCATGTAGACAAATGAGCCCGAAACAGCCCAGGCAGCAACTAAAACCAGAAGTCTCAAGCATAAACCACATTAGGGTCACAGGTGAGCTGGAGCCTACACCAACTAAAATTTGGCAACAAGCGGGTACACCCCGGACTGATTGTCAGTCGGCAAATTAATTTACTTTACCCACTTGTCTTTGTCCGTGCCGTGGATGAGCCAGAGTCTATCCTAGCTGACTTTTGGTGAGAAAAGTTGGTTAAACGCCCTTCAAGTCAAATTATTATCTTGATTTTTATTTTATTTTATAAAAGACATGTAGCAAATTTACGTCAGATGATGTCATGTAACAATAAGGGTAGAGAGGACATCATAGCTTATGACTTCATCTCGAAGTCTCAGTAGCAAACCTCTTAAGATGATGTCACAGAATCCAACTAGGAAGCTCTCACCTAGATGGTCCTTTTGGAGGTTTTGGCAACAGGAGCTTTAAGAGCAAGAAAAGTTTTGTTAGTCATTGATGTGTTTTAGCTACACAAAGAAGCATGCATCCCTGTCATTTCTCTTGATATCGGAGATATGGCGTAAAGAGAAACGTCCGTCTTAAATCGTTTCGTCTGTTGATTGAGCTGCGGGACCACTACAGCGATTATTCTGTGGTGTGGGCTGTGTGAAGAATGATTTTTTTTTTCACTGCCCAATCTGCTCAGAAAATGATGTATGGACATGTTCAAAATTTCCTTGAGACAAGAAAAACCATTACGACTGTTTAGAGAACGTTTAGGAAACACTGCGACCTTGAATGAACCTTGACGTAAAATCAAAATTCGTTAGCGTCACAAGTGTTCATCCCTCAGTGGGATACGGGTTTAATGTTTACCCTTGATCTAATCTGGACTTGGACCTTTGTGACTCAGATTTGTTTCAGACTTTTGTTATTTGAACTTAGACTCGGTAAAGTTGATTACTACTACTACTCTTTGTATTTTCCGGCAGTTTGGCTGGCTCATGGCAGGGTGCTGCCTGTCACAGGTAGGTTTTCATATTACAACCAAGATCAACATCTGGTTTGGGGTAGAAGACACATTATTGACGGTAGAATGTGCTCAACAAAACAGATGTCTGGTGGAAATCCCTCTTATCACACCAAAAGACAGGATAATTCAACAACGGATAATTCGACATTTGATGACTTCAATTGTTGTGTGTACCGCACTAAATATTAAATAGCTTTAACGTTTACGATTGTCTACCCCAGAATGTGATGTGAGCCAATCGCCAAGGAAAATCTCCTCAGGATGATCTTTTACAGACATCTTATAATTAGGTCTTTGCTGACTTTGATCGTAGGGTACGTGTCCCCTACTTACGTTTCTTTTTAGGAGAAAATCGACAGCCGAGAGTAAAGAAAAAGATGACAAAGGACTGATTTGAATGAATGAGTTTGACAAATGTAGTATATTGTAGTGCCAACGAGGATGTGGTTGGTAGGTGTTGAGAGCAGGATGTGGGCAGCGAAAGTCACAGGGAGGAAGCATCATAACGAAGCAGATACAAATCTTAAGGAATAAGCACCACCCGCCCAAACTGTAACTGTGGAGGAAATGTGCTTTTCAAGCCAGCTCAAATGCCAAACTGACAACTCTCCACCCACCCACACGCAAGTTCTATAAATACCTACTTGCCTCCAAGTTTCGGCATGTTTTATTGACTTTTAATTGGGGTTCCAGAACATGAAATGGATTGTTCTTTTCTTTGCGTTCATGTTTTAAGCAAGGGGTCAGATCGTCCCTCTCTCTCTTTTGTCCATCCCGTCTGCTTTTAATTGGGAACATGTGCATGGCAAGCAAAAACGGCCAATGAAAACCAAATGTCGGTGAGCATGCAACATTCTACTATGGCGGGTGATTATTTTTGTGTACGATGAGTCCACGTCTGCTCCCGCCTAACCCGAGGTGCATACGTACCTGGAGTGTATAACATGCTTGGATTCTCATTGGGAGAGGGGACATTGAAGTCAATGTCCGCCCCTCCTCCCTTTAGCAATGCGGGTCCCGCACAGCCTGTTTACATTGAAAAGCAGCCATTTTCTCACAGGACGGGCGGCCCGCGCCGACGTAAGCCTGTCCCGGCAGCCTCCGTAGGGTCCCACACGCGTCCTCCGACGGCCTCAGAGGACCAGTACCCGCCCCTCCCTTTTGTATTCTATTTTTCTTGACACGAGAGAGAGGCTGCGAGAAGGATGCTGCGAAGGGAGCAGGCAAAACACGTCCCCGCCCTCTTCCTCTCCCGGCAACCCGATTGGTGGAACGGCTTGAAAATGTAAGCCGTGGTTGGCTGGCTAAAATGCCCGTCTGGCTTTGTAAGGGATGAGGATGGGATTTAACGGCTCGGCGCACAAGATGCACAAACTGTCAGGCCCATGGAAACTGCATCCGGGTGGCAAAGGCCGAGGACGTTAACCCCGTGGTGGCCTCTATATGGTCTGTTCTCTGGTGTTTAAAACACTTTATTTGCTTTTTCAGAATTACTCCATTGTTACAAAAATGTAACAGAATAATGAAAATGAGGTGTTGTATATGGCCAAACATTTTGTACACATCAATATTATGATAAGTCTCTTAAAACTTTCTTTAATTTTATATGTCCCAACCCCATTTAGATATATGGGATTTGGCATGTCCCACATATTACATAATAATAAATTTAAAATAAAGGTTTTAATATCCACATTTTGTAAACGAGTCATAACGATCATGCATATGACATTTCCTTGATCATTTTGAACATGTTTTACCTTCATAATCAATGGTTCCATCACCATCTTTATCCACCATAAATATCAGTATCTGGAAATATTAAACATAGCGTGTGTGGATATAAGCCTTTTTTTCTCACCTTTTCCATATATTTCATTATGTCATTTTTACTTGAGTGTATTCCAGTCAATATGTCCCTTGGTTTCTTTGCCAAAAGATTTTAAAAGCAGCTTGCAGTTCGACATCTTGGTTCTTAGTTCTCTCGCGGTACCGTGACATCAAGCTCAGGAAGCTGTTACAATTGAAGACACCTCAACCTGAAATGACAATGAAATCAGAAAGTTGCATGAGCATTGAGCACACATGGTAAATATTAGTTCAGAGAAAAATGTGCAGGAATGGCAAAATTAAGGCTCTAAGCTGTGGTCTAAAAAAAACGATATATTTTAAAATATGGAAAACATAATAAGCAGTTGGGAAAATGAAAGGATGGATATTTGATTTAAGATTTCCCAATTTATCTTGACTGGTTATTTGAATAGAAACAGGCACATGATCAATCACATCACAGAATAAGAAGTAGATATCTTACATATTATATGCATTATAGGTGAAGTTTGATCAATCTCCAGTCAAAGGCAAGAAATCATTATTTTTTGCCTGAACAAGAGTTGGCCAAGTACAGTGTTCAAAACAGGGCACGTTTGGTAAAATACTGCCACCTAGTGGTCCATGTGGAGACTTGCAGTCATCAGAAAGGAACAAAATTAAAACGACAGAGTGAATGTTATGGTATTGCTAGTACTATATTTGGAGGTGTTTCTCAATACAAATGAGGCTAGACAGGCACAAGCGTGGCAGATTGGAACCGGTGGAATTTACCAACACACATTACTTATTGGCATGTGTACAACATTTGATAAATACTGATTTATTTATTTTTTTACTTAACACACATACTAAATTTCAGTCGCACAGACAGCCAAAGTCTTTAATATTTTCCAAACCAAACGACTATGATTACGTCATCTTCTCAAACTATTTGTCAAAGGTCCTAGAGCAATGAGTGATGCAATGAATAAAACAATAAGATGACCAGGATGTATGCATATGTCTGATGGGCTCGAGAGGACATCAAAGACCCCCTGAATCAAGAATTAAGCTCATTTTAATGAAAACAAGTGCCATTGAAAGGGGCTTATGGCAAACTATACCGCAGTCATTGAATTGTAAACTAACTAAAAGTTATGCTATGTAATTGTAATTAAGTCAAAGGATAATTTGTGTTGATTTAAACCTTTTTTTTGTGCTCAGCTCTTTGCTCACCACTTTTGTCCACATCCTCGACCATATGGCCAAGTTTTTGCGTTGTCTAGTTGATTTCCATTCAACTGATCAGCCTCTCTAGTTCCTTGGTCTTCATGTCTCCGTTTCCTTCTTCGTCGAACATCTCAAACACTTCTTTGTACTCCGAAATCTGCTCTGGGCTTAATTATTGGTGGCTGCGAAGGAAAACATATGATTCGTTATTTCACATATTAAAACGATTTCAAGTATTATTTATGGCTTGTATACTCTCAAACTTTTAACATTTCATTGCAAATAAACTCCACCATTTTCCTTATATGTGTTGTCAAAAAAGATAGATTTCTAATCCAAACTGCAAGTTTTCCCCACTTTCCCAGCCTTCTCTGCCATGTCTTCAATGCACTCTTGGACGGATTATTTCAGGAACTGTCAGATGCTCAAGGTATTGTGAGCAGGCACGTCATGGTGAAGCAACCACAACGTGTCCTGCCAAAACTCTTGCCGCTTTTCGGCCACTGAACAGAACAAAAACGCATTCGGATCTCTTTGTAGGTTATCTGGCCCAAATTGTTGGGGAAAACTCATAGCTAGGGTTTCAAATATATCTTTAGTGACACCAGTCTTTGAACATTTTTGACACGCCTTTTATGCTAATCATTTTATCAAGTAAAACGGGGAAAATATACTTTAATTCATAATTTTTTTAATCATAAAAAACTTTAGATTTAAAATAAAACGGATTACCTTGTGTTCAGAGTTGCGTAAAAATTCATGTTACGTCACGGTCGTCACTAACGTAGGAACGGAACTCCGTCGTAAACTGAGGACTCCCTTTAAACGTTCAGCCTCCAAATGTAACAATATTTAGACTAATTGAGGAGTTTGTGTAAATAAATCGGTGTCAGTGTGTTTCACAATAAGTATTAATGTCAGACTTGTAGCAACCGCGGTGAAGGCTGGTTACTTTGCTTGCTGCAGCGTGGGGTTTCCCAGCGACGACTGCAGGGTCACCGCGCCCATCTCGACGTTCGATGGCCGGGCAAGAGTGCTTCTTCATCGGCAAAGGGCACGCGTTCGACTAGGCATAGTGGCGAGGGGACGGTATGTTGTAGTGGTGAACAAGTGCTAACGAACTTTGAATCTTCTCCTTTTTTTTTGGTCTGCCTTTGTTCTGTACAAGGCCTGTGGGTGTGATTCCCCCCCTCTTTTCTCCCTCCTCCCTCCCTCATCTCCGGTTGGTCGACTGTTGGGCTCTCTGCTTCCTCGGCAAAGCGACGCTAGCTGGGGCTGGCTAATTCTTGAGCTAGCGGTGGGGGCTCTTCGCTGATTTTCGTGGGCTCGTCTCTTTTCCCGGTCAATGCCAAAAAACACATTGACTCAGGTAAGGTGACATATAGCGACCGTATTGCTGTTTTAATTACCCCCTAATCATCTTGCATGCGGTTGGGTATTGTGGCCGAATTAAGTCGCTCGGGGGTGGGGTAGCGCTAGCTTTTAGCCTCTTAGTCATTTAAGTCAGCTGCTGCTGCTTTAACATAAGCGTCCAAAAGTAGGTACAAAGACCAATGTGGTCACATGATATATGGATATATATGTAAACAAATGGAGATTTCATATTTTCCACAATGGAGTGTACCGTTAACCAGCCCTGCTGGCTCGGTGTCACCCATGGCCGAACCGAGGGCTCGACATTCCGGCCTCCCCCTCCCTCTACACAGACTCTCATAAGAGCTACAAGAATAATCCCAAATTACATTGAGTGAGATCTATTTCTACAATGTTGACTATTAAAAAACAATGTTGTTTGCTTGCAAATGCAGTGATTTGTGTGTGCGTGCGCGCGCATGTGCGTGTGTTCATGTATGTATTTTTTTATGCACAGTTGGCGACGATCGAACCGGGTTGTGCTCGGGTAGTAGAAATAATACTGTATATTCCCGAATTAATTGTTTATTTGGTGGTAGTGGCTGCTATTTACGAGTAGTCAAATGCTATGTATCACTAAAGATTTTTCGAGGCGTAATGAATGTGAGTTGCTGCGTTAACACCCTTTTTTTATGCTGGAAGTTAGCATCTCTGCTGCAGCCCTGCACTTTTAAACACTGACATAAGTGCAAGTATTTTTCCAACTACTAAAAATGTTAAGAGGAAAAATACGCGGTGATGTGCCTCGCTTGGCGGAAGGCAAAGACAGGGCCGTATTCGCCGCCCAGCCCGACCGACCGACCGACCGACCTTGCACATTTCGAGAAGAGAACCGCAAATAAGCACCGCGACGGTGGTAATCGAATCAAATGGACGCCGTGTGCTTTAACGAGATTGTTTAGTGTGCAAGTAAGTGGATTTGTGCAGAGCCAGTGGCCTCGCCAGAACCCTTTCAAATAAGCGTCTCCTCCCTACACTAGCATTTACTGGCAAGTCCCTGTAATTGCGGAAGGACGGGAAACGATTATTATTATTATTATTTTGCAATACGTTCGATCTCAAACGGGTATTAAGTGTCAAAAAACAACACAACGGTGAATCGTTTGTCGATGTGAATTGTAACGATGGGAGAAGTATCTGCCGCTCTGCCCTGCCTGCAGGCCGACCCACTTAAAACGAGCTACATGCTAAGCTAACTAGCGGGCAGACAGTCAGAGGGAAGGCAAGATGGCGTTGAGCTGCATCTTCTCTGATAGCACTGCAAGTCATACTACAACCGTGTGCCATCTAAAATACAGGGTCTTTTTTGCTAAATGCTCTCTAGTTTAGTAATGTGGTTCGGCTACTCTTGAAAAATTAGAATAGACCGCTAACCTGCAGGTATGCAAATACAATGCAAACAATCCCAGTTGTAGGTAAATCACTGTAGCGCACACCCCCGGGACCAGATCATATCAGTCGTTGTTTGGTTAACTGCACGGAAATGAAAGCAATATAAAAACAAAAACAAAATGTCTGTCGGTGCACAAACTAAGTATGTCTGAACTGAGATTGATTTTTAAAAAGAAAAATAAGGCCAAATGGAAATGGTGTGATTGCTATATTATCATTGGCCAAATCCAGGCAATTGTCATAAGCAGGTTGTGTGTTAAAGAATTAAGATTAAAATCATCCTCTTTATGAATGGAAAAACATATTTCCTTTGCCATGCTTGGCCTCGCCAGCTGTTTGCGTTAGCGGACATTGGATAGGATTACACACTCATTGACTGAGGATTTGAGCTCTTTGGGATTAAGGACTTTGCATGATGATATTACTGGTTATGATTCCACCCCCCTCCCCTATCTGTGATCCAGCTTCAGCTCATCTCAACATTGTCATTGTTTAACACTCGGTGACATGACATTTGTACCACCCAGTCACCGAGCAGACACTTTAAACTTGAGGGGCGATCGCAGAGCAGCCAGTGAGCTCCCAACTTCAGGCTGTTTACTAGTGCGCATTGTTTATCAGGCAGTCAGCTGACCCTGATCAGGCGCTTGGGAAAGGAGAAGTGATGAGGGAGAGGAAGTGCAAGCATCCACAGAGGTCAATGGGGAAATAATATATGTACACAGAACTGTGCAGTCTTAGGCCACCACTTGTATTGTTTAATTATGTGACTGTTAACCAACATTTATTTTTACATATAATTCAGTAAAATCAAGTCTGAATAAAAGGGATATATATATATATATTTATTAGGGGCGTGCATCTCTCCGTATATGATTCTATATGATTCGCGATACTTACAATATGATAGGATTTAAAGGATGTAACAATTTTACAATGTAACGATTGGGTTCAATTTAGTGGGATTACGATTTTATATGGTACAGCTGTAGCTTTTGTCGTGTTTATTAATATGCAACAACGTGCGAAAAGCTCTCAAAATATCCAAGATAATTACATTCAAAGAAACAACAAATCATCAGTAACGTCAAACCAATATATATCTAGTATATATCTTTCATTAGATGATTGGATATAATTCTTGATACATGAAGTGCGATATGATTCAAGGATGCAACAATTTTAAAATCAGGCACTTTAGTTCGTCAAATTAAAACCGTTTCCCCCAATTTGAATCGCTTTGTTGTTACGCCCCTATTTATATGCTAAATGTAAACATATGCACACGCAGTCAACATTTGATGTTTACACTAAGATTGTACTTACCAAGTTGCCTATTTGGATGGAAGCCTTCCATTTTGTTTTTGTATATAACCTTGTATCTTAAGTACTTAGTTCCGAAAACAAGTGTCTTTCTTGTGAGCATTTTCCTTGAAATGAATCATTTTGCGCACAAATGTACACATTTGGGTTACATCTAAATCGTAAATCATAGACCCCCCTGTACTTTGGAGTCGACTTGATATCAAACATTTAATGGCGTGCCAGAGTATCGCTTTCAAGGTGATGAAAGTATTCCGTCATCAGTGCATAACACTACTTGGTAATCGCATTCAATGACACAGTTATTATACGATTAATGAGCGTAAGAGGATGATTGTTGGACAAAGGCCGACCAATCAGAGACTTAACACGGGCTACAAAGCTGTTCAATGTCTTCCTGAAATGCAACACTCAGAAACACTACAGGTAAGGCGGCAGGTTGCTCAGTTATCGGTGGTTTGTTGTAATTGGGTGACTTTTCCCCCCCCTGTTAGCTGTGCAAGTTTTGGTAATGCCTGGGTTTGTTATCTCTGCCAAAGAGGTTAGGCTTTCTTTATTTGATTTTTAGTTGGCTGAATTATGGAAGGAAGAGAGAAAAAAAACACATAACTGCTAAGCGTAGGTGGTTGGGTGGATCCCAGGAAGAAACAATAACATTTTTCTTTGGATTCATGATCATTTTCACTTGTATTACTATTAACTTTGTGGATGAGTAATTTGTAATTTGGTTGACCCAAATTGGTCAATTTTGACCATGCTAAACTCATGTGTTGTCTATTGTTTTCTGGCTGTTGTCAGACTTGTCTGACATAGAATAGAGACAAACAGTCCGGCCATTTTAGAAGACTTCAATGCCATCTACCTCCTAATGTACTTCTCTGTGAATAATTAATATGATCGATCCAAGCGTGCAAAATGTTGCTCTGTCACGTCGTTGCCGTGTTTATGTTGTGCTCGTGCTACCTTGTCAAATGAGCCTCTTTATTGCTCCGAGTGGATCGCTTGGGTTGACTGTTCAATGCTGAGTTTGTTCCTCCTGTATTGCATATTAAAGGAGTCAAAAGCATCATGGGAGCACAGCCGGTTCCTTTTGTCTCCATATTAATAATATAAGAAGGTTATTGATTACTTGGCGAACATTGGGAGTATCCCTGGGATTGAGGTCAGATGGATGACAGCTACTTTTCCATACGAGTCGAACGACGTGTCTCAAAACAGGATTTGTCCGGCTCGAGTGTCGGGATTATGCCATGACATTCAGGCAGGAAAGTAAGCTTGACCTGTGAACTGTACGCGTTGTCCTCGTATCAGCATCTTGGGCAAGTTAGGAGGGATGAGTTTAAGAGCCACTTTGCTTGACTGTGTTTACATATGAATAAATAGACGATTTTTTCCCCTTTTCTTTCGTAGATCAAGTGCCCCATTAGCTGGAGAGAGGTAACCCAAAAAGAAGACTAAAATGAGTGAACTGGACCAGTTACGCCAAGAGGCCGAGCAGCTCAAAAATCAAATCAGAGTAAGCCGATTCCTTATTATTTTTGCTCTGTAACACTAATAAAGTGTGCACTGTCTGACTATGATTTGTTTTCTCCTTTACAGGATGCCAGGAAAGCATGTGCAGATGCCACACTATCGCAGGTAAACATCATCATCTCCACAGAACACGTAGACATTTTTAACATGTTAACCGATTTTTTTTTTTTAAAGACTTCACACATGACGAGGAAAAGTGACCGCTTGTGCTTACTTCCTTTACGCAGCACACCACACGCACAACCATATCTTCCCCAAAAATCCTCATATTCGTCCCAGTTATTGTTCTGCGCGTGTAGCCAGCTTTAGAAAGAATGCTATACAGTTGAACAACCTCGCTGACCTGCTTAGCAGCACTCATCACTGCCTGCCTGATCAATATTCCCTAAACTCACACTGGATTGCGTGTTGCCGCGCAGTTCAGCTCGACTCCATATTATTGATACAGCGCCAAATGACAACAAAGGTTGGGTTCGGGACCCTGCTCATCATACATTACGAAAGGCAGCAGAACACGCCTGCACGTGCATCAATGTTTAAAAATGAAAATAAAGTTGAATAGAATTAAAGACGCGTATTTCTGCTTTAACCCATTAAGGCCTAAAGCGCCTGGAAAAACATGCCTCTAAAACCTATGGTGACTTAAGAATCGCTCCCGAAAACCTGAATTTTTCCTGGAAATTCAACAATATTGTCAATGCCTACAAAATAATTTATCCTCATTGTTTACAAACATATTTCTTAACAATATGTCAACTGTCGACTGATTACACTGGTTGAAAGTCCTCCCGCGCCTTCATTTATTTCATAACTCCCGCAAATCTGATCTGATTTTTTTTTTAAATCATAACCGAAGACAGGACTGTGGACTGTGGAGGTTGCATGAGTAGGTTTTGATCATAAAGAACTTATTTGAGCACAAAAGTCATTTTTGAGCGTCTCCTGGGAGACATTGACGCTTTACGCGGTCTTACATACTCAATATGATGTCACTTGCTGGACAATACAGTCGTCTCTGATTGGTCAGTCCTTGGAAGGCTGACGTAATGTCTGGATTTGTTGTCTACTAATTAGTTTAGTTAAGTGACATATTGTGTCCACTGGTGTTGGCACCATTTCCCCCCCACACAACCTAACAATAGGAAATCCCATTTAATGGCCAACTGTGCACTGCACCTTCAGAAAAATGCTGACCATTTCTGACAAAAGCGATGGTGTGGTCCCCCCCCCCCCTCCCCTTTCTTTCTTTCTTTCAGATCACGGCTAACATTGACCCCGTCGGGCGAATTCAGATGCGTACAAGACGAACACTGAGGGGTCATCTGGCCAAGATCTATGCCATGCACTGGGGAACAGATTCCAGGTAAACATAGTGGCACACGGGTTTTGCGTCCAATCTTGTATGAATGCCATTAAATACTATCGCTGTAACTAACAAAATGTATGACACGAGTGATAAATATATATATATTTTTTAAAAGCTGCATTATTTCTATAAATGTCTTTTTCAGGCTTTTGGTCAGTGCTTCTCAGGATGGCAAACTAATTATTTGGGACAGCTATACTACAAATAAGGTAAGTCCTTTTTATGATTCCATCCAGCATCCACCGCACAATACGGCACCGGGACCACACCTTTTGGAATAGTCATATGTAATCCAATAACTAAAATTGTTGAGTGAGTGTCTGGCATGTTTTGATGACCACCACAAGTTGTTTTGAGTCACGAGATGTAAGAAAAGCCAATGCGTTGGAGAAATGTGTGTTTTTCAAACATGTGCTGTCAACTCTCGTTGTAGGTCCACGCCATTCCACTTCGTTCTTCCTGGGTCATGACGTGCGCATACGCACCCTCAGGAAATTACGTGGCCTGCGGTGGCTTAGACAACATCTGCTCCATTTACAACCTGAAAACCCGCGAGGGCAACGTACGCGTGAGCCGCGAGCTCGCCGGACATACAGGTATTGGCTCGGGTTGTGTTGCGCAATCATTTATGAGGAAAAGCACATTCTTTACCGGAAGAAACTCGCAGCAAGCCACCACGCATAAATGTCACAAAGAGTGCGTAGATAAAGTAATGATTTTGTTTCAAGTTATTCATGAATATATTTAATCAGTGTTAAATCGGGGCTTATTTTGTTGAAGCCAACAAACAGTATTATACAGTATTCTGTTGTATGAATGGCAACAAATGTTAACTGCCTTCTGCCATCGAGCGGAAGAGCCTTTAGTAGTTCTGCAGACATAACTAGATGAACAAACGGTATTCGTAGTAAATAAATGATTATTGGACCAATTAAGTGAAATTCACATATCTGCAGTACAGTGTTTAGGAATGGCGCAGTAGTCATGCGTACAATTCTTTGAAACCTATATTAAATTACAACTCTTATAAACAACTATTTTGATCCTTGTGGGTCAGATTAGCCCTTTACTAATTTTAAAGTTAAAGAAAAAAAAAGGTCAAGCCGTTTTTTGGTATGAAATGTCTTCTGTCCTGATTATAACCAATACCTGAATGGCAACTCTTTAAAAAAGAGTTAGGCTGCAGCTCAAATTGACCCGCTATGAAATTTCTTCTGGTTGTCTTTCAAACTCATTCATTGTTCATAGCCTTTTGATTTCTCGACTTCAAGTCAGTGACCTCGAAAAGAGGCATCTTGTAATAACTTTTCAACATCACACAATAAAAAATGCTAATTTTACAGGACTCAATATCATGTGAAATGATTGTATTTTATAAGAACGCTTTTCCAAACTATATTTGAGTGCAGTCAAGAAAAGGTAAATAAAACAAGCAAATATTTAGATGACTGACCTGGCGCGTGTGCCTCCGTTTTAGGATACCTTTCCTGCTGTCGTTTTCTCGATGACAACCAGATTGTTACAAGCTCGGGAGACACCACCTGGTAAGGAAAAGCAGATTGTTTTTGATAGGCCCCTTTCCCAAATGCCGTGGCATACGAGTGAACGTATATTTGCCATTTGGCAGTGCACTTTGGGACATTGAAACCGGCCAGCAGACAACCACGTTCGCCGGGCACACGGGCGATGTCATGAGCCTCTCACTGGCCCCGGATTCTCGATTATTTGTCTCCGGTGCCTGTGACGCTTCGGCCAAACTCTGGGATGTGCGAGAGGGCATGTGCAGACAGACCTTCACTGGCCATGAGTCCGACATCAATGCCATCTGCGTAAGTCGACGTCCATTTTTAGATAAGAACCTTACAACGTTAGGAATAAACCTATACATTTCATGATGAACCTAAAATTTTATTTTATCTGTACAGGTGAGCTTAATTTGACTTTAAACTTTTGAATGCACATGTTGAATATTTGAGTACTTTTTGCACAACATGCTGTTGTCGAGCAAAGAACTGAACGGAAGTGATCAACCGTAACAATTGTGTATTGGAAGAATCTAGTTGTCATTATTTGAAGAAGAAGAAAAATGACTATGCAAAACTGAAATACCTGCACCAATCATCAGCCAGTTACAACAGATAGAAAGCATACGAGGGGTCACAGAAAGGCATAAAATTCATATCATTGGAAACGTTCATGGATTAAACACCAGTTACAACTTTTGCTGTTAATCTCAAGCAAATTGTGCAAAAAGTACTAAAACATAGTAACAGTTAGATGAGTGCATTCCGAAAGTTTAGACGAGGTCAAATTGAGCTGACCTGTCAAGGCTACAGCACATTTTAGATTCTTCCTGAATTTCCACCTAAAAGCTGAATATACCTAACTTTTTGTGAGTAGTGTATATTGTGATGTACTAATGTCTTCTAATGTTTTGGATTCCAGTTCTTCCCCAATGGCAACGCCTTTGCCACCGGCTCGGATGATGCCACCTGCAGGCTGTTTGACCTGCGCGCCGATCAAGAATTGATGATCTACTCTCACGACAACATCATCTGCGGCATCACCTCAGTGGCGTTCTCCAAGAGCGGCCGTCTCCTCCTGGCCGGATATGACGATTTCAACTGCAACGTGTGGGACACACTAAAGGCCGACCGTGCCGGTGAGTTTCCAATCATCAATAACTGTTTTTTCTGTTTTCTAGAACTGAAAAGGGGGCTGGAAGACCCTTTTTTTTTATGTATACGTAAAATTATTTATTTTCCGATTTTTCATTAAAGTAATACAAAAATAATAACATATTTTGATTAATATATTTTACGGGGGGGGGGCTTTCAATATTTCGATTCAACAAATATTACAGAACTCTTGATAAAATTCTAGGTAGGAAAGAATAGTGCATTATGCCCTATTTTTTGTTTGTTTTGCTGCTATTAGCCCACTTACAGGACCGACCCTATCTCCCTATATGCTGTTGGGACTGTGGACAGGCAGACCCAGCTATATTTGCATACAAGCCATTTAAAAGTCAATGCTGTATAATATGTCAACTTTAAGTTTTTTTTTTTTTTCTCCCTTACCCTTCTAGGTGTGTTGGCTGGCCATGACAACCGTGTGAGCTGCCTGGGCGTGACTGATGACGGCATGGCAGTTGCCACAGGATCCTGGGACAGCTTCCTGAAGATCTGGAATTGAAGCCTGAAGGTTATTTTTTCCCCCATTCACTAATAATATCAGAGCGCACGGTGACAGATGAAATGACAGCAGCTGCATTCTGCAATTAATCGCTGTGCTGCGAAACACATGCACTTGTCTCTCCAATAGATGCCCGTGTGTTAATTGTAACGACTTTATCAGTTCATCGACACTATTGTTCACCTACGTGAGTGTTTAAAAGTTTGTGAGCCCATTTGGACTCGCAAGTGTGTGGAGTGTTATTGGCTCCGTTGTAGACAATTGTACTACTTTAGCTAAGTCCCTCTTGGAATCACTGTCTGTTATCAAATTAATAAATTGCTATTTGGAGGACCTCAGTGTGTAAAGATCTATTAACTCTAACCATTTTTTTTTTTAAAGTACAACCCCTCTCAAAAACTTTTTCAACACGAAACTGAGTGGACATATCTATCTATCAGTGCCCGTAATTGAACAGGATATTTACCATTTTGGTTCGGCGAATTCCCACGCTTGAATTCCTTCCTGTATTTGAGGCCATAACCATTAATTAAATAACTCAAATAATTTGATAATAAACTAAAGTTGGAAGCAAATTTTCTGCCCTAAGGTTTCGCATCATTCCGTGTAGAAATAAGTTGGTGCAATGGTGGCGAACCAGGATAGAAGAGTTCGTCCGTAAAAGAAATGTAAAGTTGAGCATAATTCTTTAACAAGGAAAATAAAGTGTGATGTATCTCAAGAGCATGTATAATCGCCAACATATTGATGAATGAACTCTTTGCATTCAGTAAATATCTTAAACCCAATGTAGATGCCCTGTTCATGTGTAGGTTAGTGATAGGCATTCAGTTACAACTCGTTTGGGATTAAAACGTTGTCATTAACAGACCTGTACGATACGGATCAAAAAGCGGATTGTTTTTGTTTTACATTTTCCTCTCGTCTTTGCTCCCTAGATGTCCTTTTAACTCCAAAGCCGACTGGAAGACCATTAAAACTTCAGAATGTTCACAGCATCTTCTTCAACACTGTTTAAAACTGACTTGGACACCACAAAAAATGTCGAAGGGAAAACCAAGCCTTTCCTACACAAAGAAGAGCACAATTGTCTTATCACCTAATTAAAGAAAGGATCTCCTGTGGTATCAAATCAGAAACTTGTGCATTCCTTCTCGGACCATTTCATGTTACCTTGAAAGAAAGAAAGAAAAAAAATCAACACTATCATCCCATTCAAATGTGTGTGTCTTGAAAGCAAATGTTGGAGTGTAATTGTACAAATTATTTAACTTTTTCTTCTTTTTTTTTTTTTTTTTTTTTTTTTTTAAAGAATTCTATTCCAACGGTTTGTTACTCTCAATGGCTTTTTTTGGGGGTGGGTGGGGGGGGGTCGTATTTCTTTAGTGGTTTTAGATATGTTTGAATGACAGCTTGTCCTTTCTAATCCAGTTAAATCACGTATGAGTAACGAGAGAAAAACATGCAGAAGTTAAAAAATAAAACAAAAAAAAAGCTTGGATCATATTACACGAGCAGCTTTTCCAAAATGTCTGATGTATTTATATACTAGCTGTTTGTTTCTTTTGTTCTCTCATCACAGCCTTTTGCACATGAAGAAGCTTTGCCTCTCAACTAATACAATGTTAACTAACCAAGCACATGCTATAAATTATGAATGCTCATTCCAGTACAAAAAGGAGTTATTTTGAGTAACTTTGTCCAGTTATACCCCCCCCCCCCCCCCTCCTTCCCTAATTATTGTACATGCCTTTGACTTTGGGTGGGAAGAGACAGTGTAGCAAGGCAGGTGCTGAGGTTATCTGGAGCAGTAATTGGATTTTATGATATGGATTGGGGTGGGTGGGGAGGATTATAGGGTCTTGTGTTTAGTATCCACTTTTTGAGTGAAACACCTCACCTGACTAAATAGACACTTCCTTTGCTTGGGACTGCAGTTGCAACTCTGAATGAAATGTACAAAAAAAATTTGTCTGAAAAAAATAGTCTGATGTTTTTAAGTTGAGACATTTTATTTTGTCTGACACGACTTAATTTAGATGTGCATGCTGTAGACTTGCTTTCAGTGGTGCTAAAATAATAAAATGAGAGAGAAAAAAAACAGTCCTAGATATTTTTTTCCCTGAAACTGAGTTAACTTTTTTTGATTGCACCTAATCCAAGTCATTTTAGGGGTGCTGACTGCATACTAATAACTGGTAATGCTATGCACCAGAGTGAGCAAGAGACTGTATACCTAGGAGTGACAAATGTGCTTACCAGTCCTATTGATGCCAATTTTTAAGAATATAACAATCATTGTGATAATTCTATCCTTGGCAAGCATTTTCTCTCCTATTCACTCGATGGAACGAACACACACGCACACACACACACACTGTCCACATTACACTTTTTTCTATTTTCCTTTTGGTCTTAAAATAAAAAGGCAGAACATCTGAATGACAACATTTCACTGTATACAGAAGCACTTTGGTTAACGTGACATTCTCACTTTTTCTTTTCTCTGCAATGATGTACTTCAATAAATGTGATGATGTATTTTTGTGTGTGGCCACAAGTGAAAATGCGATTCAACTCCAGATGGATTTTCCTACTCCCCGCACCTTCTTTCCATGAATATACTAGAGCTCTGCACCCTTATGTAGCTTTCCACTTTTTTTTTATTTTAATTTTTTTATTTCCTTTCAGTCTGTTGGTGTTCCACGGTGAGCTGGATGCAAGATAGATACTGTACTAAAATGTACTGTTATTGATTGAAGATGTAATAAAAAGCTGTTTGAGAGTTATCTTGCCGTACTTGAGTCTGTTTTTGCACGTCCTTAATGCAAACAGTACCACTCACATTTTCTACCTACCTAAGTGTGTAATGTGATTAAGTATTTTTTTAGAACTTAGTGAAGGTCTAAAGCATTTGTTGTTTATTTAGCCATTATATGTTAGAAGTGATTTACATGGATTTTGAAGAGTTTTTTTGTTTTTGTTTTGTTGATATATCCAGTTATTTATTTTCTCCAACTGCCTTCATTGGGCTCGTTGACTTTCGGGAGAAGCAAGGTACAAGGAAGGTCCTTACCATACCACTTGCTTGTCACTTGTTGGGCACGTTAAGACCATCAACAGAGTCGCTAAATGAATTTACAATCCTTGAGTGAAAATATTTGATGAGAATGCATTAAATCTAATTCAATTTCAGATTAAGCAAGATAGGGGAGAAATGAAAGGCCACAGTTGAGATTCGAATACAAAACAGAATTGTGATGCTGACGTGCTTGACTTACTAAACACTTCATACAGATAGACAATTTCCTCTCTCTATATATACAGTATATATTAAGCGCTTATGTTATGAAACCAACATCGAAGAAGCTAATGTATGTGCAATGTGGTATTGAGAGCTGTTAAAAGATAAAACTTCCTGGCCACCATATGAATCTAACACAATTTGATTGTTATTGTTTACGAAACGTACAATGCAGGTGGTCGGCCATCTTGCTATCGTTTCAGAGGAGCGTAGCGTAGAGCTCTGTGGGCTGTACCACGTTGGGACACAAAACGGGGGTGGTTCGATAATACAAAACATTCAAACTAACAAAACTAACTAAAATTATAAATCGCATTCAGGGCAGCAACACTATTTAAGTTGACTAGAGTTTCAGTTAAAAAGGACCACTCATAAGTGCAATACGACGCGATTTAACGACGAAAAAAGGTCTCATTCACCCGCGTAAAATAAATCTGTCCGTTTTTGATGACGCACGTCCTGCTTCTCTCAAGTAATCCTGTTTCAACGAGCCGTACATGGCGGTGTTAGTGTCGTACCTCGTGGAACAACAAAAACACTTTATGTCGTATTTCTGGGTGAGATGATATTTTATAGAAACGCAGTTGCAACCGAGGAGTGTTAACGCGATGATTTTTTTTTGTTGCTTTTGTCATAATTTTCGTGGACGTTAATGCATTCGAGAGGTACTTTTAGTGCGTTGTTGACATTCAACACCGTTGGACGAACAAAGAACCGGCACGCATGCGTACTTCAATACTTGTTCGGTATAACTTTATAGAATTTTTAGTTCAACCTTTAAAAAACTATAACTATCTACTGTAATTCGTTTTAGTTATTTTGTAATTCAGTGCCGTTAGTTGCTTAGCCATCGTAACTCCGGACAAATGGCCGAGGTTTACGTCCGAGTGGCCGAGGAGGAGAACGAGGAGCCTATGGAGATCCCGTCCGAGGACGACGGGACCGTTCTTCTGTCGACGGTGTCGGCTCAGTTCCCCGGAGCGTGTGGCCTCCGGTTCAGGAGCCCCGTGTCCCAGTGCATGCGTGGCGTGCGGATCGTAGAGGGCGTCTTGCACGCACCCGAAACCGGCTGGGGGAACATGGTGTACGTGGTCAACTATCCAAAAGGTAAAATGAATCACAAGTTTGTTTGACTTTTCCCCTCTCGAAATGACAGTCAAAGTGAGCACATTGTTTACATTTACTTTACTGACGTACAGTGTTGGCGTCATGAGGGGGGCGGGGAAGCTTCGGCATTTGCAGGCATGGCCAAATCAATTGCTGCGAGTTTTGAAAACGGAATGTTTTTCAATTTGGGACGCCCACCGAGCGAGATGGCACGGCGTTTAAAGCATTTTATGTATTGGCAGTGGTTATTTTGTTGTGACCGGCAACGCTCCTGCTAACACCACAGCTGAGTGATCATTTGCTGTAGCGAGGAATATTGAGCCTTCCGTGAATCGGTTATTTTACTGTGATTATACGGTTCAGGTCTTTTATTACTCTTATATTTATATTTTCACTCAGTTTGTGCATCGTGATCATTTAATGGGAATTGTGCTGCTGCATCTTAGCCAACAGGGGGCTGCACAATAAATAAATATCTGAAGAAAATGTGTACAACAGCTCAGTAAAATGCATTAATAGTTTTTGCACAGAATGAAGATTAAATGCCTGAGTATTGTTATTGTCCGTCTACATTTGTTGTTGCTCCATGGGGTAAATGCTATGACATCAATGCTAGTTTTGTTTGCCTCTCTGTAATATTTTTATTTTATGTTTAGCATTTAGCTAGCAGACTTTTCGTCAGAGATTTCCCGTGACAGCAGAGTGTCTTATATGCAGACAACAAAAGGAAAATGGACGAAATCGATGCCTCGTCGGCTGTGAAAATGAAGCGGGGCGACATGAAGACGTCGGACCTGATCGTGCTTGGTCTTCCATGGAAAACCACCGAGCAGGACCTGAAAGACTACTTCAGCACGTTCGGAGAAGTCATCATGGTACAGGTATGGCCGCATGACTTGGGTAAAACGCCCCTTGTTGCATATTCGCGTGTGTTGACGATCAGCCACCAGAGTGTGCCGTTTTTTCCTCTGGCCAGGTAAAACGAGACGGCAGGTCGGGAAACTCCAAAGGCTTCGGCTTTGTGCGGTTCACGGAGTACGAATCCCAGGAAAAAGTCATCGCCCAGCGCCATATGATTGACGGCAGATGGTGCGACTGCAAGTTCCCCAACTCCAAGGGGAATATGGTAATGTCCTCGCAAACACAACACACCGCCGCAACACATTGAACGGAGTTGAAAACTTGTTTTTCTAACCTGTTACTAATCTTGTGTTCACAGCCAGGTCCAGACGAGCCGCTGAGGAGCCGCAAAGTGTTTGTGGGACGTTGCACTGAGGACATGACCACCGATGAGCTGAGGCAGTTTTTTATGCAGTACGGAGAAGTCACGGACGTCTTCATCCCCAAGCCGTTCCGCGCTTTTGCCTTTGTCACATTTGCAGATGATCAGGTATCGTTTAGCCAAGTGTTTCACAATTCTCGTTTGAACATCTCCTAGATATAATTTCGAACCGCTTTACCTTGATCTGATGAGTGTCGGTGCTTTTCCTCACACCCCATCCAGGTTGCTCAGTCTCTGTGCGGCGAAGACCTGATCATCAAAGGCGTGAGTGTCCACATCTCAAACGCAGAGCCCAAACACGGCAACAGGCAGTTTGACCGCACCGGGCGCTTCGGAAACGGCTTTGGCGCCCAGGCGTTCGGGGCCAGCCGCAGCGGCATGGGGAGCAGCACCAACAGTAACATGGCCAATTTCGGTTCCTTCAACCTGAACCCCGCAATGATGGCGGCGGCGCAGGCGGCCCTGCAAAGCAGTTGGGGGATGATGGGCATGTTGGCCAGCCAGCAGCAGTCGTCCTCGTCGGCCAGCGGCACCAGCGGCGCCAGCACCGGTCGAGACCAGAGTCAGTCGTTCAGCGCCGGCAACAGCAACTACGGCGCAGGCTCGGCCAGCCTGGGCTGGGGAACGGGCGCAAACTCCACCAGTGGCGGTAGCGGGTTTAGCTCAGGGTTTGGGTCCAGCATGGAGTCAAAGTCATCTGGGTGGGGTATGTAAAAAAGCAAAGTGTGTGCGTGCGGTAAGTATTGTGAGAGAGAGATTAATACATTTATTTCGGGTGTCTGCGTATCTGAACACTTTTGTGGAAGATGTTTTGTACATTGGGAGAAATAATCTAATGATTTTATTTAGAGCAGGGCTGTCCAAACTGCTACCCAAGGGCCGTTTGCAGGCCACCGTAATTTTTGTGGCATTTATTAAAATAAACAATTGCAATGCGATAGAAGAGATTTCTTCTCTCACTTTCTTGTTTTCCACCAATCACACCATCATTCGGGAAGCTGGGCCTCACAGCGGCAATTGTTTGCTTCACTTTCATGTCCGTGTCATGGTGAGTTTTAATGCAGGTTGATCCTGTTTTGGTTTGGAAAGTGGAGATGTGATTCGGCATCTGCCCCCCGACATTATCTAGTGGGCTTAATGGCGTGAAGCACGTCGGTAGCTCTTACAACATCCTTCAGTTTTTCTGTATAGCAACCCTTGGAAGAAAAGTTTGGACAACCCTATTTATTGACTAGCGACTGAAGTGATTTTTATTTTTATGTCTCCTTTATATCAGTTTCAACTGGATTCTCAAATGCATGTGTTGTGTACTGTTGCTGATTGAAGATGAAGAAAGACAAATGCATGTTTGTCGTTTGCCATTATCCAACTACGTTTCTAATTTTCTGGCAGTCTTGCACTGGGGAGAATCTGGTTGAAAGTTTACATGTTTTTTTTGTAAGTGCAACTTTTATTTGCAGTCAAAAGTGGACAAAAGCCTTCATTGAAATCTCTTCTGCAGTTGACCTCACTTCCGTTTCCCTGCGAGGAAGCTCCAATATGGCAGCATTGTCACGGGGGCGATAACTGCTATCACTCTCCCTCTTCCCGCCTGTGTAAATGCTATGCCATCAAACAACGGCTTCACTCCGCATGTTCTCACGAGACGGTGGGTGTGTTTTCACTTTTTTTTTTTTTCTCCACTTATGATTGAAGAGAGAACTGCGCAAGTGACATTTTTTTGGATGCGGGGGGGAATCTGAGTGAGGATGGCTTGTGGCGAAGAGTGGAGCGGTTGGTGAGTGAGCGGACTGAGGACTGCTTGTGCGGTGAACGACCCCCCCCTCCCCCAAAATGTGACTGATTTTCTATGAATGTGTGAATGTAAGGAGCAGATGCTACAAGCGCCTCCCATCACTTATACGTGGACATCCTTCTGATTAGTATGTCAAAAGATTTTTTTTTCTCCTTTTAATCTTTGCAATATTTTCAACATGTGTCGACATGAAAATGTAGTTGGAGTGTTGTGCTCTTTGTAATGTTTCTATAATCTAATTTGAATGCTGTATGATGTGTGCTGTTCCTTGTTCCTGGATTGATCTGTATGTGTGTATTTGATGTGGATGACGCAGACTGATGAAACCCTGGTGGGGACACGTGTGATGTGAGAACGTGGAGTGGTGTCCTACTGGTCCCCCTCTCCCCCCTCCCCTTTTTATATAGGCTATTGATGTTTGTGAGGTGTTTGGACAAAACTGTCAAATGAAGAGAGCTGTCTAATAAAGTTGATTTGAATAGATTTAGTTGATGTTACTTGCGTGGGATTAAAGAGACTAATTCAATTCACACATCTAGGGCCTTGGGCTCCGCTGGTCGAGGTCTCCATTTGAACCCCGACTGAAGGACGAAGACGGGAGTTCCAACACTTTGAGTGTGTGGCCTTCCCAGACACGGGGTAGTACCTGTCTTTTTGCTCACTTTCTTAGCTTGTGAGAGAGATAACGCTCCTTTTCCCCCTCTGCTTGTATGGCCTAAGAGAGATTTTGATGCAACGCTATGAGTGGCTAAAAGGGTCTGTTTCCATGCTCTTTTGGTGATCGGACGACTGTCTGGCTAATTTCGCAGCTGTGGAATTGTCACTGATGTTACGCTTTTGTAGAAAGCTTACAAAGTCATCAATGAGTGTGGCTACTTGTTACAGAGCTGATGCCAACGCATCAGCAAGACAATTGGATTTACACTGCTGGTCTAAGTGCCTGAAATTCTGATTATGCTCATTTCCATTTTTTATTGTGTATTTCAGGTGATACAGATACAAAATGGCTTTCTTTATACCGATTGAACACATGGGCTAAATCTCATTTCTTTACTTGCAACCTCCTGTTTATGCCAGGGCCTCTTTGATTGAATGTGGGTAAGCAATTATTGACAATTAATGACACGCCTAATGTAGCTTATTTAATTTCGTATGCTTGTATATGGTCTTAAGGTATGCAATTTCATGCATACCCCACTTTACACTGCCATGACATAATGCTAATTGTGTTCACTTAACAGTAAAAACAAACATTGGAATTGTCACTTGCACCATGCAGTGTAAATCCTGCCTTAGACACCCCCACCCACCCCCCACCAATCTAAATCTGACCGAAATGAATTTTTGCCATGTTGTTGACATGTTTATTAGAATGTTTGGGACAAGAAGAGTGTGGACTAAGGACCTGCCTGTGTCTTATTCTCTGCTCTCGTGAGTCTCTTTGCTCTTCTTTTTCAAGGCCTTCTGCTCTTTTTCCACTTCTGCGCTTTTCCTCTGTATGTGCACTGACTGAAATAAAGAAGAATCAAATAAGAAATTCTGTGTGTTGGAGAGTTTTTATCGTTGTGGCATATTGTTAAAACGTATCTGACCAGGAAAACTCACCAATGCAGTGCTGCGACGGGCCAGAAGTTTTACATCCTCTGCTGACACAGTGCATCTTTTGGCATGTCTGTAATCAGAAAATTCAGATGGCCTTGAGGTTAACCTACAACACCTCAGCTCATCAATTAATGTTGGGAGGGAAAATCCATACTTGGCAAACGATTCCAGGTCCTTAGCAAATATTTCTGAAAGAGAACCAAGAAAAGGACTTTTGAGTCAATGTCAGTTCATATATTATTATTATTTAGTTGCAGTTTAGGTGCTGCAGCTGAAAAATACACCCACAGTATTAGACAATAAAATGAAACTGAGCATTACCTCTAGGCAGAATTTTGGGAATGTTCTAGTTCGCCACTAGATGGTGCTAATCTTAAACTATCTTTAAGCTAATAAGTAAAAGTAATTCGAAATGTCAACCTTTTAAAATCAGTTATTTAACAAAAATTTGGAGAACATGTTTTTAAAATAAAGGGAGCATTAATACTAAACGAATAGATGAATTTCAATCATTTTTTAAACCAATATAAATAAATAGTTTGTTACAAACAATAAAACTGAGCATTCAGTCTTACGTCATACGTCTTAATGTATTTTGCCTTTAATGAAAAGCAGACGAACGTAGCATCAATCGGCACCCACCACATTGTCTGAAGGCTGTCTCGGTTATGGCCGCCACCACTTGTCGGCTAAACTCTTTGCGGTGATCCTCGGCCATTTGGTGACATATCTGACCGACCGTGTAATGTATTGCCGCCTTTAGTCGCTGGAATTCAAAGAGTGTTATTCACATTTTACGTACAGTAGGCTAGTTGGTAACATCCATCATGGCTGTTTATGGTTACCTACCAGACGCGTTTCGTCCTCGCTTTCCGACATGTTTTTAATTTTTTTATTAAACCGACTAAACTTCAATTAAAATATAGCTTCATTCGGTCCCCATTCCGAATGACGTAAAGTCAAAATGGTCATAAAAAAGCAACTACTTTATGCAAGTTTCTGTTTTTGGAGTTGGGAGCTGAAGGAACTTCGCGGCACAAATTCAAGACAAACCAACCAACGACTCACTCAGTGACTTTTCTTTTAATACTTTCAACAGCAACACCATGTGGTAGGAGTTTGTACTGCATCCAAAACAATACTCATATTTCCAAGTTACACGTGTAAAACTCATTTAAGATCATTTTAAATGGTTATGATTCAGAGATGAAACATTCAGAGTGTCCTTTTGTAAACTTGCTTGCAGACTCGATCCTCACAGGTAAGTTCCTGAAAAAGATTAAAATCCACATCATATGCTGTACATTTGAAGCAATACTTATTACATGCTTGTACTCAACTCATACATTCTATTATTCATAATATTGTGAGAATAAAGTTGTATATTTAAAAAAGAAATCTTCCAAATTAAAGTCATAATGATAAATAGAATAAAGTAGCATCATCGTATTGTAAGGTTACGACTTGAATCTCGCATAACAAAACAAGAGGACCATTTACAATGATTTTGAAATCATACCAAATGAAGTTCATTTTCCTGAATCCAGTGAATCCAGCCTCTGTTGCTTTTTTCCCCTCGCTGAACACACACGAGCTTGTCATTTTTCCAGTTGACCACACTCTAAAAAAGGGAACAAATTGGGATTGTGTGGAATCAGCACCCACACATCATGATGAATGGAATGTTAAACACTGCACGTGTTAAGTTTGTGTGATAGATTGTGGTCAAATAACAAATAGGTCTTTATTTCAAAGACACATCAAAATGGCCAAAATGAACCTTAATGGCCACAAAAATGGCAGCCTTCTTTTTGTGTGTGTGATACACATGCCTACCAAATGTCACTTTTCTAAGTGAAACAATTTTTAGGGGAGAATTTTGGGTTTTTAGTCTTGTGTTTTCACTGTAGACTTTATCCTACCTGGCATATGCGGTTATCCATTCCCTTAGTCTCCTCCCTGTACTCCTCACCGACCTTAAATGCAAGTTCATAGTTCCTGAAGGTCGTGAGGGTCCTGATTGTGAAGCGATCACCGTCTTGCTTGATCACCTTCTGAGGCTTCAGCAAGGCCGCCACTTTGCGGGTTGCGAAATCTATACCTGTGGAAAACAAGAGGATGCGGTCCATGTCATATTGAGGCGCAATTTTCACTTGGAATCCGAGAAAAAATATTTGTCACCAGTCAGGTCAGTATTATTAAATTATATGGCAACTTAAAAAATGCTTACCAAGAGCAATCATGTATCCCTCAAAGTTGACATTGCTGACCATGTCCCACGTCCCGGTGAAGTTGACCGCCATCTCGGACGTTCTCGTGGCTCCACAATCAGAAGTGAGGGGATTTTTTAAACAGCTCCGGGGTTGTACTGTATGTTTCATTGTGTGTCAATTTAGGCCAGAGGTGATAGCACCGGAGGGGTGGAACGGGACCTTTTACACAAATTAGCCAAGACCGCTCTTCCTGTTGTAAGTATTGTCGTTGCGGAAAGAAGTGGTCCTTTACAGTTGCTGTGCTATGGGTGGCTAAGGGTCAGCCAGGAGCCAACCTAAAAGCCCAATCTTTAAAATAAAATTTGCAGGGCAGAATCTGAGCTCCAGGAAACGTCTTTGCAACACAATCCGTCCCCCTCTGTTCACATTTTGGAGAAACTAACTTTCGTCGCTGAATTTTGGAGTGGAGTTATTAGAGTTTCATGTTTTATGGTCAGTCGTCAACCTTTGCTTCAGTGCTCCACGGTCCACCCACGGGGGAATTTAGCACATCTGTGTTCTATGTGTCGTTAAAATCTGGTAGCAATTGGACATAATGTCTAGGGCAAGTTTGTCTTTGAAGCAGGATATAATTAAAAAATGAGACAAATATGCCCTGCTTCAAAACACAATGGCAGACTTCCTGTTTCTTTTCAGGTATTGCTTCTTGAGACTTTTTTTTTGTGTCTCCTGATAGACATACCTACCTAAATGACATGTTGCTAAGTGACGCTAGCATCGGAGGCGGAAGGATTGTATTGCTCGGGTGCAACACAATCTCCTTCCCATTCACATTATTGGCAACTGCTGTTAAGCTCACGTCCGATGCAATGTTTCTCTATTTGCTGATCCTGGTAGCGCACCGCATTAGCAGATGGATACCCAGGAACCAGAGGCTCAAGTTGTACGTGAACTTTTGTTCCTTAAAAACAAACAAACAACAAAATTGCCAGTTTTTAAATTGTGTTTCTTTCCGCAGCCAAATTGTCAACGCGGTGTTCACGGCCCTCGTGGTGGTCCCTCAGCTGTACGTCATAGCAAGGTAGCCTGACAACTAAAAAGCCTTTTGCCAAAGATTCGACATCAAAATAGTGTCGGTTTGATTTAAAAGGCCCGCGTCGGCAAGATACTGTAAGCAGCCCTTACTGAACAGCCTGACCGCTTCCGTCGGCCTCTCCCTCATCGCCTCAGGTAAAACACGATACACTACAGCGGAGCCAAAGGCCAACACCAACAAAAAACATTAACAACCATATATAGTATGTCACATTTCATCATTCATCTTTAAAGTGGAAGTCAACCTTAAACATTTCTTGACAATAATACACGTGATCTCACTAGTCTGAAGATGACATTCTGATTAATATTACATTTGTGGAATATGAGTTATGATGCAAAATCCAGCCATTTTAATCCATCTCAGAGGGAAGCCATTTTGCCATTTCATCTTCAGTCGACAGCAAGTGGCAAAATGGCCGCTCCCTGTGATGGATAAAAATGGCTGGATTTTGCTTCATAACTCATATTTCACTAAGGCAATATTAACAAGAATACCATATTTAGACCAGTGGAGCTTCATAGAACACATTATTGTAAAAAAAATAAAAATAAAATTGGGGTTGAATCATTTAAGATAATAGCAGATTTGAGAGGGAACAGAAAGGTTTTGCTGAGAAATATTGTCACTCAGTGGTGTGTTTGAGGTTTTGCTGGAATTAAAAGCAGTTTCTCCATTCTTGTTCTTGACCGTTCTTACGTCCTTGTGATCTCATAAAAAGCCAAAAGTCACAGGCCAAGTCCTGTTCCAGTTTAAAGTACGCATAAACAAAAAATGCACAGAAATCCCAGACGTTGCTCTTGTCAGCTTGCGCAAACGAAGGATGCGCTGGTTGGTGTTAGAAATCAATAATCTAACATTGGTAACTTGTTAGCTGGGAAACTATCCTAACATGCATTTTGTGCTGCTAACACGATAGCGGAGAGAAGTCACATTTTGTTTCAAGGCCCTCCTTAATCAACTTATAGAAATAAGTTTACAATTGTGAATATACCGGTATGTACTATAAATGAGCGAAAAACAAGTCAGTCCGACTAGCGTTCTTAGGAAGTACCTACTTTGAGACAGAGCTAACTGATAGACCTGCATTCTTGATTTTGACAATTGGCAAATTTTTCCGCTTCTCTGCTTACTTTCATGCCCGTCCTTAGCCTTTACGCTATCCGCTACAGTACATATGCCAGTTAAAATTCCTCAATTTTCCACAGTACATATGCCAGTTAAAATTCCTCAATTTTCCACAACACTACCTCATTTGTGAGAGATGCAGGATACTTGAAAGCACAGCCAACTCTCCCCCGCAGGTTTTTCGGTGGTCTTTACCCTCGTAGAGCTCATCCCTCAGGGCTTGTGGGCATCCTGTCACGCGTTCGGACTGCTGTCGTTCGGGCACGGGGTGTGCTGCGCCATCTTGACGCTCACTGCGGCCGCATGCGTAAGAAACTGAATTCAAACTTGAATTGTGGCGCATTCATCCATCCATATTCTAAACCGCTTGACCTTGACTGGTTGCCAATCGCAGGGCACAAACAGACACAAACATTCAATGAAATATTCTAACAATTTACTTTGTACTTCTGCAGGCTACAACCACACCTGAGCTGTACCACATGTCTGTTTTCATCACCGTGGCATCCATTTTGAGCACAGGTAAATGAGATACAGTGATCCCCCCCCCCCCCATGTGTGAGGTCACACAAATTTAAATAATTTGGTCCAGATGTTATAAATGTGCATGTATTTTCCCTGCTTCAGTTTTTGTGTTCTTTTATAACACCCGCATGTTTTGTAGGCGTGCTGGCGGTCAAAGGCGGACTGTGGCTGACAAATACGCAGCAACAATGAGCAATAAAACCAGCCCAGCTGTCTCACATGGACATCGGATAGTGCTCATATTAACAATTCATGCGGTTTCCATGCCGCCGGCGAGCCGGTAACTCAAAACCATGGGAATGAAAGGAGAGAAAGTGAGTTAATCCAGCTCACGTTTTAATGCTTTACTTCATACAAAGCAGGTGTTTCCTTATGCGGATCCTTATGTTTGTTTCCCGTTGAAACCCGTCAGAGGAAGTTGTTGAAAATGTAACACATTTGATGCAAATATAATTACAAGTGATGTTAGACCAGCAGATGTTGGGGGGGGGGGGGGGCATCTCCAAGAAGCAGAAATGTGTCTTTGAATTTTCAATGTGAAACCCAGGTAGAGGAAGTCATACTATGAATGCACATGTAATGGGACAACGTTACAGTTTGAGGAAATGTTCCAGCAAATGGATCAGACTCATAAGACATTCTTTTGACTTACTGTAAAGAGGAACTGCAAATACAGGTTCAAGTCAATATACAAAAAAAAAAAAAAAAAAAAAAGCACCAATCTGTTCAACATACACTACATTTTGTAGAGTAAATTTTGCTTTGAAAAAACGATATTCGGTCCCAGTCTAAACAGAGTAAACTTTATATAGAGTAAAATATTCCGCCCCCAAAACAAACACTCAACAGTTGGGGAACAATCACAGAACCTTCAGGTTGTCAGACAGCCAATCTAACCATTGACACATGCCACTCCTACTCCGTGTCAATATGTCGCAGGTGAAAGGTGAAATCCTCGTACCTCCATTTTTGTTCTCCTTTTGGACACACCAGCACTATTGTTAACTAACAATATGTCTGGCATAGCTCAAGTGGTAGAGTGGCTGTCTTCCATGTTGAAGGTTGTGGGATCGTTTCTCAACACTTGAGTGTTTTTGTTGTTTGTTATTATTTTTTTAGTATTTTACTCTCTTCCAAGTGTAAAGTTTGGGATCTAATGTAGCCTTTTTTTAGAGTAAAATTTAGTCTACGAAATGTACTGTGTATTTTTATTTTTTTTCAAATCACAAAACTAAAATCTACCATTGCTTTAGCTGGAATCGTTTTTCTGTCTTTACCTGAGATGTGATATTACCACAGTGGATACAATCAATGAAATAAAGGCACTGGATAAAGTGAGGGGTTCACAGTGATTTAGGTGGGCGTAAAGAACTTATTGTATTAGCTTTCACTGTAGTATGATCCCTAACCCAAAAGTGCGTCGTAGTCTAGGTACCAGACAAGTGTGCCATTGGTGGGTTTCACCCCAGTGACGGGCCATTTGTTTGCATCGTCCTTGACCCGGCTCAGCTGGGTAACAAGCTCGTGTTTGCCCTTACCCATCACCAGCAGCGCCACCCTGTGGGCTCGGTTGAGCGCTCCCAACGTGAGGCTCATGCGCCGGTGCGGCTTGACGGGACTCTCGGTGAGAACCACCAGGCCATTGTCGCTGTTGGCCGCTTCGGAGTGGGGGAAAAGGGAGGCCGTGTGTCCGTCATGGCCGACTCCAAGGAGTACAAAGTGGAACCTGGAGCCGTTGACCAATCTGCCGATATCTTCTTGATAGACTTCAGCTGTGGCGTCCTCCTCCACGCACAGACGCTGCTTGAACTGCACCGGCATCGGGTGGATGTTGTGATAGGGGATACGCACGTGCCGCAAAACGTGCTGGTGGATGGTATGGAAGTTGCACTCCGGGTCGGTCAGTGGCACGCAGCGCTCGTCCACCATCCAGATGTGCGTGTTGCTCCATGGGAAGGAGAAGTGGTGCAGAGCCAGCCTGTGGAAGAGCGCGATGGGCGTAGAACCGCCGGAGAGGGCCAGGTGGAAAACGCCACCCTGGAGCACGGCCGCCTCTGCCGCTTCCTGGATGTCGGTGGCCAGACGCTCCACCAACTCCTCGGCCCAGGCAGACACCATGCCGGCACCGCGGTACTTGCCTTGCATGACTAGGAAACTCCTTGCAGACTCACCTCCTACCTGGTCCGGTCCGAGAAGTACCACATCACTGATGTAAGCGATCTCCTTCCCTTTCAGATGAACGTCCAGCATGTCGCCGTTGTCGGCCCCTCCCGGGTAGACGCGGGGAAACGAGCCAGCTAAGCTCTCAAGCAACGGGGTCCACAGGTCCCAAGATGCTAGGAGATTCTCAGTACTGATGAAACTATTTTTGTGTCCGGCAAAAATGTGAGAAATTAATTCTGCATAAGCTTCCCGCGGCGCCTTTGGAGTTTGGACATAGTAGTCTGACAGAGGAGAGCCTAGGACGTTAACATTTGCGTGATCCATCACTTCCTTCCACTCGCCTTCCGTCACAGAAGGCTTAAAGAGATTCTTGGAAACGAGAATGGCTGGGTATTGAAGGCTGCCATGGCCGAAATAGAAGATAATCTCTTTCGGCTTGCAATGAAAGCTGTGCTGAAGACAGAACATGTCGTTCTTGAAGAGAACCCGTGCGTATCCCACTCGCTCGTCCAACATCTTCCCCGAAATCAGAAGGATGGGCACGCCGTCATACTGGGCCGCATCCATGTGCGCCAGCACAGCTGTAACACAATAAGTCAACTGAGAAAGTCAACCCAAAAAAAAAAGCCAATTCAGTATTTTTTATCAAAACGTTTTCAATTCTAACCTGCAAACGTTGGCGTGATGCTGACGTAGTCTTTGGTCTTGTTGAGCTCCTGCTGAACCTCGCTTTGGTAGCCTTGGTACTGGCCGACCACCGCCTGATTCTTGCCCAATGGCAGCAAAGTACTGAAGAGCCGCAGTTTGTTTTGGAGAACCTCCTCGCTGTCACTGAGATTGGCAGGAAGCCGCATAGTCAGGAGAGCCAAGACCTCTGTCAGATGGTTCTGGATTACATCGCGGATAACGCCGTACTGGTCATAGAAGGGAATACGACCTACGAGGAAACAATGACAAGGACCTATGTAGAATACAGCAGAGGATCAAAAGTGCGGAGTGTGGAGTTACCTTGTACATCCAGAGTCTCTTTCAGTACAATCTCTATTCTCTCAATGTGGTACTTGTTCCAGATGGGATCCAGAAACTTCTTGTTTTCGACTCTAAATGGAAGGATCTTGGAGACCACCTGATGTAGAAAAGCGGAAAAACAGCCGATCAAAGTCAAAAGAGTTGCAAATGTAACATTGACACGGTTGTCCTCACCTGTTTCCCCAAGTAATGGTCAATTCTGTACATTTCTTCATCGCGTAAAGCCTTCCCGAGCTGAGCCGCAAGCACCTGTGCACTCCTCAGATCATGTCCAAAAGGTTTCTCCAGAACCACTCGGAGCCATGCCGCCGCGCCGACAGGCCTGCAGCTGCTATTGATTTTATCTGCGATATCCGCATATGCAAATGCCGGCACGGAGAGGTAAAATAGTCGCCCGGCCTCGGTCAGCCCTTCGTCCTGAACCTGCCGCCGAACGTGCTGGGCCAAATCCTGATAATCATCAAGGCTCTTCAGTTGCCGATACTGCGCTAGCCGCAAGAACTGCTCCTTGAGCACGGCGCAGCGCTCATCAGAGACGTCCTTCGGGCATGACATCGCCTTCAGGATACCGAAGAATATCGGCGTGGCCTTGTCCACGGGCGACTGTCCACCGGCGAAGAAGGAGAAACTGTTCCCGCTGCTGACCTGCTTAGAGTACAGCTGGAAAAAGCCTTGCCAGAGGTACTTCTTTGCCAAGTCCCCCGTGCCGCCAACTACCACAATGGAAACGTGGCCGCGACTTTGCTGGTCTTCACCATGTCCTCTGCTGGCGCACATTGCAAGCAGAAGCAGGAGCGTAGTCACATACATGCTGTGGCATTCAAGTGTCCACACCCTGGATGGAAACAGAAATGTACACTTATTTTACACTGTATAATTAGGTTTTATTTTCTTAATTTGAACTTTTATGAACCTTGTGTCAAACAGGGTTAATAAGTGAATATGCTGCGCTAGCCACTTGGTCAAACAAAATATTTTCCGAAAAGTGTTTACATAAATGTTAGTGGTCTTTTTCTTTATTTTCCCCAAAATAGTTATCACCACCTCGCCATGAAAAAATACCCGGCTTCTTTACGATGTACCTCTGAAAAGCTAAAAGCAAAAGTTCATTTAAGATTAAAAAGCGAATCAATTCTGCGAAATCAGAAGTGCTTGGTTACAAAAGAAGCAATATTTACCTGTTTGAAAGTCCACAAAATCATCCGACACATTGGCAGTAGGAAAGATAATCTGTGACTTTCAACTGTCTGCGACAGTCAGCGCCACATCAACACCGGTGATGATAACAATTGCAGTTAAAAATAACCCAACGCTGGTCATATAATAGTATATACATACATATAGTCATAACATCCGGCATTGGCCAGAAATTAGACATCATCGCATAGGAAATTAGGAAACGATAGATGAAAAAGCAGCTTTTTTTGTTTTTATTTTTAAGTGTGTGATGATGTTGATAGCAGCAACATTGTGGCTTTGTGGTCACGTATGCCGCACAGTTCTGACCTTGAGGTTACATCCTATTTAAAGTTTGCATGTTTTCTCCATTTTGTCCGAGTGCTCTGGCTGCCTCCCACTTACCAAAAACATTAGGTTCACAATATTAAGTTCACTGAAGACAAAATGGTCCCTAGGGGTGAATGTAATGTGACTGGTTGTCTGTCTATACGTGTCCTGCGATTGACAGGCGACCAGTCCAGGGTGTACCCCAACACCAAGCTTTTTTATTTTTTTGCGGATTTTTCCTTAGAAGAAGTTTTCATAGCCCTCCTATTATAACTTGCTGATGTGATCTGCCGCCATATACATACATACATACCCTGCCCCTGTTGCTCAAACAATGCACTTGATGGCAATAATCAATGTAAATCAAAATTCAACAAGGATATAAAATGAAATTGAACCTACCCAAAATTCCAAAGTTGTGGTAAAAAGGAGTCTGAAATGCTCCGCCGCGATTTGTGAAAGTCAAATCTAGACTAGAGCCACCAATTCTGTTGCGTTGTCATGAGTGTAGTGATCCGAGGACACCAGCTAGTGGGATTTGTACTGGTGGGAACTTTGTACTTTGCCCAGAGGCACTGAGATTCTCTTGCTACAATAGTGCCGCTGTCCATAGTGGGCCGGAAAAGTTCAACAACCCGACTGATTTCTGAGAAGACAAAGTCAAGTATTGGGCAAAATGGGAAAGACAACATTACAGTAAACACACGCGTCACCCTGCTACACAAAAAACAAATATTCATCTAACAGCATTTATTTCTTGTGCATCATATTGGTAAATAGCTAGATTCAAAGCCGACAGCAGCAATGAATGGGCCCTCGTGCTCCTTTTTTCACAGCCAACCCTCAAACTAATCACCAAATTTTGATGCCATGCTCCACCCACATTAAATGGTTTAAGCAAAAAAGTTTGGCAATCTAGTGTTACAGATTTGTCAAGGACACCTTTCCATTGGGCTCATTTGGGCAAATTCCAGAGTAGGACTTCGCATTTGTCCAAAATGATATACTTCGCTGATTCTATACAAGCCAAAATGGCCGACTTTCTGTTCGATTTTGACTATGGGTCCTTGAGACTTCTTCATGCAATAAAAACAAAACAGAAAAAGGCTCAACAACTACTTATTTGATTCACCGGATACGTTGAAAGGGTTGCTTTTCAAATATTTCACGATAATGACATCTTAAAAAACTGTTCTGCTCATGCAGAACTTTCACCCAAATTTAGGTTACATCGCCGCCGTAGGGACAGCACTCAGTGGTTTCTGTAGTGCTTTCGAGACACTGCATTGCTTGTATTATTGGATTCAGCTCATTTTTCCAAATGAGTTAATTTGCACACACAAACCAGCAAAAAAGCATATGTTAATCTAAAAACACTACACTCATTCAGCACCTCACTAGATTTCTATCTTCTATGAAGGCATGTGATGCTGCACCGGCATGAAATGGCAGAGAAAACGATCCGCCACGCTGCATTATTAAGGCCCGTCCAGCCCTCACACTTGTCAGATGAAAGGGGACTAATTGTGAGTCTATACATCAATATGATTGCACGGAAATACTGTAACTAGAACAGGCCACATTAGAAACCAGAACATTTGCCAAAGGCCAAGCCAACATGCTAGCCTCAGCTTTTTTTATTTTGAATGTATTGACAAAAAGGTTGTTTCAATAAAACGGTAAGTGTATAGAAATAGTACATGTACGTACTATCATAATTAGGAAATACAAATTGTAAACAAAACAAAACTTTTGTGCACCAACCGCCAACTCATATTAGTCGTGACTCGTTCCTACTCAGCAATTGCAAATATATAGATAAGTATACTGACAGTGTTGACTAATAATATTGTACACGCAATACATACCGTCCTATGAAACTGTACATTTGTGTGGAGTATTATCAGGCCAAATCCTCTTGGCCCCATTCTTCCTTCCACTGTGCAAGATAAAAACATTTTAACATTAGAACCATGTTGCCATTTTTGCTTGTCTCTATTTTGGAAAAATTGTTGCTTGAGGCGTCAGACAAGTCACTAAATATAGCAAAAACGTTGCTACGTTGGCAACACCGCAGATTTGGTCCAATCTCCACACATGTGCACATAAAATAAAAGTACCACATATTTTACATCTTATTTTGACTTCATGGTCTCTGAGAGGGCCAGTCAGAGACTGCGGGGCCCCGGGCCGTACTTTGCCCAGTCCAAGTGTTGTGCCGCAACAAGCTGGTTAGCACTAACCTCCAGTAAGATTCTTTCCCACTGAGCAGAAACAACATGGTCCTGTATGTCTGCATATTATGCTCTGTTGTATAGGTGTGCTTAGCATTAATAAGATATTAAACGAAATAAAATAGTTTCGTTAGATATACAATGATTAATCCTCTTTTGTTTTATAGTACACTTCAACTGGGAGTGACAAAAAAAAACAGCTTGGCTATACATCTTCAGTATCGGCGCAAAAACATTGCCAAAAAACCCCAAAACAAACAAAACAAAACCGGAAATCATCAACTCCACCTGCGAGCTGTCAAACTCTACTTCCGCGTTGACGTAATATCTTTCGCAGCCGCGTGACGTGGATTTTGACAGGGGAAACAGACCAAAATGGTTTAACGGCGAATATACAGTACACGTAGTTGACTTATGAAAGAATTAAAAGATACTAAAACGTACCAAAGTTCCATTTCGTGTCAACGTTTGTGAGCCTGAGTGGATTCGTACACTTCCTGCCCTGGTCACGTGACATCACGATGCTGACGCAATTTCTGGGAAAGGCGCGCTCCATTTTGATTCCCACTTGGGCGTCCAAATTGTAAAAAATACATAAAAATATATTAAGAAAAGTATCACTCTACAATAATAATGACAATATGTAATAATCATTACATATAATGTAAAAACAAAACAATACTTATAATAATAAATAATACACACTTTGCATCTGGTTTGCACAACCTAGCCCACTAGGGGGCAGTAAAATACATACAGCCAGGCCATATCCATCCATTTTCTGTACCGGTATCCTCACTTTGGGCAAGAAGACTAGAAGAGGCACCCTGAACTGGTCGACAGCCAATTATTTGCAGGACCCATATGGACAAACAACAATTCACACTCAGACAATTTAGTGTTCAACCTGCCACGCATGTGTTTGGAATGTGGAAGGAAACCGGAGTGCCCGGAGAAAAGCCACACAGTGAGCATCTGCAAACTCCACGCAGGATTTGAACCCACAACCTCAGAACTGTGAGGCGGATGTGCTAACCAGTTGTCCACTGTGTTGCCACAAACAGATGTGCTACAAGTTGTAAAAATATTTATTATTATTATCACGATTATTAATATTGTTTGTTTTTTAGCAGAGGATAAAGAATATATGCCCGTGCGCTGTGAGTATTGTCTGCTGTGTTGCTACTGCTTGTGTTCAAATAGGATTTGTGTGTGTAACGTTTACAATTACCGCAACTGTCCTTGCTTTATTAGCCCTTTTACACTGTGTGTTAGCATTGAGCTAGCAGACTTCTGTAGACCACAATTTTTTATTCACTCACTACGTCATGTCTGGGGTTCTGTACATTCCAGTAGTGTTTCTGAAATGACAGAACAATAGGTACAGTAAAAGGGAGGTCCTCTTTTACAACGACTTACGAAATTTTGAGGTTACAAACGGCAGAAGAATGTCGTCACACGGCACAAAAAGGCCACGCTCAGTTACCAGCCTTACTTTTTGTCACTGGATTGTTTTATATTCATGGTTTAGAAGTCTTTTCCAAATAGTTACTGTAATTTTGTTTCAATATTCAACTCAACTGAACTTTATAAAGCACAATAAAACAATCATCACTGCATACAAAGAGCTGAATTAATTACTGTATACTAAATTAAATAAAAGCACTGAAAATTTTATCTGGAATCAAAAAAATGTGAATAATTCATTTTGCCTATGCGTAAGAAAGTGGCTCAATACATTTCTCAGCTGTGTGATGTCATCACCCTCCCGAATGAAGGCCCACCACAAACTAAACAGGTGTCCCTTTTGGCCAAATAATGAGGCAATTGTTGTGGACCACACTGCCGACCCGGCCCTCCCTTTGACTTTGCTGACCAGTTGTCAACACAGAACTGTCCCCTTTATTGAGCAGCTCCCATTCCAATGCATGTCTGTCAAGCTTTACATCTCATTATATGCATTACCATTTCAGGGCTGAAATATTTTTTTCTTTCTTTTGTGGAGCAGTTTTGTGAATTTGACTTTATTGAGGAGCAACATTCTAATTTTGGCACGAAATGCTAATTTTGCTTTGCAAACTGCGCTTATTTCGAGCCCTGCCTTTTAACTTTTGACACCCTCTTGTTTTTTCCACTCTAATAAGATTTTTTATTTTTTATTTATCTAGCAGGACAGCTGGTGCTTTTTGTTGTTTCATACAATTTATAACAGATTTCCAACATATTTTTAGGCCATACCAAAAATGCTAACAAAAAAAAAATAATCAAAGAAAGATTTGTAATCTTGAGGGAAAAAAATCGAAATGCACATTTCAAAAAATAGAAATAAGAACATTTGAAAAACAAATAGTTTAAAAACAATCTAAAGAAAGCTAATAGTTTAAAAACAATCTAAAGAAAGCTATCACAAAGAAATGAAACAAAATGTAAAACTTTTTTTTTAACAATCTACAACATGAAATGAAATTTTAAAAAAAAATCTAGTTATCTATCCCAAATATATGAAACAATTAAAAAAAAATTATTAAGCCAAATAATTTAAAAGGAACTTTTAAAAATACCAATAACAATTAAAAAAAAACATTAAAACAGAAATATGTTTTATATGTTTCTCTAAAAAAAGAAACAAACTAATAAATGAAACAATATCTTTAAAGAAAACTACCCAAAAATACAAATAAAAAAATACACAGAAATCTTTAAGAAAATATAAACCAAAATAAATATTCCAACAGTGGAATGGTCATGGGCTCTTTTTTTTCACAGAACAAAGTCAATGTACTTTAAACAAGATATACCATCATTTATTGCATAATGCAGTCATTATTAAATTACGGCACATCAGATTACTCTTTAAAAAAACAACTAAATAATTGTATTTCACTTAATCCATCACCACCCCCATTTTGAACTTAATGTACTTACAATTTGAAAATTCCACGCTGACTGAGGATGATCATAAATTGTGATCAAAACCTTAACAAAAAAACAAAACAAAAAAACCCCAGCAACTCAGTCACCCAGTTGTTGACAGAATTAGATTTGGACTGTTTGTTGTAGTTCAACCCTGAAATTTCACAGCAAAGCGTCCACACAAGAGCTGACAAACTGTAATGCTACTGCAGAGGCCTCCCAGGTTGGCAGGCTACTGTGAAAAGTAAATAATAAACAGGATGGTGCATCCTGTGTGTGTATATAGGTGTGCGTGTGTGTGTGTGTGTGTGTGTGTGTGTAGGAATTGGTCATTAAAGCAAGCATAGGCCCATGCAGTGTGCTAGCCCAGCTGTCATGTCTATAACCTCAGACTTTAGAGACCCACGGGACGCAATCTGGAGGGCCACTGTTTGTCTGGCATGTGTGAGTTGGGTGCACAGATGTGTGCGTAAAACAATTAGGGGAAAAAACATCTAAAGCCATTTTTTTAAATCTCAAATGGTAAGGAAAAAAAAACATTTTGTCACTATAAATAAAATGAAAAAAAAATCAGAATTAGTATTTAAAAAAAATCAAAGCAATTAAATACATTTAAAATAAAATAACAAAAATGATGTCTTTTTTTTATAAGTTAACAAATATAAATATTTCTCCCCATAATAACAACAAAGAAAAGTCCCTACCTCTGAAAAAATCTGTCAAATTATAAGTAAAAAATAAATAAATAATAATATTAAAAAATCAGGTAAAAAAAATACAACCACATTTAAAAAATGCAAAGAAATTCTCAGAAAAAAAAAATTAAAATAAAAAATAAAAAAACAAAATAAAAAAATTTTATCCAAAAAATTAAAAGCTTGTTTGTATCTAGTAGTTTCTCCCTTCAGTCTCCTCCCCAGGAGGTAAAATGCATGCTCTATTGGGTTAAGGTCTAAGATGATGAAGTACATTGTACTTTTTGTTTTGGGCCATTCTCTTGTTGCATGATGAAGTTTCTCCCGATCAGTTTGAATAAATGTTTCTCTAATTTGCCAAACAAACAGTTTTTGTCTATTTCAAATTTCCTTCTGATGCTACCATCATTACCATCAAGAGTTTGTACATAATTAAAAAAGACTGGCGATGGTTGTTTTAAAGTACTTTATAAATAAAGTTGAGTTGACTTTTGACCTGAAACCCAAATGTCTTCCGTATACAACAAAAACAAAGGAATTGATATTTGCCATTCCAATACTTTTGGAGGGGACTGTATCTGTATGTGAGCGTGTGTGTGCAGGACTTGGCCACGAAAGCGAACATAAGCCCATGCCGAACGCGCTAGCCCAGCTGTCCCTCTATAACTTCAGGCTTAAGAGACCCACAGGGAGCAGAGGCTGAAGGACCACTGTTTGGTTGGTATGTGTGGGTGTGGACGTCAGCGCGCGTGTGTGCGCGCGCGTGTTGTTGCCTCACACCCCCCAAGGCATTTTACTCAGCCCCCCTGGCTTCCTTCCTCCCCTTTGTTAAAACTTGCGAGGCAGACTTGGCCAAGCTGAGCACACAAGCGAATGCATATGAATGCGTGCCGTCATCTTTATTAGGGCCCCCAGCCAACATCCATTACATTTAACACAGCTCCTCAAGAGAGGAGATTTCACTTTTAGTTAGTTGGGCCCCTCTTCCCCACCCCTCATTTCGATTTGCCAGACGAGGAGGATTACAGGGTGCCCAGCATGGAAGGAATGTGAATACACAACCTGTGACTTATTCCGATACGGAACGTAAAGCAGTGCAATTAACAGAGATTACGACTCAGATCATTCCGGCCATTGTTACAGGACGTTACAGTGTTGAGGATGCTCAAAAGCCAAAGAAAAATGTGCAAATTAAATCCTTTGATTCTGACTGAACTGAGTTTTTGCGTAGGATGATTTTCTGTGAATTTAGAGGCGCATTGTAAGCATTAAAGAAAATTACAACTTTTCTAGGATAGGCTTTAGCTCTCCTACAACACTTAAGAGCACACTAGAAATTCGATGGATTGATATTTACTGAACTGAAAAATATAAACACAACACTTCTATTTTTGCTCCCCCTTTGTAATGTTTTTTTTGGGGGGGGATTTTTTTATGCAAAAGGCCTATTTCTCTCAAATTTTCTTCACAAATCTGTCTAAATCTGTGTTAGTGAGCACTTCTCCTTTGCCACCTCAGACGCATGGCAAATCAACATTCTGATGAGACAGCGTGTTATTGCACAAATGTGCCTACAATAAAAGGCCACTCTATCAAATGTGCAAACTTTATTGTGGGATTCTGAGGCAGTCAGAAAAGTAGTAGTATACTCTGAGTATCTGGTGTGACCGCCATTTTTACTTAATGTGGGCAGCCATAGGATAATGATAGGAATACCCTTTCATAATAAATAAATAAATAATAATAATAAAATAATTTTGTTATTATTATTTTTAAAATGATAATGATAAGAATACTGATCATGCTATCGAATCAGAATTTCGACATGCCATACCTTTGAGGTGGATGGATTGTCTCGGCAAAGGAGAGGCGCTCACTCACACATAACTCATTCAAAAAGAAAGATTAGAGTCTCTTCTTTCATCAGAAAAAAAAGTATATTTCTATCTGTTTCCGTTTTGCAGTTTGCAGTAAGTTTCATCATTATTCACAAATCTGTTTAAAACTGTGGGGGAAACAGCTTGTTGCAACATGGCCCTGGTTGATCTCTTATACTCTGCGGCCACCTGCTGGCCGTTTTTGTAATAACTACCATTGCTTCATGCATTCTCTTCAGTTCAGAGGTTGCATCAAAGCCTTCTGTATGCTGTAGCATTAAAAAAAAACATTTAAAAAACCTGTATAAATACGTCTTTTTGGGAGCATGGTAATATTTAAAAGAGAACATATTTATACGTTTATGAGTTAAGTTTGAGAAAAACAGGCCTTTTGTCTAATGACATCATGAAAAATGCAAGCAAAGACGAATGTTGTGTTAAGTGTACTTTATCTATAAAGATCGGAGCTGACCTGCGCTGAGTGTCTTTGTAGTTTGTACTCGTTTTACCTTACAAAGAATCAACGGGCCTGTCTTCCTTGTGGTTTGTTTCTTGAAAGCGCTTGCCGTCTACCTGAAGCGCTCATTACCGTGCAGCTGCCTTCGGATCAGCGAGGTTAGCGTCATGCGCGGTACGATGAGCGACGAGGCCAGAAGCCACTAATAGACTTAAGCCAGCTATGTATGAGTAATGCCCGTGTTCTCCCCGCCGCATTCTCACGTTTCCCCTCTTCAGAAGAGAGACACTTGTCGGAGCACGCTCTTGCTTTTGTCTCGCAACGCTACGTGCACACGGAGTGGGCCTGATACGGGCAACACGCACCCCGGATTCCATTTTGGCAAGTGGGGGGTTGTCTTCAGAAGGGGCGTGTGGTGTTTTTTAACAGGAGACCACACAGAATGTGAGGAAAAAAGGTGGCACACTTAAGCATACTGCAGCCACAAAGAGCGTCTGTGACTTGACGGGCAGCGTTCTAGTGCTTTAAGGAATGCCTTGCTTTACAAGTACATGCATGTCCTCGAACCTGAGATGACGAAGTCATTGTTTCGGAAATGGCTTGCACAATTTCACCAAGCGTAGGGAACATATCTCGCGTTCCAATCAGCTGTTTTCTGCAGCGCTTGTTCTGTTTCGTGTTGCGGGTAGCTGCAGCCTAGACCGGCTAACTTTTGGTGAAGAAGCGGGGTTACACCCTCTATGGGGATGTGGGTGGAGTTGTAAACTTTTTACGGGTGATACGTTTCATAAAGGTAAATTTCCACAAAGTAAACACACACACACGGTTTCCACCCTTGTAAACACTTCTTATACTTTCTAAATGTAATTTTCCAAATGAAAAGTACAGTAAATACTGTACTGCCGCTGTAAAACCGGCAACATTTTTTTTTGTTAATTTAGAAGACTTAAGACGACGACAAAGAAGAAGTTAAAGAAGAAGATGAAGATGAAGGGAACATACGGCATTTACCATGAGAACCATGGGATTTACTGCAGCAAAAGGTGCATTAAACCACCAAGATTGTACCTTTGGCTACAATGTGATGTGAAATTCTGGTCAAAGTAAACCATTTTAAGCTAAAAAGAAAAACTTTTACGTAGTTATTAACTCATTCACTCCCAGCCATTTTCACTGAAGCAACACCCTTCGCCCCCGGCTGTTTTACTGGATTTTGACTGATTTTGCAAGGCCCACGGAATATTGTGTTATATTGCTATTAAAAAACATGGAACCTACCAAAAGAAAGATTAGAGTCTCTTTTTTTATCAGGAAAGTATAATTCTATCTGTTTCGGTTTTGCAGCAATTAGCATTAGAATATAGCTAAGTTTCACCATTATTCACAAATCTGTTTAAAACAGTCGAGGAAAGAGCTTTTTGCAACATGGTCCTGACAGATCTCTTATACTCTGCTGCCACCCGCTGGCCGTTTTTTGTAATAACTACCATTGCTTTAAGCAACCTCTTCATGTCAGAAGCTGTATGCTCTAGCATAAAAAGAAAACATTAAAAAAAACAAATATTTTGGGGGGAGTGAAGGACAAAGTATTAAATAATGTATTTATACATTTTTGGGTTTGAATTAGTTAATGTCAAGACTGTCATGAACTGAGCGACCACTTGTGATATATATCTCATTCGTACCTTGAGATAGATGTCAAGAGCTCCGTTCTCCATGTATTCAGTCACGATCATGGCGTGCTTGACTGTGAAACAAAAAAAGTGAGGGATTTATGACTTGATTTTTACAACAACAACAACAACAAAAATAATCATTTGCCATTTTAGTCTCACATTTGGTGACGACTCCCTCCAAGCGGATGATGTTGGGGTGCGAGAACTGGCCCATGATGCTGGCCTCGCTCAGGAAGTCTTGCCTCTGCTTCTCCGAGTAACCCGGCTTGAGGGTCTTGATGGCCACGGCCACCTCCCCTCGGGCGGGGGACTTCATCACACCTCGGAACACTTCGCCAAACTCTCCTGGTAGACAAGCAGAATTGATCTCTTATACTCTGCTGCCACCTGCTGGCCGTTTTTGTAATAACTGCCATTGCTTCAAGCATTCTCTTTGGTTCAGAAGTTGCATCATAAAGAACATTAAAAACAAACAAACGTATAAATACGTGTTTGGGAGCATAGTAATATTTAAAATAGATCATATCTATATGTTTTTTGGAGCAAATGAGTTAAGCGGATGTTTCGTCGTCTGCGCGCACCGCTCACATTAATTTCTGAGCACTGAGTATAATCAGTAGCTTGTTTACTTTCCTTGTATTGCCTGACACACTGAGCTCCGGTTCTCAACGTTTTGGGGCACTGAATAACCGAACGGCGCATTTCTGAGGGTCTGAGTGAAGCAGTGCGCTGGGAATGTATTTCTGAACGCACCCACGTTGACGGAACGGAGAATTTGTGGGCAATGAGCTCTAATGTTCATTGCCTTGGTTTTTGTAGAACAAATTCCCCATTTAAAAAAATCTAATAAAAACTTAGCACGAAAAAACCCAAGACTCAATAATACCCACGAAATAGTGAAGTAACCCTGCATTAGATTAAGTTTTGGTCATAAATGAGAACCCCGAAGAAGAGTGAAGCCGCAGTAACTGAACCGCGAAGTAGCGAGGAAACACTGCATAGGGTTATGGAAGGAAGAGTTTATACATCCGTCATCTGACGTCCGAGACGGATGTGCTTGACAAATACCCTGTGTAAAAAGAAAAACTCAAACTAATACTAAAACTAAATTATTTTTTTTAAACAACAACTAGCAAACCTGCTCTAAAAACTAACAAAAGTTCATAGACAAAAGTCAAAACCAAATGAAAACTAACTTTTGGGTGAAAAATCCAGAACTATCATGATGATGAGGACTAGTCCACGGTGGACCCCATTTCTCTCGCCAAAAGTCCACCCAAGCACTAAATAGGAAATAGTGGGAGGAATGATGCAGGTGTAGGTAATGTGTATATTTGGAGGCCAATGAGCGTTTGTGGGTGAAAAGCAAATGACGAGAGAGACAAAAAAAACAACAACAACATAAAACGCATGAACAAAGGCGTGAATCCATCAGTCTTAACAAGAGTTTTGGGGGCTGCGGTTGGCGAGTGCTAACTGTGAGAATGGATTCCGTGTTAGCGGCCCATAGAAACTCCCTTGTTGCTTTGAATAGAGGCGCACCTCCGTGTTTGCCAATACCACGAGAAGGCGTGAGGGGCAGCAGGGTGAGGGACGCTGAATGACGTGACGTTGCCGCTTGAGCCGCTGCTCGGTGACCCACAAAACACAAATCCCACAACCCCCCCCCCATCCACCCACCCTGCCCCTGCTGAGAAGCACTTTTTTTTGTGCTGTCATCACCCCTCAGAAGCTAGTGATGAGGGGGTGGTTCGGGTGGGAAATGGGGGGTGGGGGGGGGGCTGGTTGGAGTGCTCCTAGGCCTCATGCGCTGTCAGCCCAATCAAAAGAAGCACGCATTGTGTGTCGAGCGTTTGCATACTTGCACGTTAGAGGGGGTGTTAACCTTTGGCACCGTCGACTCACGGGGACAACAGAAAGACCTTGTCGGGGGGGTGTAGGGGGGAAGGGGGGGTGCACGTTAACACGCTCCGAGGTGACACCTCACGTATCGAAAAGCTTTACAGGGACGAGAGAAAGTGTTGGACTTGGGGTACTCGAGATGGAGAGGCCGTTCAGGACGGAATACAAAAAGTGCGATTTGAAAGCGAAATATTGCTCAGGATGGGTTGAGATTGTCACTCATGTTGTAGGTTTTTTTTTTCAAAGGAAGTGGGGTTGGGGGGCATCATTCCAAGGCTTGAGCAGTTTTGCTAATCATTGAGTTCATTTGAGGAGCATCTTTGTCATTTTGAGGAGTAATCTTTAGCAGGTTAATCAAGGGGACCTGAAGCCAGGCTTTCATTAACAGGGGTGTCGTAGGGCTGCAGCTAGCCAATATTTTAGTATTCAAGCACACCTTGCTCACCTGGGGGCAGTATTAATACAGGCATGTGGATTTACTGTACATGGAGCCCGTTACTCATTCTTTGCAGAGGATAAAGAACATGCCAGTGTATTCATGTGGGTATTCTTATATAAGGCCTATGTGTCTACATGTGTCTGTGCACAATTTATGTTGTAATATCTGTTGCTTAAAGCATAATATATCATATATAAAATCAAATAAAAATTGTTTGGAAAATATACTTTTTGTCAATCTAAAAAATATATACAACTAAATTCTCATAGTATAGTATGTAGTGTATATATTTTCTTGAAACTACAAAATGTAAATCTTGAGGATAGATAGATAGATAGATAGATAGATAGATAGATAGATAGATAGATAGATAGATAGATAGATAGATAGATAGATAGATAGATAGATAGATAGATAGATAGATAGATAGATAGATAGATAGATAGATAGTCTTTATTCAGTAAAATTATGTAACATACAATTTTCAATTTTGAAATGATGCAACCTTAAAAAAAAGTACACTTCCTTCTCGTGGTATTGTGATGTTAATCTTGAAATGATCAGACTTTTTAATCTTGAAAATATATAACTTTTTTATTTACAAAATATAACTTTTTTTTTTACAAAATATAACTTTTTTATCAACGTATTATGACTTTAATCTAAAAAAGATACAACTTCTCTCATAAAAGTACGATTTAAAATAATAGTGCTGTCAAGTGATTACATTTTTTAATCAATAAATGTTTCCATAATTCTTTGCGATTAATCAAAATGTTTAACTTCTTTTCTTCAAAGCTTGTAACAGATATTTACTTCTAAAAATCTTGGAATGAATGTAAAATCATCAAATTGAAAGAAAGTATATTCATAATCAAAGACTATTCTAATAGCTTTCTTTGATCATTTAATGGAGCACTTCCCCCGTAAAATACAACTGTTAAACAAACAATGAAAATGCTAATATGCTTTTTGAATTTGGCTTTGCACAAATTACTTGAGATTTCTCCAACAAGCGTCAAGTAAAACTGAAAGTAAAACTACCCATAGTGCGTGTTGGTCCATCTTTGCGCTAGTGGCTAAATTTGGCTGCAGGTTATAGGCCATTACAAGAAGTAAATAAAACGGAGTAATTAATTTTTTTATATTTTAAAGAATTTAAACTAATCTTCGGTGTTAACGCTTTAATTTTGACAGCCCTCCAAAACGTAAGCCCACAAGTTTTTGTTTCTTATCCCAGCTGCAAATGGGTAAGAGACGGCAAGAGGAGTGAGACACACCCTGGATTGGTCGCCGGCTAGTCACGCCTTGAATAGCACAACGCGGACGTTAAACTACAATTTACACTCGTACACCATTGAAAAGGTCAAGAAGACGCAATTCATCACTTAACTTGTTCATGTATTTTTCTCCAACAACATCTTTCACTCGTGCTGTTGTTTGATTAATGTGCATGTGACAATATCCAACTCGTCCGGTGTTTTTTTTTTTTTGGGCTGGGGGCTGGAGTGGGCTGGTCGTCTGTGCAGAGGGGCTCTTGTTCCCAAGTGCGCACCGCTTCACAGAGAGGACTTGACTCCTAAAATTCCTCCCATCAAAGTTGCTAGGCGACGGCGTTGTCCCCGTCGTCTTTGCGACACATATTCATACCCGAAGGCTCTTTCATGAAGAGCGACTCATTAGTAGTCATATATTCATACCGGGGCCATCTCCCCCCACTTGACCCCTCCTTTGCCAGTCGTGGGAAAGATAAGTCCGATGTGAGATAGGGGGGAGGATTTGGGCAATTACTTGCTCAAAAAGATTGTCCGATTTTAACACTGGCGACGCAAGTGTAGATACATTTGAATGATCCACTGATTGGAAGATTATAAGAAAGTTCATCCAAGGATAGAACATCAGGATTTCATTCAAATTCAAAGTCAGCCCACCCAAACTGTGACATCATTTAAAACACTGTCATCTGTAGTCATTTGTCAACACTTTAATTGCATCCATTTGCTGTCATGATGTAAGTACTTGTTTAAAACTCTGTACGCTTGGATTTGGGCTTAAACTTGTCAAAACAAGTTTTTATGTTGAATTAAAAGTAGGCCATGTGTATTTGGTGTATTAGGATTTGTGAAATGTGTGTGGGAGCATTGGGAATATTGATGGACAATGTGGTGACACAATCCACTCTCCCTGCTCTGATATTGATTTCAGCCATCTTTATCTAGCACAGGAGTGGGGCACAATTTTCCCATCATGCGGCCAGTTCAACTCTCCAAAGCCCATCTAAAATTTCATTTGACTCATGTTTGTTATTATTTAGAAAGAAACTTTGGGGATGACATGTTTAAGGGATTAAACAAATATAAAGTTTGTCTTTGTGTACTACTTTATTATCATAATATTACGACTTTAAAAATATAAGACTTTTTATCTAGAAAATATGCAACTTCATCATCCTCCTAAAAAATAAAAAAAATACTTGACTTTTTACATCAAGGTTACACAAATTCATTCTTTGTTGAGCACATTGTCTTTAAACTTTATACATTTTATCTTGAAAACATACTTCTGTGTTAACGTATTGACTTTCATCTTGAAAATATGGCTTTTCATTTAGAAATATACTTTTCTCTTCAAAATTCATGACTTTTCTCTTGTCAAATTAGAACTTTAACCTCGAAAAATATACGCGCTGACAAAAAAAAAGAAACTTATTTCTTAAATTAAACTTATATCTTAATAACAATAAAATATTCTAAATTAATTAGGATTTTTTTTAATCAAATATACTAAATATATAATAATATAATATACTATTTTTTTTTAAAATAATCTTTTCTTTTGAGGTAAAATTACAACTTAATCTCCAAAATAAACTACTTTTTATCTTGAATAATGCATCTTTCTCTCATAAGATTAAGACTTTAATATAGGTAGGCTACATACTGTATTCAGTGCAATTCACCTAAATACATGACTTCTTTGAATCTCGAAAATATACATCTTTATTCTCATAATATTACAACTGTATTCTCGATACAACTTTTTTTCTCAAATTACAACTGTTCAAAATGTTAGATTTTTTAAATCTTGAAAATATTATTAAATAAAATGTACCTAAAAAAATGTTGTGACTTCGATCTAGCGCTGTCATTTTTGCCATCTTTTTCGTATGACCATAATAATCCTTGTTTTCATTCAGTGATGTATTGTACGTGATGACGATTGACACACTGCTCCCTCGTGAGCCAGGTGTCGCCCCGCCCCGCAATCCCCATATTGGGAACACTACCGCATTCCAAATGGACGCGAGGAGGCGGAGTGAATGACGTCACGTGACGCCACCTGTTTCTCAATGGGCTTCTCTTGCCTTGGTGGTTTGTGCTCCAGTCGGTCAGTCGGAGGCTCGTCGGAGGAGGAGTGGAAGAGACGAAAGGATACACTTTACTTTTACACGGAAGCATGGAGCACCGGCGTCTTCACTTGTTCGTCTTTTTATTCATCAACGCCGTGTTTGTCAGCCTCCAGTCGAAAGAACGTGAGTGACTTCGTTTTTAAAATGAAAAGCAAAGTTTGGTTTTAACTTTCATAACTCGTGAGTCAGGAGGCTGGAATTTCAGCGTCCGGTGTGACGTTTGCTCGTCTTAATCAACTGATAACTTGTCAAAATGGTCTTTGTCGCCAATTTTCTTTTAAAAAGTAACTCTCTCCTAGCTATTTTAAACGATATGCAGAAGGAATCAGCTCCGAATGAAGACAAATTGGGACTACAATCAGATGTTTTACATGGGAATTGCTAATGAATGGCGTCAGGCGGCCTCGGGGCGTGGGAGCACCTGCGCGTACGATGCCCCGACATGTTTCACTCCTACTGTAGTTTCACTTTAAACCGCACACTTCTGACACTGGTTATATTTACGACGTGTACCCACGCCTTTCTCAGACAGGATTAGAGATGTTTCTTCACGCTTAATGATGTGTTGAATCACACCGACATGCTTGATTAGGCTGCCAATGGAGCTGGCATGTGGCCCCTGAACTCCACATAAAAGCTGTAGGCTGCCTCAACACGGCACGCATGCATGCTGGACTTTTCTTTGTTGTGCTTCTACAGTCTACACACACACACACAAAATCCACAAGCATTAAGTTTGCCATTTAACAAGACTATTAGCCTGTATACTGCGGTTCCTGTGCAATTGCTTTCTTATCCACATTTAAATTGGGTGTCCTCAGTTGTTCCATCCTTAAAAGCTCCAACAGTTGAGATGAACAAAGTGGTATATTTTGAGGTGTCATATAGTCTTGAGAACATATATTTTTGAAAAATAATACTTTCTAGATTTAAGTAAGAGTGAGAATAGTTTTGTTTATATATGTATATAAAAAATCCTATACCCAACAAAGTCTTGTATGCTTAGACTAGAGGTTGTAAGTAATATTACCAGAATAAAGTCCTATACTTTCAATACAAAAGTCATTTATTTTTTAGATTACAATTTAAATATTACCAGCATGAAGTTTGAAAAATGTAAGTTTTTAAGATTTTAAAAATGCCTTTTACATTTTTTTTAATCGATTAATCTGTTGATTATTTTGTTGGATCAATGAATCGGACATGGACAGGACATTATTTGGCAGTGCAGAAATGCACAAACAAAAATCAATTATGATTGAGTTACTGGTTTGGCCCGTAACACATCAGAAAATAGACAAAAATGTTCAACACAAAGATAACCAATCTGCTTTCATGGATGACAAGAGAAACGGGATAATTATTGACGAGAAACTGAAATTCTGAGCATTTGGACACTTTTAGATAAAAAAAAAAAAGGTATCCAAACGATTCATCGATTATGAAAAATAATTAGCGATTAATTTGATAATCATCTACAAATAGATCTGATGTGGGGTTAACAATGGTTAACTAACCTTTGCTTGTAGTGTGGTAAAGTCATAAATAGAGTAAAATGAAGAGCAATAAAAGACTGTCATTCTAAAGCTAGCCAATGACAATCAGTACAGTGGTTACTGAGCGTGCCTTCTTTTGCTACGTGACCACGGATTTTATGCCACAAATTAATTTGCAACCTCAAAAATGTCGTAAACAGAGGACCCCCAGTAATAATCACATTTGCTATTTTTGAGCTCATCTTTGATATCCCCTTATTCGTTGCTCATAAAGTGATGAAGCGCATTGCAGTAGTACTTGCAGCATGCGATACGAGTGCTGGAAAAAGGACTCTTAATCCCACGACTCGTCACTGCTTCCCCGGTCTCTCAAAAGTCTTTAATTTCAATGCCACAAATGCTAGTTGGTACTCCACAGTAGTATTTTTAATGTCGCTTTTGGAGACTAACTGTGTGCCCCAAATGGATTAATAGCCGTTTGTAACTCATTTCTGCGTGTGTCTACAGAAGTATTGCTGGACATGAAATCTTCAGGAGGCGAGCTGGGCTGGCTGACGCTGCCATATGAGAACGGGGTGAGTATTTATACACCGACCAGCATTTTTAAGACCTCGGGGGTCAAAGACTTTCTCTTCTGTGATGTATTTAGAGGTTAATGATGTTTAAAAGGGACTCTCGGCTCGTTCCTTACGCGTAATTAATAATTTTTGGCATCCGGAAGGTTTTCGGAGTATTCTGATGCCAGTACGTCCTCAATTTATAAAGTAAATAATTCCACAAGGGCCAACAGGGAAGTAAGCAATTGTAAATGGATATATGTTACACGGCGATTAATTGTCCTGGACTGATTGTTTGCCGATTTGTTTAAATTGCTTACTTATATATAGAACCTTTTAATATAGCAAATTTAGACCCTATATGTCTAAGCTTCATCTGTAGTTTATATTTACAGCAATGTGTTTGAATGTGTATAGGCAGACGTGGACGTGTATGCAGGACGTCAATGATCGTTTTTATTTTGTGTAACTGGCATGGACATCCAATCTGTGCCTTTTATTCTGCACTCGCACTGGCAGCTATCTAATTAATATTGGCTTTTGATTCACATTTGGAAGAGGCCCCGATTCCGGTCTGAAGAGATCCAATTCCACATCCCAATTGTGCCACATGAGAGCAAAACACCGGAATTGTGACACTTGAACCATGCAGTGTAAATCCAGCTAAAGTGTCCCACCGAGAATTGACAGATAACAGCGGCCTTGCGTCACTGTAGGTATACCAGGCCCGGAAACACCCCTCTATCTATAGTGGAGTGCGTTTCAGTCTAAAAAAAGACCAAAAGTCTAGGCTGGAGATTTATATGCTGTAAGTCCGAAAAGATCCTAACACGCGTTTTATGGTCCCGGGATCCTCTTGCTTGTCGGAAGGTTGCTTTTATCTCAGTGTACTTTGTACATATCACATGGTGATTATGTTGGGAAGGCTTTAGTCATCAGGGACGTTGCTTTCATGTTGGGTCTTGTACAGTGGATATAAAAAGTCTATACACCTGGTTCAGATGCCAGTTTTTTTTGTTTTGTTTTTAAATCTGAGACCAAAATAAATAATAAAATAAAAAAAGTCCAACATTGTTGTGGCATATAACTTAGAAAACTCAATCGACAAAAAATATTTGCAAGGGTAAGCAAAAATAAACTTACAAAAGTTTGCACACTCTCTTAAAGGGTAATCTTAAACTTTTTTCTACATCATGCATGCTCCACCAATGCCCAGATGAGTACGAAGAACCCTGTCTGTTTTACTCTGACTGCACCTATCATCGTTTATCTTCCCTTTTATAGTAGAGTGTGCGGACCCGCACTCTCCACAGTTTCTTTGGGGAGGGGCGGAGGGCGACATCATGCCCGTCCCCCGCAAAGTAGCGGACATGTGGCGTGCACTTAAGATCGTGCAAGTACTCTCACGCACACCATGAACGAGCCTGACACAGATGCTGCAGTTATGCTTTGGACCAGCGGTGGCATTAAACCCAAATGAATTTCAGATGTTCTAGTAGGCTTTCCTTGCCATTTTCTTCACTTTCTTGCAAAAGCCTGAAGGTTTGTGCTATCACTACTGGGGTTTCCATCCACCCATTTTTTAATTCGGATTTTCAAGAAATGTGAAAATAAAACTGAATTGAAACGCTAGAAATTCGAAAAAGGGCCCAAAATTTGCAAAAACGTTTTTTACGCTTAGAGGGGGTGGATTTTGAAGCGGATTGAAATAAGGAAAATGCTAATTTTGGCGATGGAAACGGACGTTTTGACCGGATATTACATCACACGTATGTTTGTAGTCACAAAACAATGGCAGATAATAAAATAAGGTACGTTTGGGGCTATCACGAAAAACAAATCTTTTTGTAATTAATTAAAGAAGCGAATATTAATATATTTTTTAGACAGAAAACAGTAAAGAAACGCTGCGGTTTATCAAGAATTACAAAAGCAAACTCATACGACATCATCGCACAGCGCAGTTGCTTCCTGGTTTTCTTCGTCTTCTTTTAAATTACTGGTGGATCCCATCTCTATGGTGTATACCTCCATCTACAGCAGAGGGAATCCCCTCTCAATATTCGCAAAAGAAGAACAGATGGACACGGGCGTAAGTCGCATCATGTCCGTTTTGCGCATTTTCAGTAAATTCGCTTAAAAATTCGAAACAATTGGATGGAAACCTGACTACTGACTGGTATTTTGAACTGTTCATAATTCCGTCCACCTTGTTTAAGGCACCAGTTGCAGTTGAAGACAAACAGCCCCAAAGCATGATGCTGCTACCTTTACATTTGCTTTCATTCGATCTTTATCAAAATGTCCTAAAACACGTGCGGATACAATGTTGTGTGTCAGGTAAAATGAAGACCCCATGTAATAATAATAATAATAACCTCCCTGCTTGATGTAATCTTTAATTTCCCCTTATTTAACGCCCCATAAAAGATAAAGTGACACCCCATGAAGCGCAGTAGCACTACCAGGATAGGATGCAAGTGCCGAAAAAGGACTTTTAATCTCACGACTCGTCACTGCTTCCTCGTCTCTTAAAACATTTTAATTGCTATGCGGCACTGACTTTAAAGCGCAATTAACTGCCACAAATGTTAGTTGGTATTCCACAGTAGCATTTGTTGGATTTGTGTGTGCGTCACGGTCTCACACACGCTCACACGAGGCCCCTTGTGTGTTACTGGAAAACCACACACGTCGACACATACCCAGGCCAATAATCGCAACGTGTGGAAAAGAAGCTAGATCACAATTGTGCTTCATGTGCTTATTGCTTCACAAAAGAAGAAGGGTCTTATCTACAGTGATGGGAAGTAAAGTACACATATGTTACTGTACAGTAATTAGTACTAGATATAAAAAGGTTTACACAACCAAGATAAATTATTTCAAAACTTTTCCCCCATTAATGTCATATTAATTATGACCCTAAAATTCAACATTGGATTTATTCAAATGTAACACATTTTTCCACATGCATTTGGAAGATTTCAGTTGTGTTTTTGCAAAACTTTCAAAGAGTGTTTTAGCACAAAACCGTCAGGCTTCTGCTAGAAATAAAAACAAAAAAGGGGGGGAAGAAAAAGCCTCAAAACAGCTGAACCTTAAATGGGGTTAAGTGGAGTACAGTATTTTAAATGGTGCCAGGTGGGTGCAGACTACAGTTTAACATGAGTTAACATCCCCTTTTATAAAAGGGTGTGCACACTTATGCAACCACATTATCTCCATTGATTTTATTAATTTTTTCCCCCTCTCTAATATTTTTTTCCAACTAGAGTTGTAAAAGTTATAGATCACAATCGTCGCATTAAAAAACTTTGCATTTGAACTGGGGTGTGTAGACTTTTTATAGCCACTGTATTTGTACATTCCACTCTTCTGTCAATCTGAACAAACGCATACATGTCAGATGTATTTGTTCAATTTTTATCATTAGCTAATTTAGCATTTGTTTGTTGAAACAAATTGTTATGTTAGCATAAAAGGCACAGCCAATGCTAACTAGCCATCAAATTGGGTAATGCATTTTTTATGTAATAATTTGTACTTAAATATAGTTTAGTCTTACTCTTTTACTTTTACTCGTCATTAAGTGTCTGTACTTTGAGTACTTTTGCAAGCCTATGAAACAAAGCTGATGTTTTTTTTTGGTCTTCCAGTGGGAGATAGTCCAGACGGTGGTGAACGGCTCGCTCTTCTACACATACAGCGTATGCAACGTAGACTTGGCCGACCAGGACAACTGGTTGCGCACCACCTTCATCCAGCGGCGTCCTGGCGCCACGCGCGTTTCCGTGGAACTCCGCTTCACCGTGCGCGACTGCAACAGCTTCGACGGCGCCTCCGTGTCCTGCAAGGAGACCTTCAACTTCTTCATCTACGAGACGGACGCCGACGTGGGCACCAACTTCCGCAAGGGCCAATTCCGCAAGGTGGCCACCATCGCACCGGACGAGGTGACGCGGGACCATGTGCTCCTGGTCAACACCGAGACGAAGACGGTGGGCCCGCTGTCCCGGAAGGGCTTCTACCTGGCCTTCCAGGACATGGGCGCCTGCGTGGGGATCCTCTCGGCGCGCGTGTACTACAAGACGTGCCCGTCCACCGTGCAGAGCCTGGCGGCCTTCCCGGAGACGGTGGCCGACGCTCTGCGGGAGGTGGAGGGCGCCTGCGTGGAGAACGCCGTGAGTCAGTCCACCCCACGCATCTACTGCACCGCAGAGGGCGAGTGGGTGGTTCCTGTGGGCCAGTGCCAGTGTCTCGCCGGCTATGAAACCACCGGGGACTCGTGCCAAGGTAAGGAGCCCGATGGCGTGCCACACATTTGCCCCGCAAAGCCTCAAAAGGCATCAAAGATGCCGCCACGTTGGCAAGGTGTAAAGGAATGTTCATTAACTCGTCTGGTTTGTTTAGGGAAGTCTCGTGCTCAAAGCCTCCAAATGCCTTCAAGGAAGTCATGCTCGGGCAGATTAGGCATGGAAAAGGGAGGATGCCTGCACCCGTTAGTTCTTAATTTAGATGCGAGGCAGTTATGGATTACGATATTTTCTCATATCCGGATTGTCACATTCCTTCGGCCATCTTGCCGTCAGATCCCGGAAAAAGTTAAGCCTAGGCGCAGGCTTGATGTGGTTGAGGGAGACGTATGCTGCGTTGCGCCACAAAATAGCTCTACTTTTAGCACGTTGTACTTATACGGTAAAAGAACAACAATGCTCCAAGTTCTCTGTAGGGATGAAAGAGCTGCTTGAAGCTGGGAAAAGAAGCAGAGCGCTTCTCAAAAAGTCTTCTCTTTTTTTTTTTTTGCACCTGCGTTATGTGGATAAAAGGTAGTGAGTCAATATTTGTGGCGACCGTGGCTCAGGGTGTAGAGACGGTCGTTCAGTTACCAGAAGGTCAGCTGTTTGATCCCCGCTCTCCCCAAGTCATGTGTCGTCGTGTCCTTGTGCAAGGCACTTCACGCACATTGCATCTAGTGCTACTCACACTGGTGTATGAATGGGGCGAATGTTCCGTGGTGGTCGAAGGCGCACACTGGCAGCCACGCTTCCGTCAGCCTGCCCCAGGGCAGCTGTGGCTACTTAAGTAGCTTACCGCCACTACAGTGCGAATGTTTGAGTGCATGAATAATGTATCCATTCCATTCTAAAGCGTCTTTGAGTGTCTAGAAAATATATATAATATAAATCTGGTGCATTATTATAAGATCGCTAAAGGGTAAACTAGCACACTTCTTAGAAGCAGCCATCGGGTTCTATTTAAACCTTAGGTCAAAATGTTTCCCTTGACATGACAGTATTGATAAGATTTTCTTTCAATTTTGAGTCCTGCTTGGAATTAGTTTGGTGTGGAAGAACAGAGATTGTGATTCAAGTAATTGGCACAGGTCCACATTTTGCAAACGTCTTCCCGAAATACTGGAAAACTGTCATAGCCGCGTTTTCTTCTGTTGCTACTTCCTGTCGTTGTAACGGTTAGGCGTGCCAATACTTTTGTCCTTGTATTTTAAAAGTTAAAATTTTACACATTATGAGTTTTTTTTTTGCTTGTTTTTTGCTCTTTACAACAGTTCCCAGGTTTTCATTTCCTCAAAATACCCCAAGGATTTCTTGTCTTATTGAAAATTGGCAAATGGATATCACCAAACAAATACCCCAACCCTCAACAGACCCAAACATTTGTATATAAGCATTTTAAAAGGATATTTTCCACATTATAACCCCTCTACAGAGAGGGTAAAATTTTACTTTTGGGATGTTAAGAGTCTATTTTTAAACTTAAGAGCTTGGAAGTTTACGTGAACCAGACATAAAAAGTATGCAGAAAGTTGGGCTATGTCGTCCCCTGAGGGAAGAGCAGCGATTTCCCCCCCCCAAAAAAAAGAGGTGTGAGAGTAAAAAGACATAGCTGTGGTGTGCCTACTGTATGCACTGTGGAAAATGGTCTTTCTTTGGCATGCTGGGGTGTGGTGTGTCTGTGTGTGTGTGTGGAGGAAGTGTGGGAGGACAGTGGAGAGCACAGGAAGGAGGGAGGAAGGGCACGGGGTGGTGCGGGGATTTTTGAAAGGAATTCTTTCACCCTGCCGTCACCTGCTGCACTGATTGACTAAAGGAAGGGCCGTGTGAATTTGTCTTGGGCGCCTACCTGAGCGTCCGCTCTCCCCCTGCGCCAGTATTTTGTTTATGTCCGTCGCCCAGGCAACCGTAACCGCAGATTACAGGGATGGGGCCCCGGCACGCCTCTCTTAGTCAGGGCTGCGGTTTATGACTCCTGCTGTTTTCCAGTCACCTTGACTGGCACCGTCTCCATTCCTTCCATGTGAACAGATCATTCATAGCGGTGACGGGTAGGCGCTTCAAAGAAGGGACGCTTCCACTCCCAGGGCAGGATGAGGGTGGAGGAAGTCCGAGGCAGAGGAATGTTTCTCGCCCCGACCGCTGACAGACTCTGAGCTCCGGAAACAGACGTTGTGCATGAATAGCTAGAGAGGAAGACAGGAAATATTTCTGAGGGATCAGAATGATTTCATAGCCGGGAGTTGGACCTGATATTGGATATTAGGAGCTGGGTTGTTTGATTTAAATCAAATCTGGCTTCCTCCCACATTCCAAAAAACATCCAAGTTAGATTCATGCAAGACTCTAAATCGGGGGTCGGCAGCCTTTACTATCAAAAGAGCCATTTTAGGCAAAACAACAAAAAATATGTCTGGAGCCGCAAAATATTTGAACGTTGTGATGAACGAAACAGTGTGTTATTGTTCATACATTTTTAGACTTTTATACCTCTCTGTCAAATTCCTGACATTTTTGGCAATTTTGTGGACGTATGGTAATTTTCTGCCTCTCTTCTTCCTTTTTGTGGACATTTTATGGCTATTTTTTGACATTTTTTCTGCCTTTTCTTAAATTTATTATTTTGGCAATTCCAAAGACATTCTGTGGTAATTTTCTGCCTCCTTTTGTTTTTGGACATTTCATGGTTAGGCCTACTTTTTGAATGTTTTCTTTTATGCCTTTAAAAAAAAAAAAAATCTGAAATTTTTTGCAATTTCATTTTATGGTAAATTTCTGCTTTTCCTCTTCCTTTTTGGACATTTTATGGTCACTTTGCGGACATTTTTAGGTAATTAAAAAAAAATATTCATGTACCGTTTCTCCTCTCTCTGACAAAAATATTCATTCGTTAAATCTAAATCAATGTTAATATATAAAAAAATATTAATTTGTCCTAATTTTTTTTAGAGATCAACAGGTAGCCACAGGAGAGGCACTAAAGAGCCACAGGTTGCAGGCCCCTGCTCTAAATTGTCAATTGGCATGAATTTAAGTGTGACTAGTTGGTTGTCTATGTGCCCTGCAACTGACGGACGACTATTCCATGTCTGTACCACGCTTCTCTTACCCAAACATCAGTTTGGATCAGGGCTGGACTGGCTGTCATACAGGGCAGATGCCTGGTGGGCCGGCCTCTTTTGGGGCAGATGCAGTGCTTTGTAATTATAATTTTTCTCCATTTTACCCCAAGAGTATACACAATGTAGAGGGACCAGTCTGTTACTCAATTTCAAATATAGATAGCAAAGTGAAACATCAGATGCAGAACTAAATGTTAGGCAAGAGTCGGGCCTAAGTCAAAATGCCAGGGCCGAGAAAGGGCTACAGATAATGGACTCATAGTCTGAAACGATACTCGCCGATTACGTAATTCGAATACGATTCATTTTTAAAATCATTTTTTATTTTTTATCAACTCTGATGGTGACAGAAGCAACACTGCAGGCGTTTGTTCCACGCTAATGCGACGACTTCATTCCGGGCTTTAGGTGTCAGAGAAAGTGATATTCTGGAAGACTTACGGTGCCGCATGTGTCTTGCAATGAAGAGCGCAACTGTTGTGGGAAAAGGAAGCAGGCTGAGAAGGAATGCCGACTGACACAAATAAGCAGGTTGTCTCGCAGTGGGCCGACAGTTGGCGCATGAGGGGCGGTTGCTTTCCGTGGCTGCTTAGTTAGGTGTGGAGTGTAATTTAGTCAAGAGGATTAGTGGAGCAACAGGACAGCTGTTACGTGGCCCTGCTTTACCTCCCCTCGGGTCCTTTCATCCGGCGGTTAACACACGCAACGAGCCGACTAATCCGTGTTCCCGCTCATTAGAACAATGGCGGCCAAAGCCCACATTCAATTAACAGATGCGCCGGTGCGGAAGGCGAGTCCTTTTCACGTGTGTGCCGTCGTCCAAAAGGGAGTGTGGGGCAATTAGACGCGCAAGTTGCATCAACAAGTGATAATACGATTGAATTTGCTGAATCGGCGTGAGTAGATTAGCAAAACCCAACTTGGTGTGCTTGTGCATCCGCAGTGTTGCACACATGGCGCCATTTTACGAGCTGCAATGACTAATGCAACATATTTATGGCACCACTCCGGCCAGTCCTGCCAGACAATAGATGAATAGAGCCGAGAGTTTCTTTGCTCCGTGACAGAGGTCCTCGCACTCGGGCTCAAGATTAAAATGGGCTGGCCTCCTTTTCTCATGCGAAGAGACCCCCACTCCCGCTGAGTGACTCCCCAGAGAGAACTTCTGTTTGGTGCTCCAGTCCAGACCCCCTTTCTCCCTCCCCCTTTAAGGCCTTCTATTCATCTTCCTGCTCAACTCAACCTGCTCCTTATCCTTCACCATGGTGATACTTGAGCCGCATTTCTGCAAAGTGGAACATTCCAATGCCGATTGGCGTGGTATGCGTTGAAATGGTAAACACCAATACCGCAATGTAAAAGTGTTGGAATGGTACTACTGATCATTACCAATATTCTTTGACAGTAGCCCACCACATCATTTTTTTGTGGCCCGTTCAAAAAAAAATCACGTCAAGTTTATATATACAGGCCATCACAAAAGAGTCTCAAAGTACCTCACAAGTTCACAGTTCACAAAAATCAACATCGTGGGCTAAACAGCCATCCGGGCACGGAAAAACTCTGAGAAAATTCATTTAGAACTCACTGCAAAAAGGACAGTAGAAAATTTAAGAAAAAAATATAGTAACATAAGAACATTATTACTTCAAATAAGCAAAATTGAAGAAAATTGTAAATTTAACTGTAAGATTTTGAAAAATAAGAAAAAATTACTAGGACCATATCACACAGCAATCCTGAAAATAGAACTATTTTCTTAAAATACATAAGCATTTTTTTTTTTACGCTTGGATTACTTAGCCTGAGTGTCAAGTAGGGAGGTCACAGGTCCCATTTTTTATTGTCTTTGGTATGACCCAGACAGGGATTGAACCCACAACCTCCAAGTCTGAGGGTAGGCACTCTACCACTAGACCACTGAGCTGTGACAAAGAAAAATGAGCTTAGTAAACGAAACGAAACACACGAACCACAGCTATACTGCACTTTTGTCTGATTGTTTTCATACTTTTTCAATTTATCTTATTACTAGATTATGCAAAAAAAATTATTAATAATAATAATAAGAAGAAGAAAATTCAACTATGAAACCCTAGTTCAGGGCCTTCAAATGTGGGAACTGCTTGTTTTAAGCCTCACAGTACTTAAAACTGGCTGTTAACACTCAATACCAAGACTGCTTGATCAAATAAGATAATTGCGTAAGTATCCTAAAATAAGCACTATGATCTTGTCTGACAATTTAATTTTAAGTAAAAATAACTTGTCAACGCAAAATAAGCAAATTTAGGTTACATTTAGGAAATGTGATCTTACTTAAGATTTCAGTTTTTGCAGTGAACCTGGGAAGGGATAAAATATGGAAGACTCCCTCATCCCGGATGACCAGAATGCAATGGATGCTGAGTGGGCAACATCAATCACATGATATCATGCGACAAAATGATTTAAACAGCATGAGAGTCCATTTCATGAAATGAAGTGCTGCAGGTAGATGCCTCCGGGGAAATGGTTCCATGCCGAATTCTCCACAATAACAACCTCACTCATCCCCCCTTAGGGGTGGTGGGGTGGGAGTAGTGGCATTTAGACAGGCCAAAAATCCACATGTACTGTAACAGTAGTTGCTCACTAGGTGCGGGTTAACCAAATGTGACAGTGTAGAAATAATTCTAAAATTGAGTTCTTAATTTCTAAGGCATTTAAAAAAAAAAAGTAAATAAAGTGCATCTACAAAATGTTTATTGCTAAATGAATTTGTTCGTTATTTATTTTATTTTTTTAACATATAAATCTGTACAAAAATTTCAATTTTTATTTACTTTTAACAGATATTACCGGTAAAATTATTATTTTTTTCTTCACCAAATTGATTTAACCGTATTTATATTTAGTTGTCACTCCATCATTTCTGATTTCAAACTAATTTTGTTGTTAAAAAACGTATATACTAACAAGGAACGGCAGGGACAGGTGGGTATACATAATTTGATGAGGTGATTTTAACATTTACAGGATATTATTTTAACACTCATCTTCTCATAATTACCCCCTGGAGGAAACTATACTACGGGGGGGGTCTGCGGTTTATGATGGAGTCCTGTTCGTGTATATGGCAGTAATATAACCCCAATTTGTAGTGTACAGTATACCGGGCCCGGAAACTTCCCTCTATCTATAGTCGAGTGGTTTTAAGTCTAAAAAAAGACCCCGGACATGGCTCGGGATATAGTGCAAGTCCAAAAAGATCCAAACACATGTTGTATGATGGAGGGATTCCCTTGCCTGTTGACAGGTTGCGTTCATCTGAATGTACTTTGTACATATACATAACAGTAATTATGTTTTGTAGTCAACAATCAACAGTCAAGTTAGTGATTAGAAAAACAACAACGCAACCTCATCTTCAATCCAGGCCCCTCATGAAAGATGACTTAGTGCCAGGCGCAGCAAGCGGATACAGCCTGTGAACGGGCTAAAGTATGCAGATGCTGTTGTGTTTCCATGAACACTTGAACGCGGGTCCAAGAGCGTGTCCTCCTTTTCATCCCCCCCATCATTTAACTCTTGCCTGTCATCATTTGCGGTGAGTGGGAGGAAATAGGAAAGAGAGGAAACATCAGTCCTGGACCGTCCGCGTCATCCTCGTGACTCCCACGTTCTGTCCAGTCCGCACTTTCATTAACCTCCCGTGGCCCGGAAAGGCCGCTCGCTTATCGCTGCGGTTAAGATGTTCATCAGGGCACGCCACCAGTGTCCAATGTGCCATTTCCTTTGTCGAAAACAGTCCGATAGTTCCGTTCGTACACATGGAGACATAACCTGAATTTGTACATACTGGAAGTTGAAAGGCACTGTGATATATCACTAAGCTACACTAACGCAATAGTAAGATCATAATTGTTATTGTGATTTTTATACTCCACAATTTTTTGCCGTGAAACAACTCCCACATACTTCCGATTTACACCGTTCAAATTTATACTTGCTTAAAAAATTCACGCCTCTCGGGGTATATATATATCATCTGATTCCACATTTCTTACAATATTCGCACAATTTATCGTTAAATATGAACTTTTCCCCATTCATTTTAAATGGGACATTGAAAGTCCAACTGATCATCATTGCCAGGTGTCTGATACTACCTGGTGGCGCAGTTGGTAAAGACCATTGTAACCAGGAGGCCGCAGGTTCAAATCCCACCTCTGACTGTACATTGCAAATATATCCATGGCCGTTATGCTAAGTGATATATACATGTTTAGCAACTGACAGGATTAGAATTTCATTGAAATTATTAACGTTAGCTTTCAACATCAGATGACACTTTTCATAAATAAATACGCCATTAGCCATGAATTTGAAAAAGTCAAATTAGCTCAGTGCTTAGAGCATTTGTCTCCCGCCACAGAGAACCTGGGTTCAAACCCCGCTTGGACCACATTTTAGTACATTCGATACCAACTGAGTATCTTATCAGGAAATGGATTATCATTTCTCTGAAATTATTAAATCCCACTTTAGACAGATTGCAGTTAAAGTTTTAGTTTTATTCATTCGTCATTTAACTACAATTTTTAAAAAATCTTTCAATTTACTTTATAAGCACATTCATTAAAATCTTAGCATTCAGCTTTTCTACATTCCCACACAATTTCTGCAGAAATTGCACTTTGTCTAGTTATAGTAATGATTGCACCAAAAGTCTTATCTTGTTACCAAGGAACTATGTTGAAGTGACACAATTAAACTGAGAGGTTTTTCCGTGATTGGCCCTGAAGGGCTCAGTCCCTTTTCAGGGCATTACACTCTAAAAACAGTTGGGTAAAAAATTTACCGATACTCCTATTTGGGTCAATTTGACCCAACTTTGAGTCAATAAATGGGTCTTTTAGTGTAAAACAACTCATAGATATTGGTCAGATCCATTAATTGGGTCAAAAAATTGGGTCATTTTGTATAAAACAACCCAGAAAGTTGGGCCAAATTGACCCATAAAGTTATTATTACTATTTTTAGAATAATGAAAAAACTGTTAAATATGGCGGTAAGTGAGCGTGTCTCCTTGTGCCGCCGATAATATATTCTCGGACCTGCGCACAAACTAGTCCATTGCGCACAACCTCGAAAGTCGCATGTCGGTGCGGTCGTAAACGGAGCATCTGCCAGAGGGCTCGAGTGGCGAGTTCACGGGTTGGGAAGGCAGATCGCATAACTTGATGGATTTAATGTTCTGGTGTCATCCGGGCCAAGTCGTCAGCGCGTGACCCGAGACGAGGCCTTCAGGTGGAAAAGGCAAGTGGGGGCACATCGCGGAGGGAAATCCCTATTCATTCCTCAGCGTACAAAAGCTCAGTGATTATAGGTTACTCGCAACAAAAGCTTCCTGTTGGGCGGAAAGGCCTAACATTACACACACAGCCTCATTGTTTTCCTTTTGTTCCGTCATTCCTTCCTGTTTTTTTGACCGTCACTTATTCCTAACTGTGCTTGTCATAGTCAGCTCAAGTGAGAAGACACATACAGATTTTTAACACCTGAACTGATTTTTAAAATGTGCGTACATTACAAGGTAAAAATTGCTGTGTCCTTAATATTCTTATAAGCAGCCTCTCTTTTCAAAACCGCATTTATATCCATGCCTTTGTTGCATATCGGCTGGATTACTGTAATGCATTTTATTTTGGCGTCTCCAGTTGGTCCAAAACGCTGCTGCTTGCCTCCTAACTGGAGCTCGTAGGAGGGAGCATACAGTATACTTTAATGGATGAAATGTCTCATTTACTTTATATACAGGACTTTGTACGCAGCTATGAGTGTTTTTAAAGTGATCTATAAGTAAAGTAAAGTTGATTGAATGGACTTAAGACATGATATCCACTTTTCGGCTCCAACCGTTTTGCAAGCAAATCTCTGACTTGAAGTAGAACTGAAATGTGCAATTTCAGCCACCATTTGGTATCAAGTACTTTTAAGTGTATAAAGTAGGGGTGCGCTTGTGCATCTCTCCTCAAAAGACGATTCAATATGGTTTTCAATATGTGGGGTGCGAAACGATTCAAGGACGGTCGATTTGAAAGTAATCTATTTCTTACGATTATGCTGATTTTGTAATTGAGTGTAATAATTAAAATTGTAATTTAATTTCGATTAATTGCACAGCCCTAGTATGATGCAACGGTTTTTTTCCATATCTCGTTATTTCGGTTCAACTCGATGCACTCGCATCTTTTAAATCATAAAAAGATTTTCCGTTTCAAACCGGTTTTTGTTACACCCCTAGTAAAGGACAGCCACAATTGTAGCCTTTTGTGTACGCCGCACCTAAGCGCTTTTTGTGTTTTGTCACAGAATGCAAGCCGGGCTACTTCAAGCCGACCGTGAGCACCGAGCTCTGCCGGGTGTGTCCCGACAACACCAAACCCTCCGCAGCCGGCGCCACCCTCTGCGAGTGCGAGGACGGTTTCTTCCGCTCGCCGTCGGACCCGCCCACGTCGCCGTGTTCTGGTAAGACTCTTGCTCCACTGATAACACGCTCGAACGTACTCGGGATGTTTGGGCTAACTCCTCGGATTTCCTCCAATAGCTCCGCCCAGTGCTCCTTGCGACCTCACCGCCACCACCCTGTCTGCTGACGGCCGGCTGCAGCTGTCCTGGAGTTCGCCGCTAGTGACGGGGGGCCGAGCCGACCTCACCTACAGCGTGCTGTGCGAGCAGTGCGACAGGTCCTCGTGCGCCCCCTGCGGCGAGAAGGTCCGCTTCGAGCCCGGCCCCGTCGACCTGCGGGACACCGAGGTCGTAGTCGGCGACCTGGACTCGCATCTCAACTACACGTTTACGGTGGAGGTGCACAGCGGGGTGTCTCAGTATGGCGCCGAGAGGCCTGTCGCCAGCATCACCACTGCTCTGGACTACACCGGTGAGCTCAGGCTTATTTTCAGCTTTATTCCATCCTGTTCCCGGTTAACTTGAGCTCATCATTGTTTAGGTTGAACAATAGCAACAGTTTTGTGTACTGATGTTTGGACATTTTCATTGAGGTTGCCATAGTACACAGAAATAGTTCAAGTAGATTTTAATTTTAGCTTTGACATGAACATGGCATGCGTTTGCATTGCATGCATTACAGGGAGTCCTCAGTTTACGATGGAGTTCGGTTCTAGCAACAAAAACGTAACCCAAATTTGTACCAAAGTCAAAAAAAACGCGCCGCTAACCACTGCTAATGCCATTTTAAAGTCTATCCTTTACAATCTTTGTACCATTCTCAAGTTTTTGACTAAGAATTTGAATGCTACTCACCCTCAGGCCTTAAGACAATGTTTTTAACAGATTTGCAAAAAACGTAACTTTCCTCACTTAGGGGAATTCAGACCACCCACTGAATCCCCAAAAGACTCATTCCAAGAAGGCCCACGACTGCAATGAGTCACTCACTGTTGTTTTTGTTCTGTGCCTTTCGCCGACCATTGGGCCAGATCCTCCAAAGGTGACGTTGATCCATCTGGATAAACGCAGCCCCACCAGCCTGTCTCTGTCGTGGGCTCTGTCTCGCCGACCTCCAGCGCACATCAGTCATCGCTATGAGCTCATGTACCGCAGAAAAGTAAGACGGACTGCTTTCTGCGAGATTCCATGGCGGGGGCTCCTCCATGTTTTCCTGGGAAGATGATCCTAATCCTGATCCACCTTTTCTTCCTTTGAAGGACAGTGACGGGGAGCGTGACGTAACCACCTACACTGTCCTGATCCTGGACAAGAGCTCCGTGCACATTAACGACCTGACGCCAGACACGACGTACATGTTTAGGGTGCAGGCGCTCAGTCCAGAAGGGAACCCTGGGAGCTACAGCACCGAGTATGAGTTCCACACTTCACCACTAGGTAACGCTCGCTTTAAAACCTCTCATCAAGTCACTTTCATTTGAAATTGCCTTGGTTTATGCTTTCCTTACGCGTTCCAAAAACATGCATGTTAGGTTCATTGAAGACTAAATCAGAGGTGGCAAATCCAGGTCCAGAAAGTAAAAACCCTGCCACAGTTTGGCTTTAGCACCTGATGCTAGCTAACTAGCCCCCTAAAAGGTAAACGAGCACCATAGGAGCTAGCTAGGGAGCTAGGTTTTTACATTCTGGAGCTAGGTTTTTACATTCTGGACCTGGATTTGCCACCTCTGCTCTAAATTCAGCTGTAAATTCTTGCTTGTCTATATGAGGCCTGTGATTGGCTGGCAACCAGTCCAGGGTTTAGCCCATTTCTCTTGCCCAAATCAGCTGGGATAGGCTCCAACTCACTTGTAAAAACAAGGCGGTATAAAAATCGATGATTTGATGGTTCTTTTTTTTGACAGCTGAATCTCAGATCCAAAATCCTTCCACCATGGTGATGGGAGCGGTTGCTGGAGTCGCAGTTGTTCTGCTCACGGTTGTGGCAGTCCTCCTGCTACGTAAAAGGTTGGTCTGCAATGCATTTAAAGCACAGGTGGCAAATCCAGGTCTAGAAAGTAGAAACCCTGCCACAGTTTGGCTTTAGCCCCAGGTGCTAGCTAGCAAGCTCCATTGGTGCTCGTTTACCCGCTAGAGAGCTTGCTAGCTAGCATCAGGGGTTAAAGCCAAACTGTGGCTAGCTAGCTAGCTCTCTAACAGGTAAATGAGCACCAATAAGCTAGCATCTGGTGCTAAAGCCAAACTGTGGGAGGCTTTTTTCTCCTCCAACCAAGCTGCCGTTATTAACATTCCTATCTGTATAGTGTGCAGTCCTTCTGTAATTATTCTTTCTTTTCCTCCCACTCAGGAGACTGAGATCTCATCGTCGCGGAGGAACTGGGGATCCTTACTTTTCATCAGGTAGAAAATCAATGATTCTAAAGGCAGATTGTAATTTGAAAGATGCGGTTACGTCATTTTTTCCCTCCCTCCCTCAGATCAGCTAAAGCCTCTTAAGACTTACGTAGACCCACACATGTACGAAGACCCCAACATCGCCATCCAGAAGTTTGTCACGGAAATCGACCCGAACGATATTAGCAAGCAAAAAGTCATCGGCGTGGGTGAGCGTTTGCACCGCCTATCTCGCATTTCGCTCCAGCTCGGGGTTCAGAGCGTGACCTTGTATTCTGCTTGTCTACCAGGAGAGTTTGGCGAAGTGTTCCGAGGTGTGATGAAGTCCCCCGCCCGAGGGGAGGTGGCCGTGGCCATCAAGACCCTCAAGCCGGGTTACTCGGAGAAGCAGAGGCAAGACTTCCTGAGCGAGGCCAGCATCATGGGCCAGTTCTCGCACCCCAACATCATCCGCTTGGAGGGAGTCGTCACCAAATGTGAGACTAAAATGGCAAATGATTATTTTTGTTGTTGTTGTTGTTGTAAAAATCAAGTCATAAATCCCTCACTTTTTTTGTTTCACAGTCAAGCACGCCATGATCGTGACTGAATACATGGAGAACGGAGCTCTTGACATCTATCTCAAGGTACGAATGAGATATATATCACAAGTGGTCGCTCAGTTCATGACAGTCTTGACATTAACTAATTCAAACCCAAAAATGTATAAATACATTATTTAATACTTTGTCCTTCACTCCCCCCAAAATATTTGTTTTTTTTAATGTTTTCTTTTTATGCTAGAGCATACAGCTTCTGACATGAAGAGGTTGCTTAAAGCAATGGTAGTTATTACAAAAAACGGCCAGCGGGTGGCAGCAGAGTATAAGAGATCTGTCAGGGCCATGTTGCAACAAGCTCATTTTGCCATTGTTTTCAACAGGTTTGTGAATAATGATGATAATTTAGCTATATTCTTACGCTAATTGCTGCAAAATGGAAACAGATACAAATATACTTTTTTCCCCTGATGAAAGAAGAAACTCTAATCTTTCTTTTGGTAGGTTCCATCTTTTTATAGCAATAGAACACAATATTCTTTATACGTTGCAAAATCAGTCAAAATCCAGCTGGGAGTGAAGGAGGTTGCTTAAGTGAAAATGGATGGAAGTGAATGAGTTAACGGTCATCGTTCAGTTACCGCCATATTTAGTGTTTTCATTTGATTGTTATAAAACGTATGGCCAGAGGTGGCAAATCCAGGTCCAGAAAGTAAAAACCCCTGCCACAGTTTGGCTTTAGCCCCTGATGCTAGCTAGCTTCCTAGCAGGTAAACAAGCACCATGGGAGCTCCCTAGCTAGCTAGCACCTGGGGCTAAAGCCAAACTGTGGCAGGGTTTTTACTTCCTGGACCTGGATTTGTCACCTCTGCGTATGGCCTACAAGTGTTTTTCCTACTCCATCATAAACTGAGTACTGCACTAAGTCTCATTAAATCGCATAGGGGTCTCAAATGTGTCAAGATTCCTTTCCACTCACTCAAGTCGTTACCCTTCCCACAGGACCGCGACGGTGAGATTCCCACCTATCAGCTTGCGGGAATGTTGCACGGGATCGCAGCCGGCATGAAGTACCTCTCTGACATGAACTACGTGCACCGGGACCTGGCGGCGAGGAACGTCCTTGTCAACAGCGACCTGGAGTGCAAAGTGTCCGACTTTGGCCTGTCGCGCGTCCTGGAGGACGATGCCGAGGGGACGTACACAACCAGAGTAAGTCTAGTAACCGCGTGTTGTATTTTTATTTATGAAAAATGTATTTTATTTATTTATTATTTTTATTTATTGATTTTATTGTTTGAGTCATAAATGTATGAATTTAAAGCATTGTGACCGGATTTATCAAATATGACACAAATCAAAAGTCATAGGTTAACTTTGACAGCTCTCGTGTAAATGTCATGGGCAAATTCCAGGGCGTCAACCATTCAAACCATGTTCTTTTGCCTTAAGAAGTCTTTTAGCATCTGGATTGTCGTCGCCACGTGACTCACTGTTGCTTCATTTCTTGCCAGGGAGGTAAAATCCCGATCCGCTGGACAGCCCCCGAAGCCATCGCCTACAGGAAGTTCACTTCGGCCAGCGACGTGTGGAGCTTTGGCATCGTCATGTGGGAAGTGATGGCGTTTGGCGAGCGGCCCTACTGGGACATGAGCAACCATGAGGTAACGCTCGCTCTGTCACGGCCCCCCACGCTGGGGTGACTGATTGTTTCATTTCATCATCGTTAATGTCAAACACAGCACACCAGCTGCCAGCTTGTAGATGCTCAACTGCGGCTTTTTTGTTTTGTTTTGTTTTGTTTTTTGAGCAGGTCATGAAAGCTATCAACGAGGCCTTCAGGCTGCCCGCTCCCATGGACTGCCCCTCGGCCATCTACCAGCTCATGCTCCAGTGTTGGTTGCACGACCGCTCCAAGAGACCCCGCTTCACCGACATTGTCAACATCCTGGACAAGCTGCTGCAGAATCCTGAATCTTTGAGCACGATCGCCGACTTTGATCCACGGTATGAAGAAAGAAAAAAAAAAAAGACTGCCAGTGACTTAAAGATATGTCCAAGTATACAGCAAGTGACCCAAGTCCATTTTGACTCTCCCCGTCCAGCGTGTCCATCCGCTTGCCCAGCACCAGCGGCTGCGACGGCACCGTGTTCCGCTCGGTACCCGAGTGGCTCGAGTCCATCAAAATGAGCCAGTACAACGAGAGCTTCGCCCGGGCGGGGGTCACCAACATGGAGCAGGTGCTCGCCCTCAGGCACGAGTAAGTATAAATGGGACACAGGTGCAACGACCATCTGGTAATCAAGCCACTTCCTCGCAAAGAGAATTCACTGACCTCGCAACATTTGCTAGGACCTGCTCGTCATGGTAGAAGTACTTCTTAAACTGGGTTTACAACCAATAAAACAGACATAATATTTAATTTATTTATTTAATAATTTATTTATTTGATAATTTTCTACTTTTTTATTATTTATTTTTTCAGTATAAAAGAGTATTTGCCAGAATCACGTTGCACTTATAAAATATGACTTTCTTCTCTTGTTAATCTTTCACTTAATTACGATTCTTCCAGAATAAAATGCATAATATTCAAGTTGTATTTTTGAAATTCACTTGTTAAAATATGACTTAAAATGACATAATGCATTTTTCTTTTTTTAACAAAAGTTTTATTACAAGAAGAATTTCCTATTTCTTTTCTCAAGAGTATAAGCCATAGGGCCCGAACAATTAATCGGCCGAGGATTATAATCGGCCGATTATTGGCCACATGGCAGATTATTTTCCCCTTAAAATGTCATCATCGGAAAAAAACGAAGTTTCCAGCGCTGTGACGGTACCCTGAATGCACCATTTTGCTTGCGTAGCATTTGCAACTAGCAAGTGTGTAGCGTATGTTATTCTGCTGTCACTACTCGTCCGCTAAACTGTTTAATGACACCTCAGTTGGAGATAACTGTAAAACTAAACACACGACGATAAGAATTACATCCACTGTATATTTAAATACAAAACATGCTTCGTTTTTAAAACATCGCTAGCCTAGCGCTAATGCTAAAAGCGAAGGGAGTGTCCAATTAAAATGCTAACAGGAAGTTAGCATTGACTTCGGCAGTGTTTTTTTCTTCAAATAATGAATATCTACACACAAATGCTGTGGGAACACATACCCACAGGGGAGATAACACTACGCCAAGGCACACATTTTTCCCAATATGTGAAAAACGAGTTATTTTAATAGAATCGGTAATTGTTTGGGTTCTGCCAAAAATCGTTAACCGGCTTCAATAAATGCATATCGGTCAAGCCCTAAGCCATATCATCAATTTTTTACTTTTATTTTTTCAGTGTAATAGTCTTTACCAGAATAATGTTGCACTTATAAGATATTACTTTCTTCTATTGTTAATCTTTTACTTAAATATATTATGACTTTTCCAGAATAAAACGCAGTAAAGTTGTGCTTTTGAAATTCACTTGTTGAAATAGGATTTTCTTCACTAAAATTTCACCTCTCATAAGTTTGACTTTTTATTCCAACAAAATACATTACAATACATTGCAATTTTTTTCTTGAAAAAAAAACCCCACACTTTATTCTCATATGTTTTTTCTTTCAAGACTGTCTAGCCTAACATTACAATTTATTTTCGGAAAAAAATAGGCAAGTCTTAAACTGTCTGCTTACCTCCTTCCAGGGACATCAGGAACATTGGGGTTCGCTTGCCGGGCCACATGAAGAGGATAGCTTACAGCATCTTGGGCCTGAAAGACGAATGCAGCTCCCTCAGCGTGTTCGCAGTGTGATGGAAGCGAAACCACACGTCGACGTGCACTAGAAGCGACCACGCCACGTTACACCTTGTGGACGACGAGGACTGAAAGTGCAGGGGTAGACCCCCTCGCTGTAGAGAATGCAGTGTGGCACGACTGAACAGGACCCTGGAGGCCACCCTGACAGGAATAAGACTGAGGGGAAAAAAATAAACACTTATTTACTTTATAGCCATGTTGAACATAAGCTTGTCGTGAGCAAACTCATACAAATCGGAGAAGAAACGAGAGCGCTTTGGGCTTGTGTCGATCTGAATAAGGCTCTTTGTGATTTAAGGGCACCTTTTTTTAAAGTACTCAGGATTGAGACATTTATTTTTGTATGTTCTGTAATCGAACTATTTGCAAAGATTGTTCCGCTCAGGGTATAAAGGATCACACGTTATTGGACTTTTTGTAGTTTGCGCTCCATCTTACGTCTTACTCAAATCATCTTGTTTGTTTACATGTCTTAATACAGCCGTAAATGTTTATTTAATATTTATTTTAATTTTATATTTATGTCATTTGTAATGTTGAGTGTGTTATGTTGGGGCAATTTATTTTGAAGTGTAAATAAAATCAAGAGTTGCCTTCATGGTTGTTTTTTTATTATTTACTATTATAGTGGAAATGGTGCTAAATATCTAGAAAAGCGCTATATAAATCTGATGCATTATTATAACAGGGTCATTATTATTATACTGCTTTCTGGCATTCTTTTGTGCTGAAATTTAAACTTGTTTTTATGTACAGACAATACTGTACATTTGTTTTAGCACAGTTCAGACAAGAGCCCATATTGTCCACATTGCCAATGAATGGCATGTGCACAGACAACATTGGGTAATTCAACCATAAACAGCTCACTTGAATTTTCAGAAATAGACAAATATTTCATTGGTTGTTTAATTTGACACTCCAGACCCAACTATTTGCATTTTCAAACCATTGAACAGTTCGTTTGAGCTTGACTTGTGAGAGGAACTTTAATCTAAAGCCACACATTCAACACTTAATCCACCTGGGAAATCTCCTAAATTTCCAAATTTTCCCCAATCGAGTACGAAGGTCAACCGAGGTCGAAGAAGGAAAAGTGTGTGGGGGGCACATTTTCCAGCAAGGAATTATCAAGATTTTAGTGGGGATTACACCATCTAAAAGCCCCTAATCTTATTAAAGGCTGGAAAACCACACTAAATATGTTTGACCCAAGAGCCCTCGTAGGATCCATCCAACCTAACCAACAATCAAGGTGACACTTTTTTTTTGTGTGTGTGTGGTGGTGGTGGTGGGAGGGACATTTCCTGGAGTTTTTGAATGAAATAACTGACTTTGCCAGAGAGAAGTTGAATGTCACAGGTACATACAAGTCTGCTCCGTTGGTCTGGCTAAATTTCCTCGTGTGTGTTTTTTCGCTCCCAAGAAAGTCCTATCGTCCTTGATTACCCTCACATGCTTTCAAGGAACTGTTCAAGTGGGGTACACACATCACAAGTGACATTGAAATCTACCGTAAACATGCTACAAAGTCTGAATTGGGGTACACATACAGATAATTGGGCTAAATAATTGCATTTTCCCTCCCTTGCGATCAAAATAGGTAAAGGCCAGATCATCGAATGTCTCTGAAAGATTATCGTTTCGTATCGTCTCATTTCCTCATAAAAAATCACTAACACACCTCACACCCCTGGATAATCACTCAGAATAAACTTTTAGAAACATCCAATTATAGGAACAAGAGGAAGAATGCTCAATTTAGGCCTGATTATTGGTGGGTGTATACCTCATTTTACATTGTCTTACAACTCATCGGCTGACATATTTGTAAAAAAGAATCATAGGGCTCACGACGCACCAGAAATGCAGCAAAATCCCATTACAGGCCTCATGAGTCAAGAGAGACCTGTTCGTTAGGAATTCAACACCCCCACATTAAGTACATTCTTGAGGGAATTCAACATGTGAGCATCTTGTGCGGAATTTTCGGTATCACCGCCTCAGGACGACATTAAAGTTCACAAGTTTATAGGTCAGACGTGCATAGGCTTGCACAGATACCTTATACCTCGTATAATATTATACCGTGTGATCATGTGCTGGGAACACCTGCTTTCTTTTTTTTCTTTTGACTGAGCCAAACAATGAGGAAATGTGTGTCACGCGCATCCCTTTTTATGAGCTGTAAAAGCAATGCTGCCAATGCGTTTTTGTTCTTTGGGAGGGTTGGATATAGGAATATTCCGGTTCAGAGTGAATCAATGAATGAATTATCTTTATAGCAGAAATAATATACATGCTGCTGAAAACTGGGTTGATCACAATGTGGTTTTAATACTATAATTTCCTTCTAGTACACATTTATATTTTATTGAATTCTAACATGTGCTCTCAAGTCTGGAAAAAGCATAGTGAAAATAAAGAAAACTTTACTGACATCTAGCGGCGTTATAAACACGCGTGTAAAGCAAAAACATCAACTCAAAAGCAATTGATTAGATTCCCAATCTTATTTTCTATTTCAGTGATATTATATTAAATTTGACTGTACTAGTTTAATAGGCAACATGTTTTTCACATACCAGGTAGCAGATATGAGCAATAAACTACTTGTGAAGGGCTCTTTTCAGTTTCTATTACATTTATCTAAACGATTTCAGTTTTTATGTAACCCTGAGAACACAAGGGTTATTTGTTTATTTATTTTTTTAAATTAAACTTAATGTGTAATACTTTATGTAAGGTGTCAAAGCAGCACGTTTGCTAGCTTGAACAAAAAGCGCAAAATTGCTGGGTAACTTTAGCCTGTAAACTAATACACACATTTGAAACACAATTAGATACAAATAACTGATAATTTTAAGCATAACGTGAAAAAACTGATCGTACCATAGTAGTTAGTATTTATGACGTGATGGCATCTGAAACTTAATTTGACGAAATTTAAGTCAAGACGTCTTGCTCTATTTTTGTGAGGCAATTGAACGCAGCGTTAGCCTTTCCCAGGCGGAAGTGACGTTTAAAAATGGTTGCCAGGCGACATGCAGACATCAAACTTGGCACAAATCTCGTTTAGCGACAGGATTTGGGTTATTTTATCACAATGTGGCGATATAAATAGATTTCGAATTAAAGCTAAATCGTTTACTGATAAGTGCTAATACAGTTAGTTTCGCACAGTCGTCAGAAAATAGCTTAGCTAAGATAGGGAAAGTCGGCTAGGCTAGTCCTGCTAGGAGCGACGAGAGGCGCAAGGATGGCGAAATAAACGGCAACGGTAGCACACCGTTTTTAACAAAATGACTGAAGCTCCCAAACGCGGCTCTGTCGTCATAGCCAACTGGCATCGATGCAAAGACAGCAAAGAATACTTCAGCAAGATACTACACAAGAAGAAACGCAAGCTTTTCGGTATATCTTACAAATAAATCTTGTTACTTGGTCAGCGAATGCATTGAGATGTATAATTTGTGCTAACAGGTCTGTTGGAGTCTCCGGTGATGCCTCCATATGTCCCCGTGGACACGGTCCACTATAAGGTCTTCCTCTCTGGCAAGAGTGGGGTGGGTAAAAGTGCTCTCGCGGCACGCCTGGCAGGCCAGAAAATACCCAGCATGCACTACGAGACCACAGGTAGGATCCTGCAAGTGTTGTGACTTGAGATATTTTATGCAACACTGACCACATTCCAAAAGCATATCATGTCCACTAAAGACTTCGTTTTCACATAAAGTCAGCTGGGATTGGGTCCAGTTCAGCACCAGTAATACTTTGAAACTGTTGTGCTTGCCTTTTTGTGTCCAAGGCATTGAGACGACAGTGGTTTACTGGCCAGTCAAGCTGAAAGAAAGTGGCAGAGTGCTCTTCTTTCGTTTCCACCTGTGGGACTGCGGAGAAAATGCCTTGCGACGATTCGACCATCTGCTCCCGGTATGCATGACCCTCTTGCATTATTTGTAAAGAAATTTAATAAGTTAATCATTCTTTTCCTTACAGTCTTGTAAGGAGAAGGTAGATGCCGTTCTATTCCTCTTCTCCTTCACTGACAGAACATCTTTTGACGACCTCGCCAATCAAATTACAAAGTGGAAAGAATCATCTGGGGGCCCAGTTGTGACTTTGGTAGTTGGCACAAAGTATCCTTTCATACAAGTTGATCCATTTTCTATAGTTGACTGAATTCCATTTACTACATACGTTTGAATGCGATTGGTTAATAGGATGTGCACACTTGCGCAAGGTCAAAATTTAAAACAAAAATTTCCCTTGATGTTCTGCTCAGATTTGACCTGTTTATGCACTGCGACGTCTCAGAGAAGGACGTGAGGGGCTTCCAGGAGACGTGGCAGTTACCGGTGTTGCGCACGGGTGGCGTGGAAGAGGGAGATGGGCTGGATGCCGCCGCGCCACTTTTCAACAGCCTGGCAGAGAGTCTGTGGCATCAGGACTGCATCATGGCTGGACAACAGACGCAGCTGTGGACGGCGAGTCCAAGTTGATGCATAGAAAACTAAATTATACCGACTTTGGGACAGCACAACTTATTTTTCCCTTACAAAATACTAATTGGTTTCGAAGAAAAGCACTGATGTTGAGGCATTGAAAAATCAGAATGCATTGTACGTAGTACAGTGGTGCCCCAAAATACAAGCCACTCGAGACTTCCATCAGTCTGTCCGACACTGCCCCCAGGTGGCCACACGATAGAGCAGCACAATGGACTTTAAAATATTATTTATGGCATTATTTTGTTTTTAAAGTAAAATATTATGGAGTGCCATGTTTAAAGTTCCTAGCCTTGCAAATTAAACGCATTCTCAAGGCACTACATTTTTGCAGATACTGTAATGTATTAAATACAAATGCACCTTTATTACAGTTTCAACTTTTATAAAACAAAAACAAAAATATTGCTGGAGTGCCAGTCCACCTGTCATGAAATTAAACTACCAAGTAAATGCTTTATCTGCCTATTTCTGAACATGTGAGATAACAGTGGGGTAATTTACATACACCACACACTTTTCACAATTAAAATGAATTTCTTCATGTTGTATTGATGAGAAAATACAATTTTTATTTATCACCAGCAAATTTGAATGAACACTTAAATACATAAAAAATCTGATTTATAAAAAAAAAAAAAGGGGGGGGGGGTTGCCACTGTTCTGCCAAAGAGAACCCATCCATCCCTTAGTGTTCCATTAAAAAGGTCAGTGATTTCATTTTCAAAGTTAATTTCAGTTGTGATGATTGTCTTGAACTTTGTGTTTAGCGTGTTAGATTGCCACCAAAGTGTATGTGAATAAAAAAAATGTTTTTAAAGTGCAGCCCCCACCCCCCCACCTTAGTGTTCTATTAAAAAGGTCAGTGCTTTCGTTTACAAAGTTCATTTCAGTTGTGATGAGTGTCTTGAACTTTGTGTTTAGCGTGTTAGATTGTCACCAAAGTGTATGTGAATAAAAAACAAAAAAAAACAAAGGTGCCCCCCCCAAAAACAAAACAAAAATACCCTTTAGTCACCGCACTTCAGCACCCTCATCCACTGTTCCTTGTCTGACCTAGGCAATTCATAAACATTTTTAGGGGATTACTGTACCCCCGCCACCCTCTCCTCTTGTACCTGCTGTGCGCAATCAGTATCATGGCGGTCGCGTGTCCAGTGCAATTGCGAGAGAGATGCAAAAGAAAGGACTCTGGCGGTAGCCCGAGAGCTTCTGTCTTCAGGGGTGCGACGTGCACGTGTGTGGGAAATTTTGCGTGGTCCTCCACTAGGAAGCGCTGCTCCCTGGAATGAAAACGGAGATTAAATGAGCTTTTGAATGCAGTGAGAAGCAAGTACGACGATGGCACACTATAAGTGAAGTACTTTTTTGAGGAGAGGATCAACAAATCATTGAAGAGGTGAAGGTGGATGCCGGTGAGGGGCATTCTGGCATTTGGGCCGCTCTCGACAGTCAGCAGGCTCAAGGGACCCTGGTGCACCAAACACCGTCCGCTTATGACCAGAGGAATCGCCTGAAAGATGGTCAGAGATAGACGGGATATTTCTTCAGAATTAACCAAGCCATTCTTGGGGGATTTGGTTTTTATCCTGTTGGGGTCCCATGTTATCAGAGTGTGGTCTGCCAGTTGACCATTCCTGTATTAAAGCTAAAAATATATATTTTTGTTTTCTCTAAATCTTTATGAAAGTTGAATGTGTACATTTAAAAAATAAAATAAAAAATTATTCCAAATGTATTTGGGGTGGTGTGTATATTTAAATAATTAAAAAAAAAAGTCCTTCTATACTTCTGGAATAAACTGGGTTCTGCTGTTGCATCATTCAAAAAGTCTTACAAAAAAAATTAAAGTCCAACCTTCAGTTTGCCAAAATCCAGCAGCATCTCCAAGGAGACCAGTTGCTCGATCACTTTCATTTTTTTGACCCCCTCGTTGCACTCTGCAACGATCTGGTCCGAACAAAAACATCAAGCATGAAATTTTCTAATTTCTTTTCATTTAATCGCATATCATTAAAGCGACTGTACCTGATGTATGGCCTCTTTTGCTTTTTGAAGATATGACACAGCATCTGAATCCACTTCAGACAGTTTGAGGATATTCTGAGGGAAAGACAAAATGGACAACCAGATTTGTTAAGATACACCTGCACGATGTCATAAATCTTTTAAAAAATAGTTTCAATGGACACAATTTGTAAGGCATACATCAGTCCCCCACATTAACATCATGATGCATTTGTAAAAGGTGTGAGCAAGTGAACTAATAAACACAAAATGACCTCCAGAATGAGTTTAATGCGAGTGATCCTTTGAAAAGGAAGAACGAGGAAGGACTTCAGACTTTGCCTCTGGCACACCGGCTCGGCCTCCAGCTGCTTGAGACATGACACAAAGTCACGGTTCTGCCGCCTTGAGATGGAAGAAGAGCGATGAATGAAGATGAGGATAAATGGAAGCAGCAGGCAAACATGATTGATTGACACCTCGAGGTAGACTCACATCAGCCGCTTGATGAGCGCCTCCTGGTACATCATGTTGGTGATGTAGGGCACGTAGTGGGCGCGAAAGGAGGGGCAGTGCTCAAGTACAATGTACCCCAGCTGGGTTATGAACACACTCTCACCAAGGCGGCTTTCCAGTTCCATGAGAAACCTAGAAAAAGCAGATCTTTAAAAAAGGGCAGCGTGGATAGACTACAGCTCACACCAACAAGCACGATAAAAAACAGAATCATTCCAAACAGAAGCAGAGATGGCAAATCCAGGTCCAGAAAGTGAAAACTGCCACAGTTTGGCTTTAGCCCCTAATGCTAGCTAGCTAGCTCCCTAGCAGGTAAACAAGCACCCAAGGAGCTAGCTAGGAAGCTAGCTAGCTAGCAAGCAAGCACCTGGGGCTAAAGCCAAACTGTGGCAGGCTAGCTAGCTCCGTAGCAGGTAAACAAGCACCCGGGGAGCTAGCTAGCCAGCTAGCACCTGGGGCTAAAGCCAAACTGTGGCAGGGTTTCTACTTTCTGGACCTGGATTTGCCACCTCTGCATACAAGAAGGGGGCACAGTAAAGTTGCTCTTACTTCTCACTAGTGGCCTTCACATGACGGACGTTAGAGAACAAAGTATGATGCTCCATTTGGGACAAGGTGCTCTTGAGGGCCTTTGATGAGCAGAAGTGATCCACAGCGACACCCAGGCTCCTCAAGTAAGACGCCTCGGAGCCGATCAACTCAAACTTGGACTACGGAAAGAAAAACAAAATTACATTGGACATTTTGTGGTACGACTAGGAAACAATCAACTCTGTCTCGTGTGGAATTACATTTTTCAGGAGTCCTCTAATATTTGTTCAATTCAGCCATTTTAATAAAATGTATTCATTTTTATCTTGATTTTACTATTGGTTAAATGTGCAGTACTTTTTTTTTCTTTCTTTTAACTCAATTTTATGAAATTACTGTATCAATGACTAAAAGGTGGAGCCATATTTCGATTTAACATCCCCCCCCCCACACTTGTTAACAAGAGTATGAAAACTTTTACATTTAGAACAGATATAAAAATTAGTGATTAATCATGAGTTAACTATTGAAGTCATGCGATTAATTACAATTAAAGATTTTAATTGCCTGACACCCCCAATATAAATGAAAATGTCCCAAGGCACTTGTAGATAACCGTTCACACTTATGGACAATTGAGAGTCATCGATCCATGATTGAGTAGGGGATGAACAAACACTACACAGTGAGGCCGGAGTAGTGATTCGAACCCTGAACCACAGATGTGCTGACCACGAGAACATTGTACCATCACCCACAAATTCAATTCAAACCCACATCGCACCTCCTGAAGTCGAATCTGTTGGACCGTCAGACTGTTGAGCAGACCAGTCGCCTTCACCTCGTCCAGGTCTTGCCACAGGGTACACGGTGCCACGCGGATCACGTGGCGATCAGGAGTGGGCGAAGTTGACCTGGGCGAGCTCTGCCGAGGAGACTCTTGGGGGACGAGACGAGATTGGAGATTCTGCAGGTACTGGGGGGCGATCAACTCCGACAGGGAGGTCTTTGTGTTGAGTCTCTGGAGGTCGTCTCTGACCACCTCGACACAGTAGTCCTGGTAGAGGGGGACTGCACATTCGAAAATAAATAAATAAATAAAAGCAGAATACAAGTCTTTTGAAATATACAATATTTTACACTTACATTTGTGAATGTACTTCGACTGGAAGGACACACTGGGCTCTGGCTCTGGCTCTTGCTCTTCCTCCTCCTCCTCCTCCTCCAGCTTTACAGGTCTGACAGGCGATTAGTTTAGAAACCATACCAAATGAATCTACTACAGTCTTATATAACACCTACTCTTCTTCTGTGGTATCCTGATCCACTGGAGGGAACGAAGGCGATCCGTCTTCCTCTTGTCCGGGAGTCCAAAACAACTTATTCATTTTACCCAAATTCCACATTCCCATTGTGGCAACTGATCTGATGACTGATGAGATGTCTAGTAAAGGAGGACTAGAAGAAGACCGATTAGGATGAAATCAATTTTCCACAAATTAAAAAAAAAATAATAATAATAATAATAAAAAATATATATATTGTTTAATGTTTATGTACCTAGCTGGCTAATTTAGCCATACTGCCATGCAATTTTTCACCCTTTGAGTCAGCATTTCTTGACCAATTTTTTCAAAAGACATGTTGCCACACAAATATCCCGCTCGGCCTGTTAACTTGGCTGGCCATTCAAGTGCACATTTCAGCTTTGCTTATCTTTTGATTTTGCCATGGAGCTTGCCTGTAGGTCTGGCTTATTACAAACAGATTCAGACGCTAAAATAAGCCTGGCACTATTGAGGGACTGCACAAAAAGTTGTCATGGGGGGGGATGCTTTATACACTGCCAATTTGTTACGCAACAGTGGGGCGGAAATGGCTACCTCACAAAACAAAAGGTGGTTGTTTCAGAGAGCCAACAACAATGTTACCTTGACATGTGACAGTTCATTGCTTTTTTCTCCCCACTTGACTGAAGCTGTACATTGATGTTACTTGATCAATGCTCAGAACGTAAAAAAAAAAACATTATTGGAATTTGGATGAACCACTTTTTTTTGTACAAAGTATGCTCAAATAGTCACTTACTTTTGAATCTGGCTCTGGTCACTTTCTGGCTCCTCAGTGTTCAAGTGCTGCTCACTTGTGGTAGCCATAGTAGGAAACATAAACTTAAGTTGACTCCCTCTCCCTGGACTAGGGTCTTCAAAGAAGGCGAGCAGTTGAGCGAAGACGTCTCTACCAAAAGTGCTCCTACTGCTGCTGTTGGTGGTGGCTTCATCGGCGCTGTCAAAGTCAGCCATTTTGTCTTCGGGGCGATAGTCGTCCTTCTGATTAAATGTCCAAGTCAATTACAAAACGCACAGCAGGTGCGCTAATGTCGGGTTTAAAAAAACCAAAAAAAACCCTGACAAGTACATTGAGATTTTAAAGTAATCTAATTCATCTACATTTGGGATTTTACCTGTTTCAAGCTGCCAAGTCTTAAAAACAAATACAATTATCATTCCACACAGTATACAAACACTAATCCTGGTTTTATTTTGCCATTTAAAATATAATACAAGATAAACGTAAATAAATCATCGAGGGGAAAAAAACATTGTCTTCCAGATGACCCAGATAAAGCCATGTGATGACCGTTAAATTTTAAACCACATTGTCAGACAGAAAAAAAAACACATCAAAAATATACGTGCACCCGTCTTGATTTGACATACAAATGGCAAGCCCTAAAATTGGATTTTTGTGTCCAATGTTTTCTTGCTCTTATTTTTGATACAGATTTGTAAACTTGTATAATTGGCTGTATTGTGGCAATTATTTAGAGATTATACAGATATTCTTCCAACAGTAATTTTGCTACACAAACATTCAAGAAAATAACAAACGGCAAGTTAAATATTTCATTGTTGAACAATAAATGAGACCGTACGTGTCACTGCTGGATAACGGGACGGGGGTGGGGGGGGGGGCTGTTTGTGGAAATCACCCGAAGCAGGGTAAACACACGGCCAAATTGGAGTATTTTCCCCATTTTTCAATCAAAATCAGACAGATTATTATATGTCTCTTAAAAAGCAATTTCCCCTGCTAATTCTTCTTGAAAATGGTCAGGGTTGACGATCACACTAACAGATAATCAGGCCAAATTCAAAATGTTCTATCCCTTGCAAAGGCCTGATTATCAGAAGGCTCATAGAGATTATCCTGCCCTATCTCCAGTTGTGTCCACTCGATCAGCTCGCAATACAGTCGGGGTCAATATTCATAAAGCAGGGCAAAAACCTAACGATAATCAGGACAAATTTGAGTATTATGATCAGTCAGCAAGGCTCGATTATGGGACGTCTCTGAAATATTATCTTGTGTGCTAGCCTAAGTCATGGTCTCTGTGATTGCGTCAAATTTACAGCTATAGGAATGAGAGCCAATCAGGAAGCTGACTAGCTTCTTCTATTTCTTCCTCTTCCGTTGCTCTTCTTCTTTGTATTTTCCGGCAGTTTGGTTGTCCTGCAGTACCGAGCTGCCGCTCACGGGTCTATCTCGGTACTAAGACAGATACGTGGTTTGGTGGAGGAGACTCGCGATTGTCGATGGTGCGCAGTGTTGGCTATCTTGAATACACCACACTTGTCAATTATTTTCCCTCACAAAAAAAAAAAAATCAAGATGTCACAATTCAGTATGTGTACCCCGCTTGAGGATAAAGGGCAAATGATCAAATGAATGATTCTACAAAAACTGATGTATGCGATGCTGAATGACAAAGACAAAAAAATCAATTTATAGTATAAACCACCTTAAAACCATTGAGATGGGTGGTCGCCCAAGACGTCGGCATGCAAATACCGCACATATCCGCTATGTCAAGAGAAAGGATTACCAGTACTGTGACAGCATATCCCTGTTCAGACACATTCCCTGCAAAGAGGGTCACGGGACATCTGGATCAAAAACCAAAAGTGTAAAAGGAGACGAGACGTTGGTGGGGGCGGGCTTGGAGTCTTAGGTGGGCACGGTGATGCTGCGGGCCAGGAGCGCCAGCAGAGCCAGCTCCACAACCCCGTGCGCCTGCTCTAAAGCCTCTGCAGCATCGCGGGCAGAAAAACCTGCAGCCTGGATTCTCTGGATGTGTTCGGCCGGAAATTGTTCTGTAAAGGGTACAGGAGGTGGACCGGCGGCCGTGCCGGAGACAAGACTGTCCAGGTCGCTTGTGTCCGGTGCTCGTCCGTGTACATCCCTGCTCCCCTGCTGCCCCTCGGGGGGTTTCCTGAAGTCCCCGTCAGGATTGGGAGGACTTGCCGACTCGGGATTATAAATGCTAGCGTCTTTGTGTTCAGATGGCGGCTGTGGAGAATTTGCCGATTCGGGATTATAAATGCTGGGGTCTCTGGCTTTACATGGGGGCTCTGGAGGACTTACTGACTCGGGATGATCAATGCTGGGGTCTCTGGATCCATCTGGAGGCTCCAGAGGCCCCTCCGAAGGGTCTGCCCCTCCTCTCTCTGAGGGCTCACAAGCAGCAGTTGGTTTGGCTTTGGCATCGCTTGGTTCTCCTGTGGCTCGGGTTGGAACCTCTTCCTGGGGATGCGATGAGGGCCGGGGGGCACCACAGTTGTTGGAGAGCAGCAGTTCGTGGAGCTCCAGGAGAGCAGCGGCCAGAGACGGGATGGTGTCAGAGCCCTTGGGCTGATCTCTGCATGAGGAGTCCATTTCGACAGAGTCCGACTGGCACGGATCCGTTGTTTCGGACCCAGTCGCCTCATGGTCCATGGGTTGACTGTGTGCCAGTTCTGGGTAGGGGAGGGTGGACCTGTTCTCTACATTGGATGGTTCTGTAGTCCCCTTTTCACCACCCTCTGGACATGGAAGGGCTTCAGCTGATTGACCGGGTCCCAGGGCTTCTTCTACAGAGACAGTGTGATCTTCCAGAGGGGGAGTCTGGAGTTGATCCTGCTCTGTAGGCAGATGAGGCTTCTGGAGGCCAAGTTGGTCCGGTTCTGAGGCCCGCTCCACAGGGATCTGGGTGGACTCTGAGCAATCCAAGTCGGGGTTCTGGGGATGGTCGCTTGAGGACATTTGGTCTGAGGCTGTGGGTAGTGACAATGGCGGCGGCTGCGGTGAGGTAGTCTGTCCGTCTGCAGTGTCTTTTTTTGTAGAGAGAACAGATGACACAACCAAATACCGTGAGAAGGTGGCGCTTCATAGGAAGCTTTCAAGGAGTCCCAGCACTTCACTTTTTCCACATTTTGGTATGTTAGCATTATTCCAACGGATTAAAACATTTTCCCCATTCAAAATACTACACACAATGTGTGATTTTTGTGGGGGGTGCAATATTTTGCAAATGTATTAAAAAATTCAATAATTAAATCAAACCACCTGTACATAGACACATAGACAGTACCCACAGTCTTTGCCATGAATTGTGGGTAGTTTTTGAGGGGGGAAATATTATAATGAAATTAATCAAATAATGTAAATTATATTATAAATTACTAATAATAATATTTAATTCAAATTAGGGGTGTCAAAATGAGTGCGATAAAGTTCCTTTAACGCCACAAAAAATTTTATCGCGTGATTAATGAAATAGAAAGCCTGCACAGGGGGAATTCCAGTCACAACGCAGCAGACACGCCCATGTCAAAATTTTGCGGTAATAAATTGAGTAATAATGCATATATTTGTGGAGACTGGGGTCAAGTTGTATTTTACAATTTTAAAAATTTGCAGAATTTCACAAGTTACTTCATCTTAAAGATAAAATATATAAATATGAAAAGAAAAATGCACTGAGCTGACACCGTCTTACAAATGCAATTATGCCATCGAGTGGCAGGAAAAATGATCTCAACACAAATCAAGATCGCACTCGTTTTTTACGATTCTTACAATAAAGTAAAAATCTTTTATGAATCATTATGAAATTGCTGTATCAATGACAAAATTATGCAACCATCGTTCTATTAGTTTAAGATATTTCCACTTTTATGTTCACAAGCATATGAAAACTTCCCTTTACTATTGTGAATTTTATTGTACATTTAGGACATAAAATTTGCGATTAATCGTGAGTTAACTATTGAAGTCATGCGATTAATTACATTTAAACATTTTAATCACCTGACACCCCTAATTAAAATATATATTCAAATTTGAAATAAGCAACAGAACAAAATATGGAAAATGTTACAGCATTCTGTAAGGTTCTGAATACTAATTTAAATTGCTTAGTTTTTTTATGTTTAATAAACAAATAAAGGTTTTCACATTGACATATTGTCTGGATAGTGTCCAGATGGACTGTGCACGTGTCATACATACAGTGGAAGCTCTGAAGGCAAATGCGGAAATCAATCAAAAATCTTAAGTGAGGTTCTGCATAATGTCATCATAGATACAGTGTTTTAGTTTATCTTTGACTCATTTCATTTTATGGCAAATCTTCAACCACCACAAATGGTCGCAGTGAATCAGGAGTATTAAGAGAGGGGGAGGAGCAAAAGGCAGCCTCGTGTTGACTGGCGACCAATATTTCACCTTTGAGCCAAATGAGGACAAGTGCTATCAAATGTTGAAATGGGTTGAACATTTTCAAAATCTGAATAGGGTTTGACCTGAGAGATTCCACTGTCTGTTTGTACATTCACTTAAGTTAGTCTCCCGAGCTTCTCTTTAGCAATCCTCAAAGACAAGCTACATTTGGCAGTACCTGATTGTTTGGCCCCTCTCCAGCTGTCTCCATTTGCATCAGTGCTGTCCTGTTCAGGGGTTAAGGTGCACACCGCACACATCATGCAGAGGGACGGAGAAAGTTAGCAGTGGCACACAGTGACAGGACGTGCAGCAACCAAATTACACTTTTTCTTTTCGCACGGGTGTCTTTTTAACCTCATCGCTGTTACTGTACGATAAAACTACAAATCTGGTGTTAATAATAAATATAACATATACTTGTGGTACTTAAGTGATGTTGACAAAGCAGTCATTTTAGTCATTAGTTCAAGCATGTACACACAAAAAAATGGCTAATAAGCCCCATGTTGATCCGTTTCTCTTCAGTAATAATGAAAGGTGTTTGATTTCCTCACGTTTAGGTTATGGACAACTGAAGTCTACCAATCTACCTATCCACATAAACCCTCTTATCTACTTACCTATCTACCCATCTATTGATCCATCAATCTGTCCATTTTGGCTGGGTGATAAGGACTTTAAAAAAACTTCTGTTTTTTTCTGTTTTGTTTGTTTTAACAAAAATCCCATCCCAAAATGATACAATTCAAACCAAGTTTTGCTTTAGTTATATATATTTTTTTGCTTCAATTGCCCTGATGCTAAATACGTTTTTTTTCCCCATCCTCAGCATTAACTTTTACAGAAATAATAATAAATTCCTTTACAGATAATGTAAATAAGTAAATGTAAGCACTGTATTATAGGCAATTATTTGCAATTACAGTAAGTATCAATAAATGTAAACAAGTGTGTCCTCTTTGAAAAATTTCAGATTTGTTAAGAATAGGGGTGTCAAAATTAGTGTGTAAATTTCCGGTTAATTTATAGTTCCAATTTTTATTTTTTTTATGCGGCATTAATGACCGCCCCCTACTTGGAAAGCTTGTACTGGGGAAATTCCGGTCGCAACGCAGCAGACATGTTCACGTCAAAATGTAATAATAATCCATATATTTGTGGTAAACTGGGGTCAAGTTGTATTTTACAATACTGAAAATGTGCAGAATTTCCCAAGTTACTTCATGTTAAAGATTAGATCTTAATATGAAAAGAAAAATGCACTGTCACCAAGGTCTTATAAATGCAATTATGCCATCTAATAGCAGAAAAATGACCTCAGCACAAATCAATATCACACTTCTTTTTTTTTTTTACAGTATATCTTTTTTTTAATTTTAACTCAATTTTATGAATTATGAAATTACTGTATCAATGACTAAAAGATGCAGCCATATTTCTATTAGTTGAACATGTTTATGCTAACAAGAGTATGGAAACTATTTTAGTGTACATTTAAAACATAGATAAAATTTGCAATTAATCGTGATTTAACTATTGAAGTCATGTGATTAATTACGATTAAAAATGTTCATCGCCTGACAACCCTAGTTAAGATGCTAAATATGATCCTTAATAATTTAACATCATAAAAGGAGCTGCCAAACTAACTCCATGACTCGGATCGGCAGTTGTAAACCGAGGCCCTACATATCTAAGGTGATGGCATGACATGATCATGTAACAACAGGAATAACATTTATGTGGCCCATGCAATTGTCGTTCTAACAGAGAGGGGGGGGGGGGGGGGGAAATGCTCAAAGAATGAAACCAAGTCAAAGGTAGCGTAGACCATACATACCGCTTTCATGTATGGACCGCTGAAGCGCCTCGGCGAGCTCCCTATCTGCTATCTCTTCGGGCCGGCTTTCCTCGCGTCCCTCAGGCCCGTAGGCCAGCCGGGCGCAATCGGGCAGCTCGGCCTCGGACAGGAAGCGAGTCTCTGTGCCAGTTGTGCCGATGACAAGCACGTTTTTCTTCAGGTCGATAGAACACTACAAGACAAAAAAAGAAAAATGAAAAATAAGTCGCGTTCAGCAGACTTCGGGGTTAGATTTTGCATCCTAAAAGTGAGATGGTTCGTACCTGGTGTCTCTTGAGCATGTCCAAGCCGAGCAGCATGTCCATCGGCTGGTCCTCCAAGATGGAGAAAGAACAGGGAAGAAAGTCCCCTTCAATCTGGACCTGAGCTGCACGGACAAACACAAGAGACAGATCACATCAGCAGCACACAACGCAACCGTCCTTCTGATTGATGGACTCCACACAAAAACACCCACCCAAATGAACCCTGCCGATGATCTTCTGCGTGCCCACTCCCTTGGCGATGCCCGCCCAGCGCCGATCTACCAATCGCATGATGTTGCAGCGCTCTGCACAGGCTTGGCTCATGATGGTCATTTGGGCGCCTGAGAGACAAGACACCCCTTTGTTGGATTCATTTTCATTTTAGGAAAAGATTGAATTGCAATTTTTATGACAGATTTTGCAATTTCAAATTACCCAAGAGATTGTGTGAAGGAGGCAGTCCTTAAAGGTTTTTAACTCATTCCCTCCCAGCCATTTTCACTGAAGCAACCCCCTTCGCTCCCGGCTGGTTTACTGGATTTTAACTGATTTTGCAAGGCCCACAAACTATTGTGTACTACTGCTGTAAAAAAACAAAACATGGAACCTACCTACCTACCAAAAGAAAAATTTGAGTCTCTTCTTTCATCAGGACAAAAAAAAACACATTTCTATCTGTTTCCATTGTGCAGCAATTAGCATTAGAAAATAGCTAAGTTTCATCATTCTTCACAAATGTGTTTGTGAATAAGTGAGGGAAACAGCTTGTTGCAAGATGGCCCTGGTTGATCTCTTATACTCTGCTGCCACCTGCTGGCCGTTTTTGTAATAACTACTATTGCTGCAAGCATTCTTTTCAGTTCAGAGGCTGCATCAAAGCCTTCTGTAATATGCTAAAGCATAAAAAAAACATAAAAACATAAATACTTCTTTTGGAGCATAGTAATATTTCAAAAAGAACATATTTATATGTTTTGGGGAGCAAATGAGTTAAAACTTTCAATATAGCAAGCTTGCCGTCATACAAAATTAGATAATTATATGTAGTGTTCCGGTATGCAAAAATACATTCTTAACCAACACATTTTCTAAATTGTACTAATGCACATGTTATTTGTACATAAATGTAACATTATACGTTAATATATTTTCCCCATATTTTTGAGGGCTTGGCGGTATGGCTTGAAATTCATATCAGGGTATACATTTAATCCCTTCACAGTAATGGCGTGTGTAAAATATAATGGCAGTATTTCTGATGAGTTAAAGGTAAATATTTTCAGTTAAATGGTCAGTAAGTATATTTATTTCTCTCTTTGCGTCTGCTTATGTAATTAAATCAATTTAACATATAAAAAAATACATACAGTGCCTTAGAATAGCTAAATTGATTTTCAAAAATAAGATTATTATTGTGTAGCGCTCAAAACATAGTACTCTGTGGTGCAAATAAACACAAATAACCTTCAGAGTATTCTCACTAAGTAGCTGTTGTCCTATTTTATCTCTAAATACTTATTAATTGTAATATGAATTTGCTGTTCTTTACCTGAGTCGACAAACGCTTTCACAGGGTGCCCGTTGACTTTGCAGTTAATGTAGAGCATAACCACCTGCCCGAAGCTTTCTGGGGCCTCCTCCATTGCAATGGTCATATTTTCTTCTACATTGTGCTGCCTGCAACGTGCACACGTTCAAGCATTAAGCGAGAATGAAAACATCCGTCAAACTGCTTCCGCTCATTCGTATTTGTTCACTTGACATTGACAACGGGTAGAAAAAAACCTGATATCCTCCTCGATCTTTGCCTGCGCTTCCAAATCGAAAGGATCCGCAGTCAGCAGTCGGATTCGCTCTTGCTCCCGCTTGGCTCGATCCTGCTGCTGCTCCAGCAGCACTTTGGTGAAACGTTCTGAAGACAAAACGAGACGTTTAACCCAACGTCAGCTGATGACATACACAGTAGAACCTTGCAGAGTAAACTAAGCATGGGCTAGTATTACATTCTGACACTGATGAGCCAAAATATCACAGTACTACAATTAAAGCTCTGGCGAGCTATTGTTAGAACAGACCCATACGCTACTCGTGTTGTCCTTGGGGATAACTTGTACCCACTGGCACTATACTCAAGGGTTTCGTGTACGTCAGCATAGCTACCCACCTAGATCTCCGCTCAGCAAGGCCTCGGCGAGCGGCGGGTTTCGCTCTTTCAGGAGGGACAGCTCGTGTGGATTGGACAGGAGCATCTGCTGGAGTAAGGCGGGGTCGTCAAGCCCCTGAGAGGAGGAGCCGCGAAAGGCTGGCGGGTTAAAGGTGGAGGGTTGCGCGCTGCTCTGTGGCTGTTGCTGAGGAGGTGACGGCTGCTGCTGCTGCTGCTGCTGCTGCTGTTGTTGTTGCTGCTGCTGCTGCTGTGGAGGCGGCGGTGCGGCCTCTTGTTGCGTCGGCCTGATATTACTATGGGGAGCGGTTGAAGTGGAGGCGCCAGGGACTGTGATGGAGCGAAAGTCGATATGGGGCAGACCTACAGGGCGAAGGTTAGCGAATATGACAACAATAAAGGCTTGATTACTAAACAGAATACAATAATACAAATACAGGCCAGGTGTCCTCAGTTTATTAACTTTTCTTCCAGCCTGGCGGCCCACCAGGCTTTCCTGATAATACATTCATTCTTGCTTTAAATTTGCTCTTGTGGTCTCCACCTTTTCTCTCACAGATTACATGACATGTTCTCACCTGGGAAGGCTGGCTGAGTGGGTGGCGGCCTTCTGTCGGCTTGTCTGAGGACCACCACGTCTCCATCCTTCACACCGTAAGTCCCTAAGGCACGAGTGGGGTCTTTTAGGATCTGCTCCACATAGGAGATCTTAAAAAAAAAAGAGGAAAAAAAGACTGTAAACACACAGCATTATGACCGTGTGAAATATCTTAATGAGTTGGATGGAAAATATTTATTAATGTGGTTGTGCGGCGGCTTACAGTGTGACACCATACACAAAGAGCACCAACAGCTACTGTATATGTTGACTCTAGTTTAAAAAAAGAGGCAACCACAATATAGAAACAGTTCTTGGTATGATGCAATCCAGTTCTACATCGCTGTAAACCACTGTACAACCACAACAATAAACATGGGTGTTCAATTCATCGCTTTTGGAATTAATCAATTAATTGTGACACCTTTGCATATAGATTGTTGGGTAATGTCTGAATTTGCACATTACTATTCTTACATATAGGTTTTTTTTTTCTATTTGGCGATCATTTAAAGATGATATAAAATGAGTTATTCTCCAGTTACTTAGTAATTGAATAGAACCCCCCACACACACTGAAAGCTGTTTTTGCTGTGTACTGTTTTTACTTATAATATGGAGGAGTACTTTTTACTTTATCTTGAGCCATTTTTACTTTGTAACAATGCTCTGAGCAACGTTTTCTTTAAACCCCGTTAGCTTCACTAGGTTGTTTGTGACAGTACTCAATAGTAAAATTTGGAGCCACTTGGCCCACCTCCGTTTCGTACGCCACACCGTGATTTTGTTGTTTGTTTAGCCATTAGCCTTCGCAAACAGACCTGCGATAGTCTGACGTGAATCCCATGAAAATTCGTTTCAACAACGTGAATTACTCCACACATGCAACTGACACAAACTGAGTACGGATTGTTACTAACGCTTAATAACGAACAGACTGTGGTTGGCGAATTCCCCTGCTTGGGTCTCAAAACGTATGCAAAAGTATGATTCATGCTAGCAAAGGGCTGGGCTGGGCTAACTAGCCACAAGCTAGGCTAGCTCGGCGAATGTGGAGCGTAAAAGCTCGCCGCCGGGTGTCCTTACCTGAATTTCCCCCGCCGGGATTCCCGATTCGAGTTCACAAAGTGCCACAAAGTCTCTCAGCTCCAGCTCCGGGGACACATCGAGGGCGAACGTGGTTTCTTGGCGATCCCTCGGCGCGCAGAAAACGGTGACCAGCATCGCTTAATTTTGCAAGCAGAATCGGTCGGCAAACCGCTGCAACATAAAGGCACTTACTGCATTTCCTTGATTCGCATAGAAGAACGCCGCATGATCATGTTGGATTTGAGTCACTATTTCGGCGTAGTTCACGCCACGAAACCGTCAAATGGAATGCGTGGATCTTAACCCAAGATAGTGTGTGTTGCGCACTTACTATTAGGCGTATGATGTGACAGTAAATCATTCAAAAACTCCAACATCAAGAAATGTGCTTATACTGTATTCGCCCTGCGATGCCGTAGCTCGCCCAGCTGGCTTTTACGACATGCCGCATAACGGAGCTTTAAGTCGTAAAAGCAGATTTATAATCTTCCACTGGTACATACGACATTATTATCACGTAATAAAATGAAAATATGAAACTACATTACGTAAATAGAAAAGATGTTTAACACAAACACACACACACCAATTTTATTAATTATTTATCGGAGATCAAATACATGAATATATGTATATATATTTTTTTTTTGATTATTATTATTATTATATTATTATTATTATTCAAGTATATGAATATGTTATAATAATACAATGACATGCTGGCTAACAAAGAAAATATATAACAATAACATATAATATTGTTTTTATTTTTCACTCATTTTGTATATCCTTCCAAAAACATGCATGTTATAAGTTGATTAAAGACTCAAAACCCACTTCAAAATTGGCCATAGATGTGAATGTGCGTGTGAATGGTTGTTTGTCTATATGTGATTGACTGGCAACCAACCAACCCATGCAGGGTAGGCTAAACCCCAGATCTCGCACACTGTTAGATGGGATAGGTTCCAGAGGTTGAAACCAAACCCAGCAAACATGTGAACCGTGACGGCCGAGACCTGTTACAGGTACTGTGATCTCGCTTTCAGTCGACAGCAAGTGCATGGCAAAATGGCCGACTCGGAGATGGATAAAAACGAGTGAATTTTGCTGCTTAATTCTTATTCCACAAACACAATATTTATCAGAATGCCGTGCTTAGCTCAGTGGACAAGCAAATAACACATTATTGTCAAGGAAATCTTTGACTTAATTTCCCCTTTAAAAAGTTAATTTAAAAAAATCTAATGCATTATGAATTTATTCATTTGCTTATAACAAAGAAATATTTTTTTAGTCATGCAATCTGTGATCAATGTGCTAAAAACAGCCATAGACCGCAATCCTTATTCCATACATTTATAAATTCTTGTCGCAGTGTTCTCAAATGCCGCCTTTTGTGGCTACCTTGCAAAGATTAATTAAGATTGCGTGGTGGCTTGGTTTCCATATAGGCACATATGCAAAATACCATGATGTCATGTTCTTACCAGCAAAAAAAGATGGCATAGTTTCCGTTAAGCCGCAGACAGATGAAGATGAAAAACAGACATTAAAAACATGAATAAATTGTACAAAATGTTGTATTTTTTGTTTACTGTCTGAGTTGGCGCCTTTGCAGATGTGGAAAAAAAAGAATACTATTTTTATTTTATTTTATGTAGCTTCATTTATTGTATTACTGTATTTTCTTATATTGTTACTTGAAAAAAAAGAAAAAGAAAAAAATCAGCACTATATTAAAATGTTTTTTATTGTTCTAATTTTGTGAAACTTAGTAAATTATTTTACACATAGTTACAAATATAGGGATTGCTAATTGTATTATGATACAGGGAAAAAAACAAGTTTCATTATTGTGACATCTTTCTCATTCAAAAACTGTTGACGGCATTATAATAAATCGTACATAAGTACAAATATGTACATATTTTTGTCATATTAATGGATTAATTCTCACTCAACCAATTTCCGTTATCACTCATCATAACCCAGATAAAACAGTGTGTCATTGTCACACAGGAAGTGATATTCATGAAGTGAGTGACATGTGGCTCACATAAGTAATTTCCCAGTATGTTCATTCCCTCTCGCAGAGCTTCTTTCTGTGGTATCAACCAAATACAAAACATGGTTCTTTTCCTCAAACTGCTCCTCCTGAGTCTGACTTTTAACAAATTCCATGCTGATTTGGATACGTTCTGTCCTAAAGGTAAATTTCTGATTTAGTCTAGCTTTCTAATGCTACTTTTTGTTACCGATATAAGAATCTACTTACCATAATTGCTGTCTTTTTCTTCTCATCCAAATTAAAGGCACACTGATTAAAATGCATGGCGCAACTCCGTCCTGTGAGGCATGTCCTGAAGGATACCACCAGCCTGTAAAGAATTACTCCAAACAGTGCAAAGCGTGCACAAAGTGTGATGAAGGTATGCCAAGCTGTGAGTGCTTTCTTGACATGGAGTCTCACTGAAGTATGTGGTTTCCAAATTTCAAACTGAATTGAAGCAAAACATGTTTTTGTCTTAGAGTCGGGAAGTAAGGTGACAGAGAAATGCACAAAGGTGGCGGACACGATATGTGAGTGCCGAAAAGGATTCGATCCGGCGGAAACTGATTTTGCTACTTGCGAATGCCGCCTTGGATTTGGGCTACATTATGGAGGTAAAGTTGGAAGCAAAACGCAACCAAATGTGGCCTACAGCAGTGATTCCTAGTCTTTTATTGAACATGGGTCATATTTTACATTAGAAAAATCTAATGGAATAACACCAAACAAAAGTGCCACAAAAAGTATATTGAAATAATGATGCACTTGTCTCAATTTACTCACAAATTTACTTAGTGAGTTAGCTTTATTTATTGAGCATTTATTAAATTACATAACAAGTAGCATAGCTTTATTGCCATCAAGTGGAAGAGTATTTAATTGTTCTGCCTGTCACTATACGTCGCTGGCATAGATAGGTGAACAAACAGGTCCCCGGTCCTGGTCATAGGCAAACTAGGTGATCACCTAGGGCGCCATCTAGTGGAGGGGGCGCCAAATTGCAAGGCAAAAAAATTATTTTAAAAACAAATGTTTTCAAGTCAAGTTTATTTAAACATTTATTTATGTAAACAAATATATAGTCAATGTATTCTTTTTTTGTAGTTGTTTGTGAAATTTGGAATTTATTGTGTTGTGTGCTATTAATTACTATATCTATGTTATTTATTTATTTATTTATTTTTGTCAACAATTAGATTTTCGCCAAGGGCACCAAATCACTTAGGTTGCCCTGTGAATAAAGATACATTACTTCTTACATTACTAGCAAATAATTTTCGGACTAAGTGAAATTGGGTAATTTCCTCATTCCAGCCAATTGAAGGAGCTCCTCTCATCCCCTTTAAATTCAACAAATTCAGTGCACGGAAACGAACTAACATAGTTGGTAAATTTGCGATGTGTTTAACAGCACGTAAATTGGAGACGCGGGGCTCTATTTTCGTAGACAGGCAAAAAACAGGCGTCTCAGTTTTCGTTTTTGCGCAAGACAAGTCTGCCCTGTTAAAGGCCATGTTGCCATGCAGGCCCAATACCTCCTACGTAAAGTCTACGAAAATACCAAAAGAAAGAAAACTCCGCCCATGCACAGTTAGACTGCACTTTGCGCCAGACTTGCTTTGGGAACGAAAATAGGCCCCGCCGCATTGTCCAGTAGAAAGGTTTCTACCTTATTCCGTTCTTTAGTAATTACCATTTGATATTTTCTGTTTAGTTACGTTCTGTAAATTAGATTTAATGTAACAAAACGCTTTGATTATTCATGTCATCCTTGAAAACGTTCTATTTCCTAAGATCCGCCATGTTTTCATGTAACTTGATACACTGGGAGCCCATTGAAAAGTGATACAATGCTGCCATCTGCTGGCCATAGTTAGTGGGTGTTATTGGATTATTCCATCCCATTCACAAAGCAGCGCTGCACAAGACGTTGTACTGCCCATTGAGAAAACAAAACAAAACGTTGTTGACGTCAATTGATGTTATGGCGGTATACAGTGGGCGTGTCTTTGCAGGTGGAAACAGCACATTTAGTAGAAATAAATAATTCCCATAAGCATTTAGGTGTGCACATCGTAGTTATGTTTAATTGATGTTAGGATGCCCATAAAAAAGATCCCTTGTAAGGCGTTGTATGATTGTATCTTCTACTTCTTCTTCTTCCAGAATGCTCAAAATGTGAGGATGGCTCCTTCAACCAACGGCCCAACGGCCCTTGTATTAAGTGGAAAGAGTACGTCGCAGTTGTCCATTGCAAAAAACAACAAAAGCATTATAAAAAAATGCCCTCTCTGCGTCCATATCAGGTGTAAATCTGGCGTGAATGTCAGTGGGAACAGCACCTCTGACGTCATCTGCATCGAGGAAGTAAATCACCACCCACACAGCTCTCCCACAACAAACCACACCGTATCTGTCATCACCCCACAACATGAGTGGGACCAAAGTCATAACGACGCTCAGCTTGAGACAACCACCAACGCCACCGCAATATATGACGTGCCATCTCGGGACAATGTGCAACCGGCCCCTCCTTCAAACGCCACCGGCCACCTCATTGGTAAGCTCCATTTGGATTGATGTTATTAGTGACGTCCATTGTTTTGATTGTACATAACATGTGTTCTTCAGGCGTGGCCTTTGTCGTCTTTGCAATTGTTGCACTGGTTGTTCTCAGTGTGATGGCCTGCAAAATGCGCGGTACGACTTGTGTGAGGAGACGGCCGGCGGCGCAAAGTATGTCTTTCACTTTCTTGGACAATAGATAGTATTCACTGACGTCACAGGATCGCGAGTCGGCCCCCCCAACTTTCCAGCGGACTCAGCTGTGTTTTTATTGTGTTTACACAGAATTTTCTTTTGTTATTGATGAATGTCACCCTCAGCTTCCTCTAGCGTTACTTGTGTAAGCAAAACGTATACGGAAGATTTAGCTCAACACTCAAATGTTTGATTAGTGGTATCGATTGGATTACAAACATTTGCCGATGTTACTTTCCATATCGGACTAGACTACAATCCAACATCCCGTATGTTCTCAGGTAGGATGGCTCGATCCCCAAACACGGACATTGTTGCATCTTCTGTACTTTGGCTTTTATTGGTTGCTATGCGCATTTATCATTTGGGAATTCAAGGTGAAAGATGGATGGATGGGTGAATCTCGGGTTATTTTTAAACCAAGTTAGATAATTCCCCGACCGCGCTAGCTACTAGCGCTAGCATGTTACAACAAAAACAACAATATTTTCATGCACTTTAACAATTTAAACTTTTGGGCTGCTGGGAAAGGAAAATAGAGACATTAAGGAGGGTGTTTGGAGAGATCTAAAAATGGAACATCTTGACCACTTATTAGCCAGAGCTAGCCACGGCTAGATGCTCACATATATCAAGATCGAATTTTGGTAAAAGCTTTTTCACCATCTGACAATGACACTTACCTTAATCAAAATAGTCACAATACACTTCGGTAGACTTTGTCGGTTGGAAATCCTTTTGATTTATCTTTGCAATTCCGGACTTTTCTTTGTCCATTTCTATTCGACATTCCATGGACCCGTGAATGGCACACAATGTGGGGCACATAACGTCATGTGAATACTATCTATACAAGGTCAAAGAAGTCAAACTACAACACATTTTCTGTCTAGCTGCGTTTATTTGTGCTAGCAGTGCTACAGAAACTTTCAAACCAAATAAAAATGACATTCACGCTCAAAATATTTCCTGATTCTGTTTGTTTCTATCAGCGGATTCGCTGTGTCGCAGACCCATTGAAGAAAGTGGCGATGCACATTTGCTCCAACCTGAATACAAAGGAGCCTTAATCACCTGTTAAGTATCACGCCACATGTTCATAAAATCTTCTTTTCAATATTATTGTGAGACTAGCCTGAGATGTTTGCATGTTGTGTCCTACCTCACTTAACTGCTACTGGATGGATATTAAAGTAGCTGCAGGTTCTTCTGTTGTTCTCCAAATTTAGTTGATTTTCTTTTTTGAATAGAAAACACTGTCATAAGTGTTGTCTGTAGCGTGTGGGCGCGGGGAATTCTCCCAATGACATCAAATGTGTTTTTTTCCGCTTTGCAAAATGTTATCTCATGCATGTTTTCATTGTAACCTCGCACAGTAAATGTGAGGAGATTTATGACAAGCCTGCCTGGTCCTCTTATGTTCTCTCATATGTGATGTGTGTGCATTGCAGATGCTCACGTAATTGCCTTTTATGTTGAATGTTAAATGTGTAACATTAAATGCATGGTGAATGGCTGAGCAACGTTGGATGGAAACTCAATTATGATGCTTCATTGTTTTCAACATAACTTGAAACTTGAGTGTACAGTAAATTCAATTATCTTCGATGCAAAAAAATTCATGAATAAACTAACCATAAAGATGTGCAAAAGCGTGTGTGAGGATTCTTTGTGTGGGTGAAGTTGTTGGCCTTCAAAGAAATATACATGAGTTGTGGGTTGTATCGGGTTAGTGTCGCTTTTGAAAAGTACAGAAACTTTACTGCAGCAAAACTACATGCATGTCTAACAAATACTTAAAAAAATACAAAGCTTTATTTCCACCAGACAAAAACACATTCTACAGCCATTCAAATGATGTTAATATATATATATACATATATATATATATATATATATATCATGTATTTGATCTCCGATATATAATTAATAAAATTGGATTATTATTATTATTATTATTATTATTATTCAAGTATATGTATATATATATACATAGACAGAGAGAGCGAGATACTATATGCTATACTATACTTTATACTATACTATACTATAGTTAGTGCCTTTTAAGGCATATCTAAATTGTCACCTACCTGTAATGACATGTTACATGTGTTTTACTGTCAAATAAATACAGAATATTATTTTCAATAGACTCTCTGCTTGCTGATAAACAATAACCAGGGGAAATATCACATTTACATCCATCTAGGCACTTTCCCCACATGTAACTGCATCTGAAACTGAACAGACTATCACAAATGCACTGAGCACTGATTTTTTTTCTTTCATTATTATTATTTATGTATTTTTGTTTGCCGCTTTGAAAGTCTGATGAATAATATTCATCACTTTCCTCATAGTGGGAAGCCAAGACTCCTCCCACAGTCACCATAAAAACTTTACGCATAAGAGGAGCGCTGTCAATTATGGTCTCTCTCCACTCCTCCTTAGCAGCTCTTTATGCTTTGTGCATTTGTATTGTCAATTATGCGGCAGGCTCAAGCTGTTCTGATCCACGGACAACCGCTGTGAATGGTAATTGCTGCAAAATGTGCCCTCCAGGTAAGATGCTCTGTAAAAATCAACTTGAAACATTTTCTTCACAGGTGACTTGATGCCTTCAAAGTGAACACAAAAGTCTGATCGAATCTATTTCTGATTCAAAGGACAATATATGGAGGACTTCTGCACAAATACAACAAAAACCGTCTGTCGCCCATGTCCAGACAAATTCTTCTCTTCACAATACAATATCTTTAACAAATGTGCGCCATGTGAGTCGTGCCAAGGAGCGCATAGAGGTAAGAACTTCTTGAGAAAGTGATGCCAACCAATTTGTGAAGAAAACCATAGTGCACGGGAGGAAGACAGATCTTATAGGATGTGGTTGGATTTATTGTCTCTGGACAGATTATGAAAAGAAATGTTCTCCAACCACAAACGCAAAGTGTTCGTGTCGCCCTGGTTTCTTGTGTTTCGATGACGCATGCTCACAGTGTTTGGAAAACCCATGCGATGTTGGCGAGAAGGCGGTGAGGACAGGTAAGACTGATGTTTTGAGCTTTGGCCCATTTTGAAATTGTCAAGAGTCCAGAACCAGAAGGGGTAGTTGAAAGGCTGCGATATAAAGACATTAAAAAATATATATAGTTTGACCCCTTCCACACTTTAAACCTTTTAAAATAATTTTTGATTCATTCTTCTTCGGGAGCTTATCGAATGACATCACAGCGAGGAAACAAAATCTCTATCGCTTAAGTGGCAAAGCATGCTTGCTTGAAGTTATTTGTCACTCCCATTTGAGATTGACTTTTAACTGCCATACAGTATGAAACAAAAGAAGCCAAAACATTATCGAACAACATTTTGCCATCATATACTTCAGTATAAACCCGTAAAATACAACCGTTGATGGCAGAGGTGTGAAAGTTGAAACGCGATAAAGTGGGGATTCAATCTGTCCAATCTTTATGATCTGCTTAGAGCTAATATGGCTCAAGTGCCAGCCATGCCGTGATCAGGAATATTTGGATGTGAAAACGAATAGCTGCACGCCATGGACACAGTAAGAAAATCCATGACAAGCTATAATGACATACATACATTACCGAATGGCAGTTAAAAAGTATGTTCCTTGGTCAACAGGTGCAACATGCTAGGACTTGTGGTGAACTTTCCAGGAAACAAAACGCATGATGCAGTTTGTGGCGTACATGGTATGTAGATGCAAACTTTTGGCATGGTTTGTATTTTGCGACTTTAAATGTACTTTCACAAAAACAAGTCAATACCAACATAAGCATTGAAAACGTATTTTCTGAATTTCAGAATGTAAATTACAGAGTACTTGTTGCCACTTGTTTTCGCTCTATTTTTCCCGTCACCCTGAAATTAGCTATTTTTGAAGGGGCAGTCTGTCTCGTGCAAATCAGCCAGGGTAGCATCAGTATTGCATTCCCGCCAACTTGGCTTTGACTTGGTCTCAGTTTCTGAGATCCTCACTTCTCTCATGTTGACGTTTGCGATAATGCATTTTCAGCTGAACTATGATTTGATTCCTCACCAGATAGAGATGCACTTTTTGTGTCCCTTGGCGGATGTGCTGTGCTGGCTCTCGTTCTTCTTGGGATCTTGTCTCACACGTGTATAAATGTTGCAAAGAAATGTAAAGCAGGTAAGTTTATGGTCATTTAGTAAATTAAACTGCTCGACCATCCAAACCAACGTATGATATGTTAGTTCATTAGAAGTTTGGACGTACACACGTACTGGCATTTGACAGCCATTTTCTTTTCAACACAGTATTTTTTTTAATTTTTAATTTTTAACATTGTAACCGCTGTGTAACTTCTTACTGATTCAACTTCATCATTTTTTTAAATCTCAACCCATTTTCACCACCTTAACAGTTTCATCCAATTTTGAGCATTCCGTACTGATTTCCAACATTTTAACAGATTTTTTTAAACACCTTTTAATATCTTTATTGATTATTAAAAAAATCTTAGTTTTTTAAAACTTCTTAACTGATTTTTACATTTTAGATGATATAAGGTGATGTTTTTTTTAATGATTTGAAATTCATTGAATTGTGTTGTTTTAAAAGCAGAAGGTACAAAATGTGCAATCAAAGATTCAGAGCTCGTAGTAGGCAACACACAAGCAATATAATGAAACAGAGACAGCGCATAAAGCGAATAACTTAAAAATCTAGACAAAAGAGAAAACGAAAACAATGAAAAACTAATAAATAATAATCACAATGATAATAATAGGTAAATATAATAAAATATCACCCAGTGAGAGGATCCATTAACTGTTAGTGTCAGAAAGTGTAAAGGCTCACTAATGCTGCTATTTTTTTTAAAGAATCTGATGCTACATTGTGATAGAAGGAGCAGAGAGAGATTTCCAATGGGACAAGATTTACTGCTTTATAACATTTTAACAAATTTGTAACATTTTAACCTATTTTTAACATCAGAATCAGTTTTTAACTCATTCACTGCCATTGACGGCTTTAGACGTCAAAAATTCATTTGAACTATTTGTGTTAGTTTAAATTTTTTTTCCACTTTTAACAAGAGTATAAAAACCTAGAAAAAAGTTGTTATTGTACATTTAGAACAGATGTCAAATTTGTGATTAATCGTGAGTTAACTATTGAAGTAATTTGATAATTACAATTAAAATTTTTAATCGCCTGACATACCTCATTTCTAACAATCTTTTCTTTTCTTTTTTTAAATAATCTTTTTTCAAAAACCAAATTTTTAATAATCTTTTCTTTTCGTTTTTAAAATTATGTTTTTTCAAAAAAAATAAAAGATTATTAAAATATTATATCTGGTCTAAATGTACAATATTTTTTTCTTACTCTTGTTAACAAAAGTGGAAAACAATGTTAAACTAAGAGAAATAGTTCAAATGAATTTTTGACCTCTATAGCTGTCAATGGCAGTAAATGAGTTAACATCTTTTAACACCATAACCTATTTTTAACATCCTCATCGATTTTCAACACCATTTCCAATTCTGAACATCTTAACTGATTTTCATCATCTTTACAAATGTTTAACATCTCTATGGATTTTTAAATCTTAACCTACAACGCTGACTTGGATTGAAAATGCTGAAGTTCGGTCAATTATCAGTATGTGTGTACCCCGTTTAAGATCAAGCTTCCCACTATGTGTGCTTCAGACCCTCACCTGTCCATCATGGAGGAAACCGGGCTCCAGCAACTCATGAGCCAGACCGATTCCAAGAGAAACCCCTATGAAATAGTCACCACCTTGTCATAGTGATAACAAAAGCAGTGTATTTACTTGGATTGGCTTGGGAACCACATACCTCTAGTGACAAACGTCTTGTAAATATTTTATACTGTGCTTGTTCGTTTGTATGTACTTTTTGTTGTTTTATGCCACCAGCAAGAGAGCGTGTTGATTGTATGATTATGTAAAAAAAAATTCGGAAAAATCTGATTTGGGGGGGGGGGGGGGGGCAGATTACTGTTACTTAAAATTTATTTTAAAAGTTCAGCAGCAAAAATGCAGTATTTTAGCTTATATTTGTGTTAGACCCTGGAACCAGGAATGTGTAATGAAGCCAAACTAAGAAGACCACACTTTTTTAAACGACTTTCATCAGGAAAATATACGACTTTAAACATGAATATACTGCTGGGCGTTGTGCTCGAATGTAGCTGCCGGATGTACAATTATAAATGGGTAATGCTACGAACTATGCCCTCCAGGTAAACTTGACACATTTTCTTTATAGATAACTTGATGCCTTCAAAGTGAACACAAGAGTCAGATTTAATCCATATCTAATTCAAAGGATAATATCTAGAGGAGTTTGACAATAGACAATAAACAAAGCCCAATACAATGATTATTTAGTGAAGAAAATAGCGCATGGAGACAAGAAAGAGCTCACAGGAAGTGGTTAGATTTTTCGTCTTACAACATAATACAAAGGTAAAAATTTCCCCAACCACACATGCAAAAGTGTTTGTGTCACCCTGGTTTCCTGTGTTCAAGAGATATGTGCTCGCTGTGTGGAAAATACATTCGCTGCTGCTGGCGCGAAGGCGGTTAAGACAGGTAAAACTGACCTTTTGATCTTATTATTTATTTATTTTTTAAATACCCATTTTTAAATGATGAATATAGTGAGTCCCCAGGGATACATTCCAAACCCACCTGCGATAGAGAGAAGATGATAGAAAGATACTTTTTGTTATTATTTTAAGCAGCTGCGGCATTACATCATTAACATCCTGTACATGTGCACCTGCTTGACAGCAAGTGCTACCTACATCTGTTTATCATGACATGGCAAACCACGGGAGTCAGAGGTCCCAACTTGAGTCCACAGTGGCTTCCATGGTGGCCTGTTTGTGCCTTCTCACCATCACAATGACTCAAGCAGGATGGCGTGCGGCAGGTGATCAATTTTGGCTTTGGACAAGTTTTGGGGTCATCTGAATCCCAGACAGATTTAGGGGACACTAGGTTATTTTCCTCAAAAACAAGTCCAAAACTGAACTTCATGTGAAGTAGACCACATTTCACTTGTTTTCATTTGTTTAGTGAGATAAATTGTTTGAAATGCGGGCTGGCCTGGTTCTGAGCTTCGCCCTGGTGGTTCCTCCCTCCGCCTGTAGCGGCGCTAGCTCACCCCTCTGCCCCAGACTGGCGATCACATGACGGGCTGGCTGACTCCCATTTCCCCGCCCCCCTTCCCCTCCCGAGCTGGAAAAGCCCAACCAAACATCTGACAGGGAGGGAAGAGGCGATCCACCACCGACTTCCCAAGATGCTGGCGCTAATAAACCGGCTTCTAGACTGGTTCAAGTCCCTGTTTTGGAAGGAGGAGATGGAGCTGACCCTGGTCGGTCTTCAGTATTCGGGGAAAACGACGTTCGTCAACGTAATCGCCGTAAGTCTTCACCTGCTAGCTACGGCTAACTAGCCTAATGCTAATAGCATTAGCGCTAATGATGGGAGAACGATGACTCGTAAGACGATCGTCGATTTAATTTGCTTTTCTGCGGCTCAGACATCATGTAATATTACGCCGTTGCGGTCCAACCTTCATTAAAAAAAAGTTTTTTTAAAGCGTCTCATTGATTGTTAGGAGTTGAATGAGTTAGGCTTGCTAGCACGATAAGCTAAAGTGTTTGGCTTTTGAGTTTATGACGAGAATAAAGCTGTCACCAATAAACGTAAAACGTTTCAATTTCCCGTTAAAAACGCGATTCTGACTTTATTACATACAAATTACACACATAAAGTGAAATATATTATGAAGTTAAAATTTTACATTTTCGAGACTAAATTAATTGTATTATGAAACCAAAGCTATATATTATCAAATAATAAATTATTTATTTTTAAGTAATTTATACAACATTAAAATAATAATTTTTTTAATGAGAAAGTAGTTCATTTTCAAGAAAGTAGGTTTTTAAAAATGGCATATTTTCAAGATTAATGTCTCACGAGAATAAAGTTTTATTGTCACATAAAAAGTTGTATATATATTTTTGGGATTAAAGTCACAATATTACAAGAATTTAATCTAACATTTAACAAAACTGACATTAAAAATTTCCAGATTAAAAGTGTAATATGGGATATTTTGAGATTAGAGTTTTATGAGAGTAATAATAATAATAATAATATATAATTAATAACATATAATAAAGATGTTTATTCAGGGTTTCCCCGGCAAACTTGCTTGGGGGCAAGGAAAGACTGGTGGGCCACTGGGCTAATAAAACGCTGGGGGAAAGACTGTTATTATTATTGTTATTATTTAGAATAGTCCTGTATTTAAAAAAAAAAAAAATATATATATATATATATATATATATATATATATTTATGTTTAAAGAAAAAAAAGACACAAAATCAAGATTAAAATGACAATTTTACAAAAATATTCAGATAAAAAAAAATAGGACCGTTTCAATTTTGAGAAAAGTTATAGTTTTACATGAATTAATATATTTTGTGTTTTCAAGATTAAACTCTGCATTTTACAAGTATAGTCATAGTTCCATAAGAAAATATGTATTTGTATTAAATAAAGTAGGATGTGGAAAAAGTCGTGTTTTTATGAGTCAGATATTTTCGAGGAAAACACGTTTTCAACATTAGGGTCAGAATTTTACATGAATAAACGTAGTGTAAATATTTTTTTGGGGGAAAAATTTGTATTTCGAGAAAAAAGTAAAAATTTACGATCATAGTCATATTTCAAGTAATTTTATGAGAGAAAAGTCAGATCTTGAAGAAAAATGAAAATGAATGAAAGAAGTTCATTTTAATTTTTACAAGATAACACTGTATTTTGTGTGTGTGTATTTTTTGGGCCCTTGAGTTGCACATTTTCAAGAGTGAAGTAGTATATTTACAATACAAACAGTTTAAGTGATAAGACAAAAACAATAAATAAATAAATGTATACACACAACCTATTTTTGCTGAAGCTGACATGTGTCCCGTCCCGTCATTGCAACTTCTGTGATGGCTCAATATTTCAGTTTTAGTAGTCGTAGTAGTAGTCGTTCTAACAGTCGTTTAATCTGATGTGGTACTACCAGTGTTTAATGTTAATTTAATTTATTATACTCATTATAATCCTGCAAGGGCAAATACAATTCTCACTCTCTCTCTCGCTCTCTCTCTCTATATATATATATAAATATATATATATATATATATATATATATATATATATATATATATATATATATATATATATATATATATATATATTTTTTTTTTAATTTTATTTATTTATATATATTTTTAATTGACAAAAATAAGCACATTTTTGTCCAAAACATGTGAAATACGTCGTTGACCCTGAAATGTTTGGTCGGATTGGGTTTCCGTTCCACCCTGCAAGTGCTTGTGGAACTCCCTCCAGTCATAAGACTGCTGCATTCAGTTCCACTTATCTGTGTCAGGTGACCACGTGTGGTCATGTGCTGTTTGTGTGTGGTTGTAATGTGTGTCTGTATGACCACTAGATGTCGTGCTTACGCAGGCCAAAATAATTAAATGGGCCAATTCTGTGATCGCAACATAACATATACAGTACTTAAAAAATAGCCGTAACAAATTAAACCAATTTTTAAAAGTTGTTGCAACATTGTATAACTTGTTTCCCCCTCAGTGTAATGAAGACAAGCACCATAGAAAATGGGTGGATGGATCATCAATCGATTGCTAATTTCATTTCACCCATAGTCAATGATTATTTGATTGTTAATTTAACCCATAGCCTGTCAACAAAAGTAACGACATTTCCTCCAATTTATCCATGTGTCTCCGTTCAGTCTGGCCATTTCAGCGAAGACATGATTCCCACAGTTGGCTTCAATATGAGGAAGGTCACCAAAGGAAATGTCACCATCAAGGTAGGTGTTTCCAGCTTTCCGCTTAAAAAAAAAAATCCATGTGTTGTTTTTACTAAGAGAAAGTCGTATAGAATGGCAACAAATTTTCTCTGCAGATTTGGGACATCGGAGGGCAGCCGCGGTTTCGGAGCATGTGGGAGCGCTACTGTCGAGGCGTAAATGCCATCGTGTAAGTACAGTACTTTGGGAGGTTAACCTGTGATACCCAGTATTTTTTTCCCCCAGTGCTATTGTGTTATTGTGTACTATTAGTAGTCAACCAATATTTGGAGTCGACTTAAAAAAAAAAATCAGCTCTAACGCTTAACTTTGTTGAAATGCCATTAAACATGTTTGTTAAAAGAACATAATTTTAGACATAGCGACCATAGACAGCTTTGTTTTGAAATTCTAACAAAAAGTGCAGGGGGCTTTCAGGGTCACCAGCATCTCTTAAGTTAAATGAAAACCTAAATAAGTAAATACCGCCTTAAAGTTTAAATAATGTTTTCCAAAATTTCAGTATGTCTGAAATGTTAAAATTTCATTTATTTGTGTTTTAATTTCACACAAAAGCAAAAAGTGCAGGGAGTTCAGTGTCAGTGCCATATCTTATAAAGTTAGTGAAGTGAGAAGATTATTTATTTATTAAAAGTGAAGAAAGCTAATTAATTTATTTAAAGTGAAAATTTTAATAAATAGTTCCCTGAAGTTATTAGCTCATTGCTGAATGCTGAATATCAGTGCCTATAATTCAGTCAGAAAGTTGATCTCTCCCTACTTCTGTGGAACCAAATACAGTAGAACATCTGGGAATTGTATTTGGAATATTTTTTTCCTATTATGTAGATTGAAATAATCTCTTCAAGGTAAAACTATCTACATCATAGATACCAAGTGTATCATCAAGCGTGAACGTTTGTGGCTTTTTATTTTATTTTTTACATGGCGACCGTCATCCACTCAAAAGAACTGCATCATCTTTTTTTCACAATCCCGACACACACACTCGACAATCGACAGTGACGTGTACTCTCTGTTTGAGTGTGAGGGGAGGGGCCTAAACTTTTCGAAATTAGGCGTTGTGGATTCAGAAGCTGAAATAAACCGTACTGCTCATTTCCAGATACATGGTGGACGCAGCAGACCGAGATAAGGTGGAGGCGTCGAGGAACGAGCTTCACAATCTATTAGAAAAACCTCAGTTGCAAGGAATCCCCGTGAGTGTTCATTTTCACACCGGCTCCTTATACTAAACCATGACAACCTGTTCCACCAATCATTACTTGTCTGTTGTGATAGGTTTTGGTTCTGGGGAACAAAAGAGACCTGCCCACCGCTTTAGATGAAAAGCAGCTTATTGAGAAAATGTAAGTCCACACTAGAGTCCTGCTCAAACATGGCAAAAATCATAAGTCACAATAACAATCTGGTCTTGTACATTTTTTAAGCCCTGTACATATTTTCATGTTTACTGATACAAATGAATCATTTTCCTTTTGTAGGAATCTGGCTGCCATTCAGGACAGGGAGATATGCTGCTACTCAGTTTCTTGCAAAGAAAAAGACAACATTGGTGAGTCGAGGAAAAATAAAGTTCTGTCGTTGAAAAAGTGCCATCATCCAGAATGTTTGTTTTCTGTGTGTGTTCAGATATTACCCTTCAGTGGCTCATTCAGCACTCAAAGTCCCGGAGGAGCTGAAAACAGTGAGGGGAAGATGTTGATGCCAGCTGTTTGCCACGCTACCGTCATGCCACGTCGGACGTCTCCTTAATTCGTCAGATGCACTCTTTTGCTGTTTTTTTTTCTTTTTCCATTTGTACCACAAACACTTTGGGAATGCACTACCCCAAAATGTAATCCTGATACCAAATGAATGACATGTAATTGGCATTATTTGTTCTGTAAATTTGTACGATGTGACTTATGATAATGTTTTGGTTTAAATGGTAAAGCAGCCTTTTATTATTATTATTATTTTTTTGGGCGGATCCATTTTTCCCTCCATGTATATTATTTGTGATAATTAAGCAGCCAAGCAAGTCTGTACAAATCGTATCCAGCTTGTATGATTTTTAATAGCAATTGCGCGTATGAATATGTGATTCTATTTAAAGTCTGAATGATCAAAAAGGACGTCTGCTGCAGGGTTGTGTTGTGTAAACTGTACTCTGCTTTGTAAAAAGAAAGCCTCCGAGCGATCCCTTTTGCACCGTAAAAGCGGCAACATTTAAAGTGCCTTGCGCAAATGTCTCATCTGCAGCAACGCGGCATGCGAGGTATGTGCCAAGGGGGGGATTAAAGACACCAATTACTTCAATGTATTCAATTAAAGGCTTGCTGTTTAATATGTGAACTAAACGTGAGTTTTGGTGTCAAAGCGTGTTATGTTAACTTGGCCGAAGATGGCCCACTATGTTCTTTAATTTGGGCTGCGCTTTTGCATTACCAGGAGCATTGTATGTAATATTTCTTGCAATAATTTAGACCCTCCTTCGCACCCCAAAAAATAAAACAAATAAAATTGGTTAGCAAAAATATACAGTATTTTTAATATGCTTATCTCATTAATTATTGATGAATATATATTTAAATAAAAAGTAGTTAATGAAATTTTCATAGTTTTCATTTTCAAAGTACTTAAAGGTAAGGAAGAGAGGTTGAATTGGTTTATTATTTGTTATTGGACGCCGGTACCTCCCATATGGAGGCACCACGCACCATTAAAAAAAAAAGAAAATCAGCCACAGGGGAGCCATCTTACGTTGCCGCTGGTACTAACATCGCTATTTTTCTGCTGAAAACACTGTTCTCTGTGTGTTTTACGTAAGGATCCTTGTGTTGTAAGAGCCATCTTAAAGAACAAATTTTGCATCGACCATTCAAATGATATTGTTAATAGTGACTCACACAGGTTTTAGGTTTATATTTCACAGCATTTTTTTCTTTCATTTGATTGTTGATGGTTCTGAAAAGATGCAGATGAATCTTTGAGTAGCATTAGGAGTTATATTAGAGAAAAAAAAAATCACATTCGTTGCGATGAAATGTGCATGTAGCGTTTATCCCAGGATTATTAGTACAACCCTATATCATACGCGGTGGAATTTTTAGCCGTAGACAAAAAAACGCTGGAGCTTACTTGTGGCAACGTAAAATGGCCGCCGCGTGGTTTACTGGCTTTACTTTTGACGGCGAGTAAGCGGCATTTTTAGTCCATTCATATATATGAGTCCGTGTATAGTCAGCACAAAAAAAAGTTATGTTATAAAAGTTAGAATTGTAGAATTATAATTCAATCACCCAAGAATCCCCGGATGTAAATGAAAGCGACGTGGAAGCGGTCACGCAATTGATTCCTATTGGCTCGCATGTTGAACGTGAGAAACACCGCTCCGTGATTGACAGCTGTTGGGACAAATCATTGTAAGAACATTTGTCAACGTCATAATATGATATCCAATCACAGGCCCCGATCTTGGGGAGGGGCTGGTTTGTTGACAGGAATCGTGTGATTCCGGGCACTGTCACTTCTTCTGGGACTTCTGCTGCTGTGTTAAAAGTAGAGTCCAAGACATCGTTTTGGTTTACTTTGCGCAGGTGTACGCACCCAAATTATGCGTTTTAACAGCGAGCCAGAGTAAAGATGCAATGGCGGTCGTTAGTAGTCGGTGTGGTCGTGCTGAGGCTGTCTGTCAGCTTGTGGCTCGCCTTCGGACTCGGAGCGTATGTTAGCTTGGGCACCAGCCACTCCGACGGCGGCGGCGGCGAAGAGGAGCCCTCGACCAGGGAGAGGAAAGGCGGCGACTCGTGGTCCCAGCGGATAAGCGGCTACGAACACGATGAGACCACCGGGACCTGTGCCAAGGTGGCGGGAGAGTCTCCGAAGAGGTCCTACCTGAGCTTCTTCGACGGCAATAAGGACGATTACGTCCGCAGATACAGCATCTTCCCGGGAACGCTGAAAGACACCATGAAGGAGAAGGCCAGAGAAATGTTCTACTTCGGTTATGACAACTACATGAAATATGCGTTCCCCAAAGACGAGCTCAACCCAATTGACTGCGTGGGGAGGGGTCCTGACGTCCACAACCCGTGAGTTGACATTACGCGGAGCCAGAGAAAAATTCCAGGTGTCATTTTGGGGTGGCACACAACGCTTAATGTGTATATCATTTGTATTTATTTATACAATTAGGGAATAATGAAGGCCCTTACACATTCTGACTTAACATTGTTTATAATTAAGGCAATGCAGTATTGGAATTTCCAAATACACATTCAATGTATCTTTTTCTTTCAATAAGTCTACTAAATAGGATTCATAAGCTTTCCCCCCCAGAATGTACAAAATAAATAAAGTGCTATTATCAGGGCAATTGTGGGTATAAAGATAAAACATGCATGCAAAAAAAGATAGACACATCGTCAGTGAATGCAATGAAACAGAAAGTAAAAGTCATCAACCAAATCCTTATGTTTACATTTTTGAGAAGGAGTAGACAGGTTAGTCCATTGCATGCCTTTTGTAACCTTTTCATTTTTTAAATAGAACAAATGATACTTGGATTACAGACTTTCTCACACATTCCAAAAACATGTATGTTCACCCTCTTCTCTCGCCAAAAGTCAGCAAAGGATAGCTCCAGCTCATCCGCGAGTCAAATGAGTCAAGTTGTTTTAAAAATTAATGAATGGACATTTCAAGTGTAAAATCCATACATTCTTTGTCAATGATTGTTTTATGACTATTATATTTTGAATTACAGCTCTAACATCAACATCAATGATGTCCTGGGAAACTACTCGCTAACACTCATTGATGTCTTAGACACACTGCTGGTATGTCATTAATCTGTTCTCAGAAGTGTCTGGAGTGTTTTTCTTTGGAATTTGATTGTTGCCAAACATGTCATTTGGGCTTCCTCCCTCAGGTGCTGGGAAATGTCACAGAGTTCCAGCGGGCCGTCGAGCTGGTTATCGACACCGTGTCTTTTGACAAGAACTCAACGGTGCAGGTTTTTGAGGCCAACATCAGGTACCTGCTGCAAAACCGCAACTCAACAATACATATTTAGTTTCATAAATACCTTAGGTTTATGTTTATACTACATATACCTTTTGCAGTGGCATTATTTGATCCAGCTGGGGCAATCTGCAACACAACATCATCATCATTAGACACAAAAAAGCATCTGAGGAAGTAAACTAGCCCTTCCTGTTCAACACATTAATTTGGTTTCGGTGCGTCATTCATCTATTGGATCACGATTCACCATTCCTTGCACTTCACCGGAGTTTGCAATAATCACACATGGGATCAACTCACCAAGTTTTTACACTTTAACAGGGAACGAGGCAAAAATGCCCACTCTCACCATCACTATTTGCTATTTTCATTGAACCACTTGCAGCAGCAATACGACCAAAAAGTTATGTAGTAGCCGATATACAACATAAGCTTAGTAGTTTATATGCAAACAATCTATTTTTATACCTTCAGAACCCCTCTGTATCACTGCATGAATTTTTTTTTACCTTATTAACAATTTCTCCATAATATCTCACTACTTACTAAACTGGAACAAATCATCTGGAAACTCTTCAGTCCAAAATAACTCCCATTCCAAATCGGCAGTGTAAAATATTTGTCTCGTTCGTTTGATGAAGAATTTTGGGCAGCCTCATCTCGGCTCACATTCTGCTCACGGACTCCAAGCATCCATTCGGAAGGGTGAGCTTCGAGGGCTACGACGACCAACTGCTGCACTTGGCTCACGACCTGGCCGTGCGCCTGCTGCCCGCCTTTGAGAACACAAGCACGGGCATTCCCTACCCTAGAGTGAGTTCCACATACCTCAGGCCCTCACATTCACTTTTCCTTATTTCTCATGAGATTTCTTTTTCGCAAATTCAGGTAAATCTAAAAACCGGAGTGCCGTCTGGCAGTATTAACGAGACGTGTACCGCGGGTGCTGGATCTCTACTGGTGGAGTTTGGAATTCTCAGCCGCTTGACCGGAGATTCCACGTTTGAGTCTGTGGCTCGACGAGCTGTCAGGGCACTCTGGAAGCTCCGGAACAGCGAAACTGGTCTGCTAGGTACAGTGCAGCGGTCATCAAAATGGTTTTTGAGGCATTTCACTTCACCCAACTGGGTTCCAGGTGTTTCATTCTGGGGGGGGGGGGGGGGGGGGGTTCAATAGAATAGGATGGAAAAAAATATACCAGGGTATGTAAAAAAAAAACACACACAGAAAACTTATGTTCATGGATCAAAAATTGCATTTTTGATAAGGTTAGCAGAAAAGATTTTGCTACATCATTTGAATGAGAGAACAGTAGTAAATTTTAAAGATTAAAACAAAAAAATATATATCATGAAGTTCAAGTTGAAATCCCAACATAAATGATAGTGTTAAGATAGATGTGGGGTTGAAAAATTCATTGTACTATGAATGTTGAAGAGCCTTCACAGAAATGTCATTGTCTACTTTTTGTCCTTCGTACTATTGCATCACTTTGGGAATGATTTTTCACATTTTCATCAAAATTCTGAATTTTTCACATGAAAATAATCCCACTGAAATTGGTCTCATCCTTTTATATCTCTCTACATATTTAACCTGTTGAAACCATTGCACCTTAAAACATTTCAGCTCATTCGTCACATTTTGGAAAGTATTCAAAACAATTCCCATATTCAGGCAACATTGTCAACATCCAAACGGGCCACTGGGTGGGCAAGCAGAGCGGTCTGGGCGCCGGTATGGACTCCTTCTACGAGTACCTGCTCAAGTCGTACATCCTGTTCGGCGAGAAGGAGGACTACGCCATGTTCCAGGCCGCTTATGCGAGTATCCAGAACCACCTGAGACGAGGGTGAGGGACCCCCGTTGACAACATGGTTGAAATGCTCTCGTCTTGACATTTGCCTGGTTAGCCATCTTACAAGGCCGTTGTTTACATTCCCGTAGGCGAGAGTCGTGCAATGAAGGAGAAGGCGACCCGCCCATCTACGTCAATGTGAACATGATGAGCGGCGAGATCATGAATACGTGGATAGACTCCCTGCAGGCTTTCTTTCCTGGGCTGCAGGTCAGCGTGCGCGTGCACAAAAACACGCTGACAGTTGTGATACAAGTCTAACGAAAACTATTTTGGATGCGCTGTTTTTTAGGTGCTAAATGGTGATGTGGAAAACGCCATTTGCCTCCACGCCTTCTACTACGCCATTTGGAAGCGCTTCGGGGCTCTACCAGAGAGGTACAACTGGCAGCGGCAGGCTGCCGATGTCCTTTTTTACCCGCTCAGACCCGAGCTGGTGGAGTCCACCTATCTGCTCTACCAGGTGACCCACCGTCACTTACCTGACAATCAGTATATTTAAAAAATAAGCCAATTTAATAGCGATATATTACTTTTTTTATTTTATTACTACCATATTAAACAAATTATAATATAAAATATTTGTGTAAAAAAATAATGTTACTATATATTTGTATTTAAATAAGTGTTGTGTTCCCTCGCTATAATGCGGTTCACCTTTCACAGCCTCGCTGTTTCGCAGGTTATTTTTTGTGTGCAGTTTTGCATGTTTTTTTTTTATCAGCTGTGTATTTTTATTTATTTTTTATCTTAAAAGGTTTGAATAATGAGTGTTTAAAAAAGAAATTAAATACCTGTCTGAGAAAAGTATAAAAAGTGTGACGGGAGATTTAAATATAAGCGTAAAAAAAAAGAAGCTGACTGCTTTGTGTTTTTTTTTCCTATTGCGAGTTTTTTTTTAAACATAACTCCAGCGATAAATGAGGAATTACTGTACTTCAAATATGAATTCTTATAAAAATATTTTAAAGATATAAAATTGATAATAATGAAATAAGAGTACATATTGCAATAAAATAATTGTTCACTGAACTACTGTTATTCCTTAAAAATATCTCAGCTAGTGAAATATTCATTCAAATTTCACCTAAGGGTGGATTTTGTCTATTGATTATTTTGTTGACTAATCGATGAATTGGATAACAAAACATTTTAATTTCAATCCTTTTATTCAAAAATATGTCATTATTTCAAATTGAAAATGCTCAAACATAAATTGATTATGATTCAGTTACTGGTTTGGTCTGTAACATGTCAGAAAACAGGTAAAAATGTTGACCATTGTTTTCCAAATGTAAAGCTTTTTTTTTTTTAATTCAACACAAATAATGAATCCACTTTCATGGAGGTTTACAGAAATAAAATAATATTTATTGTTGAGAAGCTGAAGTTTTAGCATTTTGAATTTAAAAAAGTAAGCAATTAATCGATTATAATTGATTAGTTATTGATTAATTGTTGCACCTCTAATTTCAACCAATTGTATTTAATGTCATTTTGCCTTATTTGCCTTTGCAGGCGACCAAAAATCCTTTCTACTTGCATGTTGGAATGGACATTCTTCAGAGCCTTGAGAACAATACCAAAGTCAGGTGCGTGCAGTGCACTTGTTCCCCACTCATTTAATTTCTCCATATTGATGATGTAATCTGCGTGATTTGCAGATGCGGCTACGCTACCCTCCATCACGTTGTGCACAAATCCAAAGAAGATCGCATGGAGAGTTTCTTCCTCAGCGAGACCTGCAAATACCTTTATCTGGTATGAGCGGACGTTGACAATTCCACGATTAGAAAAAACAAACAATTTCATGTTTTTATTTTAACTGCAGCTGTTCGATGAGGACAACCCGCTTCACAAATCAGGTAACAAGTACATCTTCACCACCGAGGGTCACGTGATGCCCGTCGACAAGCGCTTCCGAGAGAAAGGATGGAGCGACAAGTGCCTGCGTGAAGACGACGCGCCGTTGCAGACGACGACGACTGAGCAGCCGTTCTGGAACAACAGCAACGTAAGGATGGTTTTTTGTGTGGTCACATTTTCATTCTGGATGATGGCAATTTTTCATCAAACATTGTAGACTATATCTCAGCGCTAATCATGTCTTGGTCCTTCTTACACGCAGTGCATCCGGATCCCCGATTCACGGCGCTACACGTTGCCCCTGAAGAGCGTCTACATGAGGCAGATCGATCAAATGGTAGGGCTGCTCTGAGTCTCGTTTGCTCGGGTGCACTATGACTACCACGTGAACGGAGATCTTTCCGCTGGACCATGACTTTGAATTTTTCCGTAGTTGACATCTGTCAGCCAATTTGGAGTGTTTAGAGAGTGTCTGTGTGCGTGTGTGTGCGCATGCATGCGTGTGTATGAGAGAAGGAGAAAAAAAACCCTGCTCTTCTAACACATCATGAAGCATTCAGTGCCTGTTTGTACTTTCCCACAAGGGCTGTATCACCGTTTTTAAATTGTGCTTCTTGCTTTTCATTTGTTGGATGTAATAATGTACAGATCACATGCAAACATTTTGATCACTGTTTTAAAAGTGCCTTCAGTCATTTTGTGTTCGCGCAATTCCATGTACAGATGTTTACAACTACTATTTCAAGCCATTTATTTTTCTGTAAACATTTTCTTACATGCTTTTTTTCTGATTTATGAGGAGTATTGAAATTGCTTCATATCTGCTACAATTGTCTCAGGGTTTAAGGAAAAACAAATAATGAACAATCTCACAAAATAACGTCTTAGTTATTGCCTGTAAGGCCATAAGGTATTTTTTTTCTTTATAAGTGGCACAATTTTATGTGTTTGTTTTCTGATTAAACTTGCTGCACAGGAACCAGAGCACAATTGAGTGTGTATCTGTCGAATGTAATAAGACACATTTGGCATCAAACCCTTATTTTTTAAACCCTAACTTGGACTTGAAAGCCTAACTTTTAACCCTTAATCCAGACTTGAAACCCTTACCCGGACTTGAAGCCCTACCCTTAGCTTCAAGTTCTAACTTGAAACCCTAACCCCGGCTAGAAAACCTTATCTTCAACCTGAAACCCTAATTCAAAGTCCTAGCCCACCTTGGAACTCCAGCGTGAAACCCCGACTTTAACTTCTAACCACAATTTAAAGCCCTAAACTTGGCCTCGGACCCTAATTTGAAACAATCTCTTGCGTAGACTCTGACTTGACTCCCTACCCTTGATTTTTTTACCAATGTGTTTTCCTGAATCAAACCTTCGCTTGCATATTACAGAGATGATCATGATAGATTTGGCAGTTTGTGAATTTAGGATAAAACTATTAAAAAATAAATAAATAGGAGACAACTTTATTAATCAGTTTTCTAGAGGGGGGAGGCCCAGGAAATTGCCTGTAACTTGCCTAATGGTCCCTCCAACCCCAGACAATATACCATTCATGGGTCAGAAGAAGGTTTAAAAGCTATTCCACCACCACTTTATGGATTCTTTCTCATTAAAAATAAAGGACGCATAGTCTGTTGTCTATAGAAGCTTTAATAGTGGAGTCTACCTTTACGCAGTAATGCCTGCATGGGATTGTTCAGCACTCAACCGTGTTGCAGACTTTCACTTTAAAATTTAAAATGATTCAATCTAACAAAGGAACATCTATTACATGGTCAGACAAAGCCATTAGTAGTCTAACAGAGGTTGAAGTGCAAAACCTGTATGTGCATGTCAGAGAGAACCGCTACACATTGCATAGCCTCCCAAGTTAGCTCCACTAAAAGAAACAAAACAAAAAAACTCAATTGGAGGGAATTCTGATGATTAATAGTTCCTGTTCAGTCCACAGAAGTCAAAGCTACGACTTCTTACACATGTTTCGAGGGGAAGGTTTACTGTCCTTTGTTGACGTCAGGGTCCGCAGAGAGGATTATGACACATTTCTGCAACAACAACAATAAGACAGAAAATCAGAGGTTAGGCGGGAAAATGGGCTATAAAATCTGGTGAAATTTAAGGCTTAATCCAGGCTTGAAACCTTAAGACTGATTTGAAACATTGACTTCAAACCCCAATTCAGATCACCAACCTTGCTGTGAAACCCAACTTTCAAACAAACCCTAAATTTGGCTTCAAATTATTTTGTAAACCCTTGCCTGAAACCCAAAGCCAAGATTCAAAAATACATGGAAATCATTCTTAAATCCCTGATCGGACTCACATGTATGAAAATCCTTCAGAAGAGGCCGCAGTCTTTCAGGTTTTCTTTGATGATGATGTCGGTGACGGCGTCAAACACAAACTTGACATTTTCTGTATCAGTGGCGCAGGTCATGTGTGAGTAGATCTCCTTGATATCCCGGCGCATGTTCAGGTCCAGGAACTGCAGTTTGATGTAATTACCGGCATCCTCGTAGGTGTTGGGACCTGAGGGAGACGACACGGAAGCAAGCTAGGAGTGCTGGTTGTCACATGCATTCAGATACCTGACAGATCTACTTAAGTACAGTAACTAATAATTTTTACTTGGTTCTAAGGCCTCACCGTCATAGTCGGGGAAACACATGCTAAGGTGAGCCTTCTTGATCTTCTCCACGAACACGTCCTTCTTGTTCAAGAAGAGGACGATGGAGGTGGTGGCGAAGTAGCGATGGTTGCAAATGCTATTGAACAGGTGCAGGCTTTCATGCATTCGGTTCTGTGGGAAAAAAAAGACTGCCTTGGTCAAAGTCTGAGCACTGCAGAGTATTATTCTATTTAATGACTTTTTTTTTTAATAAAAGAAAATATTCAAATTTAGCAGTATCCCGTTTCCTTATCCTGGCAATGTCCAAGCATCTCACCACTTCGTCATCTTCCACCAGCACCATGTCGTAGGCGCTCAAAGCAGCGATAAAGATGATGCAGGTGACCCCTTCAAAGCAGTGAATCCACTTCTTCCTTTCCGACCTCTGCCCGCCCACGTCGAACATCCTGTGTACAAGCCCATGTCAGTGTGTTTGTCATATTGGATGTGGCAGATATGTCACAGTAGTGAAGGAAGGTTCAGATAAAAAAGGGCCTAGTCGAGAGAAAAGGGTCTTGTTTGCAGGGAAGGTTCTATTCTTGAGAAGGTTCTAGTCCTGGGAGAAGGATCTAGGCTTAAGAGAAGGCTTTACTCCCAAGAGAAAGTTCTAGTATGAAGAGAAGGTTGTAGTCCTGTCAGAAGGTTCTAGTCTTGAGATAAGGTTTTAACCCCCGAGGAGGTTTCAGTCCTGGGAGAAGGGTCTTGTCTTAAGAGAAAACTTTACTCCCAAGAGAAGGTTCTAGTCCTGAGAGAAGGGTCTAGGCTTGATGAAAGGTACAGTTTCCCAGAGAAAGTTCTAGTATCAAGAGAAGGTTGTAGTCCTGTGAGAAGGTTCTAGTCTTGAAATAAGGTTTTAACCCCCAGAGGAGGTTCTAGTCCTGAGAGAAGGGTAGGCTTGAGAAAAGGCACCATTCCCCAGAGAAAATTCTAGTATCAAGATAAAGTTGTTGTTCAGAATATAAGTATTAGTCCAGGGAGAAGATTCAAGTCTTGAGAGGTTTTAACCCCACAAAAATGTTTGAGTCATGGAAGAAGGTTCTAGTCTTGAGAGAAGTGTATTGTTCCTAGAGAAAGTTATATTCTTCAGAGAAGATACTCGTCACAAGTGAAGGTTCTAGTCTTGAGAGAAGGTTGTAGTGCCCAGAGAGGGTTTGACTACCAAGAGAAGGTTGTAGTCCAGAAAGTGGGCTTGAGTCCCAAGAGAAGGTTTTTGTACCAAAATATTTTTTTTGTCCCCTGGGAAGGTTCTAATCCCTATAAAGTAGTCCAGAGAGAAGTCTTCTATTCAAAGAGACAAGTGGGTTTACCCAAAATGATATCTAACTATGCTTTTGACACTCTTTGAGTGTTCCTTTCTCTCACCTGAAATTGAGATCTTTGAGAGAGAACTGGGTCTCAATGATGCCGGTGGTTTTCACCCTGGATCGGAGCACATCCTGCTCAGTGGGCACATAACCCGGTTGGACCAGACGTTCCAAGTCATTCAGGTAGCTAAGAGAGAAAGAGTTCGGAAGGAGCTCATTGTCTTGTTTTTTTACTTTTTACAACTTTTATCTTAGATTTGGATCCTTACTATCCGGCCGAGTCGTTGAGCTGGTACTCTGAGGCTCGGTCAAAGCTTGCCTGGATGCCCGAGTCCTTCCACAGGCGCAGGATGATATCAGACAACTCCTTGGGCATGGTGCCCTCCTCAATGGTATCCGCCAGATGCATCAGTTTCCTGGCGTCGTCCTGTAATAAAAAGAAACCAAAAGAAAAAACTGGGTCAAACATATTGGAGCGCACTCGCAATGTGGTACGTCGCAGCTTTCTACCACCTGCTGATCTGAGTGGCCATAGTTGATGCTGAACGTGGTCATAGCTTTCACGATGGCCATGATAGACTGCAGCGTGTTGCTGTAGATGATAGAGATGAACTCCATGGACTCTTCAAGAGAGTAGCCATCTTGGTGGATAATTCTGTAGTTAAAAAAAAAAGAAAAAAAAGTGACGGTTCGTATCTGCGGCCTGATAAACAATTTACCTGTGACTTTATTGGGTACACCTTTACAATTACCACAAATTTGGGCATGGGTTCTTGAGACTTTTCTATGCGTCATGTTAGGATAGACAACCCAATTCTGTGTCGATCGGCGAAACTTTTGTCGGGTATGATTTTTTTTTTTTACTAACTTTTAACTTCTGAGTGAGTTTTGGGGTGTCGTGGTCTTGGGGTCCTGTTTGTGACCCCTGTAGTGTCTCCGTCAAAACTTAGATACAAGATTCAATAAAGAAGCAAATTGCAACCAATCATTCGCATGGATCTCATCATGACTCGGTTCACCTTATCAAGTGTCCAATAACGATTTCTAACATGTGGAAAAATGGAAATTCTTACTTCATCTGTTTGACAATTGTGCTTTTTCCTGATTCGCCAGCTCCTGCACGACACAAACATAATAACTGTCAAAAAGGACACAAGACAAATGCTTCAAATGCTGTATTACTAGGAAGGCAATAATGATGAGCTCATGGTATTCATATGGAGAATGCCGATGGCTCTTAATGCTTCTTATAGCACATCTAATCTGCTCCAAAGCTGATGTCAGGACAAACCTGCTCGTGCCCCTGACCTACATCGTCGAGACGATCACACCGACTGTCATACAATGACAGTGAAAGGATTCCATATAAATATTTTTTTAATAATTATGTCTTTCTATGTTGCTGTAGAACCATGTGATCACGTCATGGCTGACGTGTGAATGTAATTGAATGTAGTGCAAAAATGGTGAAACTAAATGTAATTTACTTTAATTGAACTGAATTAGTTGATGAAAATAAAAATTAAATTGGAAAAAATAAGCATTAACTTAATTTCAAATAAACGTATTTAGTTATTGTGATATAGAGTTATTGTGTGTATGTGTACATGTATGTATTTATTATTAATAGTAATACTTGGAAAATAAAAGATTGACCCCGGCCCCCAATTGAAACACTTAAAAAAAAAAATAAGTTAAATGTTAAGACCAGAAAATTTTACTGTATTCTTCCTTTTATTACTTTTTGATCAATATTTGTATTTAATTTTCCTTAAAAAAAAAGTATTTTATTTGATATTTATTTGTAATTTAATTGAATGTTTTACATTTGTTTCCGTTGAAGAACATTTTCTAAATCAAATTACATTCGATTTTTTTTTGGGTGTTTCATTTTACACGTTTCGCTTTGTAGTGTTTTTACCTGATTTGAATTTGAATTTTTTTTTTCATATTAAACAATACAGTTACAATGCCACTTTTCACCCCCCCCCCCCCCCCCCCCCTAATTGAAACACTTGGAAATCCCAAAGGATGATTGTACTACAAGTTTATTATTATTATTATTATTTTTGCAATATTTTTTTCGTCTTTTACACATATAACTTGGCAATGTCATAGATGCCACTAATTGCATGTTTGTCATGATCATCATCAGCTGTCTGCTGATTGGCTGAGGAAATTGAGACATCCGTTTTGAAATCACTCATTCATTCATTATCTATAAGCAGGCCTCCTACACTGTAACTGTTCCCAGCTCCACTACAGGGCCTTCAGTACGACTTTACCGAGCAGCAGCAACTTGACGGTCCTGGCGTCCTTGTCGGCGTCCTCCTTCAGCTTCTTCTCCAGCTCCTTGGAGCGCTTCTCTTCGGCACTCGCTCCCGCCCCCATGCTGCTAGTCCCGGCTCCGGCCCCTCTGCCAAAGCCAAAAGCGCTCAGGAGAACAACCGAGAAGCAGATCGGCCCTCTGGTCTGACTCGGCGCCCGTAAGCAACTTTGGGAATATTTTCCTTCACGGTTTAGGAGAGATTACGGGCGTCCTCTCGGCCCACCTGACGGTGAAGCCGGTGAAGCCGACCAATGAGGAGCAAGGACAGGAGTGGTTGAGGGTGAGGGTTGGCGGGTGCGGGGGTGTGAGGGTCCGTAGGTGAACCAGACGGAGAGTCTTGAGGGGTACTTTGCTGCGCTCAGCGGAAGATCAGCATCGGCTCAAGTGCTTAACTGCGATGAGGCTGCACACAGTCGCTCGCATGAGTCCGCATGTCGGCGGCATGATGGACGAGAGGTTGGCATGGCCGCCTCGCTGTTTGAATGTTCTGAGTTTGAATCCTGGCTTCAGCCTGAAAGCCTAACCCTGGCTTTAAAGCCTGGATCAAAGCCCTAACCTTTGCTTCAAACTCCAATTTGAAACCCTAACCCTTAGCATGAAGGCCAAATTTCAAACCCTAGACCTTGTCTTGAAAGCCTGATTTTAAGATCTAAACCTGAGATCCCAAATTGAAACCTTAATTCTGTCTTGAAGTCTAATTTCAAACCTCAGCCCTGGCTTCAAACACAAATCTGAAACACTAACCTTTGTTTGATGCTCTACTTTGGAACCCCCAGGATTTTTTGAAACCCTAACCCAGACTTGAAAGCGAAACTCTAACGAACGTGTCTTTCCCTAATTATGAAATCCTAACCTTTGCTAATTTCCTTAATTTAAATGTCGCACCGCCTTTCCCAGGTTCATACAGATTGGGCCTCTTTTTTTTCTCTCTTCCTCCTCTTTCCATCTAAGAAACTCGGGGCGCTAACAAGCGAAGCACCAGGCTTACTGTTCCGTCTCCCTCTGTTGGTCATTGTTAGTTTTGCTGTTTCTCGGACGGACTGTGAAGACAAATTCCTTATGTGTTTTTACGTACTGGTACTTGTCTGATTTTGAATTTGGATCCCTACCTTGAACCCTGACTTCATCTTTAAAGCTTGACTGTAAACTCTGGCTTCAAACCAAAATTGGAAACCTTTTTCTTGAAAGCCTAATTTGACACCCCAACTTTGTCTTTGATCCAAATGTGAGCACTCTGATTTACTTGAAACCCCGTTTTAAAATCTCAAATTGAAACCCTAACCCTAATTTGAAACCCTAATGCTGGCTTCAAAATCTAAATGGAAACTTATCCCAGACTTTAAATCCTACTTTGAAACCTTATCCCTAGATTCAAACCATAATTTGAAACCTTAACCCACTTTTCCCCCCCTCGAACCTTAATGCAATCCATGTCATGTCGACACAAGAAAACACCTGTATGTTCAACAACAACCACAAATGGAGACTATTATTACTCTTAAGACATATGGAATATGCTTGTGTGGGAGGTGCGAAGTGTCTAAAGAGCTTTGTGGTTTCACCCCACAGATCTTATTGACCTTAATCTAAGGCTGGTTAAGCATCCTAATCTACTCACTTTCGATTATGTACAGCTGCGTGTGTGTGAAAGACATCTCACTTGCCTAATAAATCATCTTTGTTTTTTTGTGTGAAGTGTTTATTTTTATTTTTTATGTATTCATCTTTTTTTTTTTTTATGTATTCAAACCCTAGCTTGTTTAAAACCCTAACCCAAGTTTGAACCCATAATTTCAATCCCTAATCTGGGCAGGAAACACTAATTTGGAACCCTCAACCTTCGTCTTGAGATCTTAACTTGAAACCCTAAACCTGGCTTGAAGGCCCAATTTCAAACACTAAACTGTAGTTTGAGACCCAAATTTGAAAAAGCCCTATCTTGAAATCCTAATTTGTGTCTCTAACCACAAACTGACTTTTAACTCAAATATGAAACCCAATCTATCGTTTGAAACCCTAATTTGAAACCATAACCTTGACATGGGGCCCTAATTTGAAGGTCAAATCCTAACTTGCAACGGCTTCCGCTTCCTCACCAAATGGCAAACACAAAACCGGATTTGTTATTATAAAATATAGAGCTTTTATTTATTAGTCAACAACATTGATGGGGAAGAAGTCATTATTATTATTATTATTATTATTTTTACAAGTCATTATAACAAGTGTGCAACCTATCAATGTCATTACTTTGCACCAATGAACCCGAGGGAAGTCTGTAAAACACAAGAAATACCATTTCAAATATAAGTACAATCTGGACTCCGACACCCTCTTAAAAAAAAAAAAGATGAGTCCATATTTATTAATTTTTTTCTTTGATATTATTTCTATATTCCCACGAGAAAGACATTCACCGACATCCACAGGAACAAAGGCTCTTTTTTTGAGACAAACACTGTTTACATACACTGTACATGCCATGCACCAGAAAGAAAGACACCCTGTCAACGTTGCTAGTAGCGGCAATGCTTGCTAGCATTGTACCTTTACTACGAACACGCCCCCCCCCCCCCTCCCTTTACGGTAGTTTTTTTTAACGAACGAATCATAATTTTGATATCATTCATTGTCAGTTGCGACACAATTTGGACTTGATGAAACCAAAACGTGAAAACGGCAGGAATGCAAAATTGAACTTGTGTGTGAGATCTTACATATAAAATGTATGTAATAAATAACACGTCTCCCTTTTTATGACCGTGTGTTTGTTGTCGTGTCACGTATGTTAGCTTGCACGCGTGTACGCTTGTGTGTGTGTGAGTGCTTGTGTTAAAGTGCGTCTGTGACTGTGCGTGCTTGTATAAGTAAGTTGGTGAGTGCATGCGTGCACATTGGAGCGCGCACGTGCTTCTTTCGTGACCGTGTTGGAAGTACCACAGATGGACAAAAAGTATCGGGACACGTGGCTGTTGTGGAAGCACGACAATGTGGAATTTGCAGCCTTCCACTGTTTAAGGAAGACTTTTTGTCGAAGATTTTGTGCACCACGTCTGCTCTTACCACAAAATTGGATGCTTAGAATTGTCTTAAATATAATATATGGGGGTTCTCTGTTCACAAAAGTACCCCCCCCCCCCTGCAAAAAAGTACATTTCCCAATACTTTTGTCAATGTTCGGCGACAGAAAGCGCTTTGTTTTTGTTTTGTCCAGACTCACTCAAGTATTGTGCCTGTTGGAATCTGCATTTTGGAGATGAGATTCTCATGTTTGTGTTCCGAAAATGTCGTAATGTGAAGATACAACATTTAGATCAAAAGATAACTAAAGTGGGCGATTCACATACCAATAATCCAATAATTACGAGGGGTGAACCGATCGATCGGCCCGGCTGATTAATCGGCCCTGATTTCTTTAATTTTGGGTGGTCGATGATCAGCGGATCCCTTAAAATTTTATGAATTTTTTCCCACTGATCTCATCTCGTTCCTTAGAGTTCTGAAAAAGTCAGCTATGGTCCTCTTTTGCTGAGATGACTAATAAGACTTTTCATTTTTATTCGAGAGAACTGCTTCATGTGCAGTTAAACAACCCGTTTGTATTATTTCACAGATATTTTTCAATGTTTTCCAATAAAACAAGATTGGAACACTGAAGATGTATGCTGCGTGTTATGAAAAAATCGGGATCGGCAAAAATCGTGATCGGCAGGTCAGACTTTTTTTTTTAAAGATCAGGGATCGGTGATCAGTCGGAAAATTGTGTTCAACGCACCCTTAACAATTTTCAATAATTAATTATATTAATACTTTATTTTTTCCCAATCAAAGTCAACAAAGACCTGATTATTGGATACCTTTAAAAGATGATCATGAGTTATTATCCTGTAGTGTAAGGTATGGTGATTATCATTTATCATGGACAATCATAAATGTTAAATCCATTCAATATTTCCCGCCATGTTGGTGAAGATGCAAATAGTAGTAGAAACAGAAGGCGAACGACTCATGTGACAGACGTTAAAAAATGGCAACCTGATTCATTGCATCTCAACACAAATTATTTTGCAGTGGTCTTCTCAATTATTATTATTTTTTTCCAGAGACGCATACTAAGAAGAAGAACACACTTGCCGTTTTTTCCTTTGTGGCATTGGGTCTCTCACAAACTCTTTTCCAAAAACAAACATTATCCCAAAAAACAACCCCGACAGTTGCCAGCCGATTTCGAGCATTATCACACACCTTTCAAGGCAAATGGAATATTGAGTGCTATGACTACATAAACATGGTGGATACCATATGAATGATTGGATTCCATTCTTTAAAGAGAGGAAAAAAAGTATGTTTCTACCTTTTTACGTTTGTTAGTAATCACCATTTGAAAATAGGTAATTTGAGTGACAACAAGCTTTTTGTGAAAAGATACATTTTGACAGTCATTTTTTGTTTAGTGACGCTCTGTGAATTAGATTTAATATGACAAACACTTTGATCATTTCCTAACATCCGCCATGTTTTCATGTCATTTCATACACGGGAGCCCATTGAAAAGCGATACAATGCTGCCATCTGCTGGCCATAGTTAGTGGGTGTTTTTGGATTTTCCAACCTCATTCACAAAGCAGCGCCGCACAAGACGTTGCACTGCCCATTGAGAAAGAAAAACATAGTTAACGTCAATTAACGTTTTTGGCGGCATTCATTGGGATTTTAGTATACGTCATTAAACGTTTTTGGCGGTACAAGAGGTAAAAAAAAATGTGTGTGTGTGTGTGTGTGTTGGTGTGTGTGTACAAGCGTTGGAACATGAAGACAAGTCTGTGGGCGTTTGCGTGGTCCTGAAAAATGCTCTTTTTGTGCCGTCTTTTAACAGCTTTCGAGAGGAAGTTCCACTTCTCAGTTTTCGTCCATGCGTGGATGCTCCCAAAACACCAAACATAAAAAAAAAAGACATCCTCAACATAATACACATTGTCAGTAACACGAACCAGAACATTAGAATAACAACAGCAACCTATTCACAAAAAAAAAAAGAAATCCCCCTAGATACGTACAAAGAATTACTTTTTACAACCTACAATAAATATTGTGTGTTTCATCCAAGAGTTTTTGTCTTTTCTGCTGTATTGCGTCCGTAATGAGTCATTCCTCAACATTGGAGGGATAGTGTAGCGTTTCGGGAGATGTGGTCGACTGGCCGTGTCCGGCTCCTCATGTCTCCGCGGGGCTCGTCTCGTCGTCGCGATGCCGGCGGTTGCGCGGCTTCTTCTGCTCCTTCAGCTCCTTCAAGCTCTTGGCTTTGCCGTCCCCCAGGCCGCCGCCGCCGCCGCCACCACCGCCGCCGCCGCCGTCCCCCAGCTGCCAGTAGTCCTGGCAGTACTGGTTGATCAGGCCCATCTCCGGTTGGCTCAGAATAGTCAGCAGGTCCTTGTACTGGCCGGCGCTCGGCGTCCAGGCGCTGGACTGCAGCGGCGCGAGGGGCAGGGATGGCGCGCCCGTCTCCACCAGGACGTTGTTGACGGTGCGGCTGGAGAGCACCACCAACTGCAGTTTGACCAGCGTGTGCTTGAAGTTCTTCTCCGTGGACGTGCACTGGTAGATGCCGCTGTCCGACGGCTGCAGGGAGCGGACCAGGAGGCCCTGGTCCGTCTTCAGGATGCGGCCCTCGGAGCGAATCTGGGGCGACAATTCATTTGAGCTCTCAACAGTAGCGCGTTATCAGTCATTCTATGCAGAGGATAAAGAGCATATGACTGTGAGTACTTTTAGTCTGTCTTTATGTTGGTGAACAATTTGTGTTCAATCCGTAGTTTTAGAGGGTTTAAGCATTGCAATATAGATGCTAATTAGCATTAGCATTGAGATAGCTATTCATGTTTTTCCCCCTGTGGAATCTATATCTATATCTTATTTATTAAAAAAAACTTACCTATTCGTGTTTTTGTTGCCACAACATGCTGGCAAAGTAAATAAGAACACAAATAATAGTAGTAATAATAATTTGAAAAATGAATTGTAATCACCTCTTTCCTCCTGTCGCTGTTCTCTTTCTGAAGATGCCACTTGAGAGAAACATGCGGGGTCCTGGCCTGGCACTCCAAGAACGTGGTGCTGCCCTCCACGCCATGCTGAACTGTCTCCAGAGTATTCTTATTGGCTGTAAAATAAAAATAAAAATGTAGGGATCGGTAGTTGTATATGTTATATACATACAGTATATAAATAAAAGTACAGTAATATCGTCGACGTGTAAATTTGCCGTTTGGAAACACATAATCGCTGGTTAAACGTTTCCCACATGTCGATGAATCTCTGTTTTTGAGACATATAAATAGAAATTAACTCATCATCAATGACATAGCGCCTTACATAGTGAGTTTGCAATTTTTGTAGTTGTTTGAACTGAACAAGTACGTCATTTGAGATAAAACATCATCAATTCAGTAACTTTTTGTGACATTTTTGTATTGTGGTGGGCCATGCGTCTCAATATTTTGGTTGAAGTGTGAAAAATGATTTCAATGCTCACCGTTGGAGTTGTAGCCCCTGCATTGGCGGATGGGGTTGCCGTACTTGACATCCTGACGACGGCTACGTCTAGAAGGGTTGAAGGTTGAACGTCCTTTTAAAATGGTCAACAATGCGGTACATCGATCTAATCCTTTCAAGTCTTCCCTCAAAAAACAACCAAAAATGTGTTTATTTAAGAAAAAAAGCACTTCACAGTATTGTAGCTACTTTAGAAATACAATTACAAAAAAAAAAAGAAAAAAAGAAATACAATTACAACATGAATAAATACAATATGAAGAATTTTGCTTCAAATTAATGAACATTGTGCTTTCTTTGTGTGTGCTCACCTTGGCCACCTGGGGGCAGTATAATAAAAACGCATAGATATAATGTTCATGCCATCAAGACGGTCACAGCTTCTTAGTAAGCTGCAGTAATATTAATGGTTCTTAGTAGAAGATAAAATAAATTGTATAAAAAAAAATAATAATAATAATAATGATAAAATCGTATTATCATCGGCTTCATTGTTTACATCAAAATATCCGTTACATAGGTTACATAACACCATGACACCAACGCTACTCTTTAGCCTGTCTATGGTGTTTGTTAGCATTAAGCTAAACTGCCTCATCTAAAGCAAAGCAAACTCGTGTAGGCACGGAACGCTTCACATGTTCACACGAACGTACCTCTTCTGTGACGCCGAGTATCTGGAGCAGGATTTTCCGTCCCAGGCGCAGTACGGGTCCCGAGCCAGACAGCAGTCGGCGCACACCTCGCCGTACACGTCGCAGCGGTGGAGCGCCAGGTGGGTCACGCCCAGCATAGACGCCACGTACAGTTGTTGCTGTGGAAGGAGGAAAACGTCCATTTAGTGACACGTGCCGCCTCGCTGTGGCCTTGCGAGGCGTCCGTCCGACTTACGCGCTTGGATGAGATCTTCATGGTGGTGATCGGGGTTGGAACCTGCCGAAACGCAATGGAGAAATTAAGCTTTCGCACCTCAAACCACAAATCGAAAGACAACTGAAATGGTGGGGGACAAACCTTAAAGACCTCCACTTCCTCTAAAACCAGTTCCTCGGTCTGAAGGTCGTCTCGTGGCAACACAATCACCTTTTGTACCGTCCCGCGATCTGACAAGCACAGCATGAGGATAAGGTTCAACCCTTAAAATGATGAAAACTCTGACTTGGGCTTCAAAGTGCAATTTGAAGCTCAAATACAGAACTGCAAACTTAATTAGAAACCCTCACTTTGGCTTCAAATTCTAGTCAACCGTGGCCTGAAACCCAAATTTGAGATGCTAGCACAAGCTTGAAACCCCAATGTAACTGACTTGACAGCCTAAAACACTCCCCCTTGTAGCCCTCATTTAAAAATCCAAACTTGAAACGCAGACTTTAGTTTCAAACCCATATTTGAATCCCTAACTCAGACTTCAAACAATCAAATGAAGGCCGAACGCATAGCCTTGTCTCAAAACCCTAACCCTAAAATCTAGGGTTCAAACCCCAATTTCAAGCCCAAACCCACCACTGAAACCTTAATTTGAAACCCTCATTTAAAAGCTCCAATCCTGGCTTGAAACCCAAATTTGAAACCCTCACTTTGACACCATACCCTAATTTAAAACTAACCCATGCTTGAAAACGTAATTTCAAACCCTGAATTGTAACCTTGACTTTGGCTCCAAACCCTAATTGAAACCCCTAAACCAGACTTAAAACCCTCATCTGAAACCCTAACTTCAAACCCTTAACTCAGACTTGAAACCTTCATTTGAAACCGCTAACCCAGCCTTGAAACCCCTCGAACCCAGACTTGAAATGCTCATCATAACCTGGACTTTGTCTCCAAACCCTAATCTAAAACTCTAACCCAGACTTAAAACCCTCATTTGAAACCTTAATTTGAAACCCTAACTTCAAACTCCTAACCCTGGCTTGAAACCCTCATTTGAAACCCTGACTTTGTTTTAAAACCCCAATTTAAAGCCCAATCTTCAATTGACACCATTTGAAACCCTACCATTGGCTTCAAACCTTAACTTTCGACCCTCACATTTTTCTGTGCCAAATTTGATGAATTTTCAGTCATGTTGAAGTCGCCAAAAAGGCCAATCCATCATCAGAATAATAATAACAAACACCGGTTCTGGTGTTTGGGCCCTAACAATAACAACAAACAACAATAACAAAAGTGGCTCCACCGACCTGTGCCCAGGAAGAGGACCTCGTAGCTCCCGTCGGCGGCCGTCACTTGGTCGACGGCGATGGTGGTGAACTCGTAGTCCACGTTGGTCCGGACCACCAGGGGCCGCTTGTGCACCGGGTACACGGTGTTGTACATGGTGGGGTGGTTTCTCATAAAGTTGATCACCTCGTCCGGGTAATCCTTGGTGGATTTCATGTTGGGGGTGAACGTGCCTCCGGGACACTGTTTCACAAATGACACGTGTGATGGTTTGCAGACATCATATGGAATGGTTTGGCTGTCAAATAAAAAGCTTTCAAACTCCTTTTGATGTTATGCCGGCTTGTAATAAGGTGGGGGTGGGGGGGGGGTCATTGCTGCTGTTGCCGCGGCGACGTCGGATCATCAGTTTTTAGGATATGATATTTCCTGGACACTTATGTCTGACTGTGTGCTAAAACAACATGCTTAAAGTTGTGAGATGAGTTGGCGGAACAATATAAATATGAGTTTAGTTATTGTTTAGCACATTAGTCGTGTCTTTGTGGTTTCAATTTGCTTGGGCTGGATTTACACAGCAGGTCCAAGGGTCCAGTTCCGGTGTAATGCCACTATCCATCCCTTCCATATACATTTCATTTAACTTGACCTTTAACTTGACCTTGACCATCTCAAAATTCTACACATAATTTTCAGATTTTTGGCAAATGTTTTAAAAATAAGTATAAGCATTTTATATATTATATATTTTTTTCAAATATATTTTATAATGCTAAAAGAAAAAACATCATATTGTCATTATGGAGTGTTCTGTATAGCAATTTTGGAGTAAGGGAGTAATCTTAAAATAAATGTTGAATTAATTATACAAATATGAAATATTACATAGCAATTACACACACAAGCCACTAAGTGAATTATTTCGCTTATTTAATGGACACATATCTAATGTAGCATATGTAAACCAGATTTAACTGATTTAACTAATTTTTTTTATACATTGGGTGTTATTCCTTAATTGAATTTTTTCTGCTGTTCATTTAATGGAACACTAAGGGGTTATTCTCTTTGAGGGGAGTGTTAGAAACCCATGTAATTTACACTGTACAACTCTAGGGGGAGCCCCAGAGCCAAAAAACAAACATCATTAGTACTACAGTTTTAACATACACAAATTGGACAAACCATTCACACATCCCCATTAGGGTCGTGGGTTAAAAATTTTTTTTTAAAAAAAAGAAGGAAAAAAAAAGCGTGTTCTTTGTCTGCAAAGTTTGATCTTCCCAAAAATTCTGTCTTATTAATAAGTGCATCATTTTGCTTAATACAGTTCTCATTTAATTGCCATTTTTGTTGTTTTTGCAGTGAATGGAAAATGTTGGTGTCTTCAATGAACCTAACGTGCATGTCATTGATTGGAAGATTACACAGGAAAGCTGCCACTAACATTCAAATGGCAAATCTCCGAACAGTGAGCGAGACGTGCTAACCACTCTTCACTATGCTGTACAAATTGGACTTCATAAACAAAAGCAAGGGAGACTGACCGAAAAATGCCTATTGCTCATTTTCCTGTGAGATATGTGTGGTAATAATAATAATAATAATAATAATAATATACAGTGGTTGATTCAATTCAATATATTTTTTTAATTTCACCCTTTAAAAAATAGACATTTCTTAATCTGATTTGCATGTAATTTGGTAAAATTTCATAATGGGCTTTATACATTATTTGAAAGCAGTTATACTCTATCAATTCATTACATTTTAAAGTTTTTTTGTGTAAATATTGGATTATTGTTATCTCTGTATACGCTTTTAAAAATGACTCGAATGGCTCGATTTAGGAGATTTGTTCCGTGACCATGCTTGTAACTCAAAACACTCGAATCAACTTTCCCCATTGAAATGAATGGACAGGAATCAATTCCAGCCTCCAACTAAAAAAACATAAAAAAATGATAAAGTGTTTTAAAATAAGAAAAATAACACTCTATAAGATTATATATGTTTTAAAAATATAAAGTAATTGCATAATTAAAAAGAATTTAAAGAATTCAACATTTTTTGCCACTTTTTGCATACATTTTGTGCAACTCCCTTTGGTGTGCTTGCCTTAGCCACACGGGGGCAGTATAACACAGATAGACACATGAAGAAGAGTGTTATAACTGATTTGATGAGCTGCAGTTAACGTGAGTTGTTTTGCGAGTATTGGAATACAGTACTGTCTGCCAGTTTAGACAAATATTTTATTTAAGGCAAATGAATGTGGTTGTTTTTAATATACATGCAGTTTGACAGCAAACTCGAAGTGGAATACACCATTTTAAGCCTCTTTTTGAAGAGCTCCTCACAATCTGCCTAACTGCGACTTGTTCACTGCCACGTTACAGCACTTGTATCTAAAATTTTTGCTTGTAAGTCAAACGGGGGGGGGGGGGGGAATCATCCAAACGACAGCTCGTATCTTGAAAAACTTGTATCTCAGGGCACCATATCCTTTTAAGATGGTAAGTTGTAAGTCAGACCGTGTTTCTAATCATATTTGTATGTTCCTGTAATCATCTGTTTACCACTCACAGTGCCAGGTCTTGGGTAGGGAATCTTGCCCGTGTAGGCCACCCACTGGTAGTTGGGTCCTTCCTTGTGGGCGAAAGGACCATTGAAGACCATGCGGATGTCTGCCATGGAGTAGACGCACACCGCCGAGCCTTTAAACACAGATCTGGACGGGAGAACAAGCCAGTGAGTGCCGAGATAATGACAGAGGGCGCCGCATGCGACGGGTAAAGGCTGCGTCGCAGGAAACATAAACATACTCTCGGAACCGAGAGCCGTCTGACACACTGACATAGAAAAACGCCCACGCGTTGCCGAAGAGTGGCCACAAGCACGGGGCTCGCTCTGCTGCGTTTGTGTCTAGTGCGCCTCCATGATTAGCAGTGCTTTTTTATCATCCTGCTTTCAACATGTCTGTGAGGACAACACCATGACATTATTTCCTGCCAGTATCGAAATCTTACACGTCTGCTGTTTCTTTTCCTCCTCAAATTTGGATAACTTTCTATCAGGCCTGACCTCGACGACCTTGTCTGTTTACATCTTTTTTTTTTGCAAAAACAGTCAAGAAACTCACCCTGAAACTGAGAAGACTCCATAGATGACAGGATTCTTGGTGTCTTGCGTCGGCTGGATATAAACATCCCCTGGGGAGGTAAATATTTTTGAAATGTTTGTCACAAAACTGGAGGAAAATAGGATCAAATGAAAGAATGGTACAAATTGCAAAGATGAGGACTAGAATGGAATGGAAATGGTCAAATGACGCTAAAATGTCTGCCTCTAACCAAAATGGCACACTTCCTGTGTGTTTCCAGACTTTTTTTTTTTTTGCTCATCAATGCTCATCAATAGACATAAGAGCAAAAAGAGGACAAGTTCATGTTTGAGGAACCCAGGAATGGGTAAATTGACGTTAAAATGGGCGCTTCAAACCAAAATGGCAGACTATTTTTATGGGTCTACTCATGACAGCAACGTGAAATTTGGCTGGCATGCCTATGTTAATAATAATAATAATAATAATAATAATAATAATAATAATACATTTATTTTGAATAGCACTTTTCAAGGTACTCAAAGATGCTTCACAAAAAGGACAATGATAACATCAGTACAAAAAGTCCAAAACATAAAAACATCATAATAATAGAATCAGTACAAAACTAAACATTCATAATATTAAACATTAGACTTTGAACAGATGGGTTTTGAGTTCTAAAACAATTTGGGGGGGATGAATTCTCAAACTTGGCTACCAAACCAATTTTTGGGGTGAGGAATTTCTTGATAAATCAATAAAATTATATTAAAAAATGAAATGAAAAAATGAATTCTTTTTTTTTTGCTTCCCAAGTTCTATTGTACTGACACATGTAGTCATTTACGAGTCAGAGGTTACCAGAACCTCAACGGGATCCTGAATCTAAACTCATCGGACACTAAAAACTACAGTTCCTGCGCGTCGTCGGGGAATAAAAGTAAAACATAGATGGTCTGGTGAAACACGCCTCTAATAGGAGCCATATGCATCCAACGCGACTGCAGGCTCCAGGCGCTTGCGAGTCCGACATCTCCACTGATGGATTTAATGAGAGAAAAATGCAAGCCAAAGCAAAAAAAAAAAAAAAAAAAAGGAGGAAGAAAAGATTCAAAACAAAGTTTGACAGGTGGAGTGGAATAACAGTTGAACATCTAGGTCCATAGTTAATATTTTGCAACAATGGTTAACTGGCCTTGAACAGTGAAGGACAGTAATTGCCTTTAGCCAAACACAAAAAGAGAGATAAACACGACACGCTGTCCTCGCCTCCCTAACTTGCGATCTTGTCAGACAATCAATCTGGCACGTTACCCGCGTTTTGATCTTTGCGCAGATTTATTCGTCCGATAACACAAACAGGAGGGAAGAGGTGAATCCCGCTAATTGAACTTGAGGATAAAATAACAAATATTTGATCTACTGAGCCTTCATTTCTCATTCTCGCTTTGATCGCGAGGACGACAAATCCTCACGTGGCGCTGAGGTATGAGAAATGACGGGTAGGCTGATGGCCGCCTTGCAAAGGAGAAATTCGTAACTCATCTGATGGCTTGTTTGACAGGCAGAAAGGAGCGTAAGGGGGGGGGGATAATTTAGCGGTGAACTGGAACAAGTCGCGCGTGGGGGGGGGGGGGTATCCATGATTGCTGGGATTGTATGAAGAAGGAGGGATGGATAAAGAAGGGGAGAAAGTGCAAGGATGCAATAATTGAAAAAAGACTTTGCATCCTTTTTTCAGGACGAATCCGCAAATGATCAAACTTTGATGCCATGCTGGTGAAAATGAGCGCGGCCGATCGACCCGTTTCTAATTGGCGAGAAATCCTTTTTCAAAGTTCGCCAAAGTACTTGAAAGTCTTCGAATTTGCCTATCATGGTCAATACAGAGTTCTATTTTGGCCAAACTGTAGCGGGACGACGATAAACTGTATGACCTTCCACCTTCCAGCTGTTGCATGTCATGACATATTTTGTGGTAAATTTAGACGAGTATTCTTAAGTAGACATGAAGGATTCCTTCCGCACGACACCAGCGAGCGGGGACGGCTTCAAGGCTACCACAAATCCTCCACTGATCCTGTCAGTCATGTGGATAACGGACAGGCCGGGATGATCCGCGGGAGGTGGGGCAGATCCTAGCTGCTTATTATTTTGATTACTCGCTATACCGTAGTACTACTTTTGTCCCATTTCCGTCTTGGATTTCACTTTAAGGTTTAAGCATTCTCCTGCTCAAAGGAGAAAGGATTATAGATGAATGTGAAACTGTCAAGACCTGTTCCGACTGGAGAGCTTTGTTTTCTTACTGTTGTGGTTACAAGTCATGTAACAGAGATCTCACTTTGGACGGCCAGCTTTCCTATCGGGGTATGGATGCGTGCAATATGCGCCAGATGCTTAACTCTTAGCAGATGAGTGTGTACAGTTTAGGATAGCAGTGCTTCCTAACCGCCAGGCTGATCATTTTGTCCGGGGTGGGGGTGGGGGGGGGGGGGGGCGTATTTTCAATTTGCCCCATTTTGTTGGCATCCAGAGTCAACGGCGTCTTTCAGCTTGGAAAAATGCCAAACAGCGTCAGCATCACTCAGGATTCCTATGAATTCTCCTCTGATGGTTATAGCGCGATTACATTATTAACTACTATGCTACCATAACTTTAGCTTTAGCTGTTTTTTTGGGTTTGGTCGGCAAACTGAGCCATGATTGGTCGTTACCTACTTCCTCAGCACAGGTTATGTTATCTTCAGTCGACAGCTAGTGTGAAAAGATCGTATTTAAAGGTATTAATTGTACATGAAAAATAATGTAAATACCTTATTAGTATTTTTTTTCTTTTTTCAAAAAAAAAAAAAAGAGCAATGATGATGACATTACCGAATGAACAATACTGAAAAAATAAATACAAATAAAAAGTAATGTAAATACCAAATTCATTACGGACAAAATATTAACTTTTTGCTGCTGAAAGTGGAACAGTATCTAAGCGAGTCAGGCATGCGTTGTGCGGTCCAGCACTTTATTATGCACGACAAATGATGAATTTGAATTGCACAAAATGGTCTTACATGAATTGGAGTGTGTGCTCGTTTGCGTGCGAACTCACTGAGCTCATCAAAGTGCGTCTCGACACCGTCGGCTCCCGCCACCGAGCAGATGAGACGGGCCTTCAGGAACGTGCTCCACTTGTTCACCAGACAGCAATGGCCGCCGTCGTCATTCTGCAGGGACGCAAGGACGTTTGGGTTATCCATCACGATATCTAGAAACGTATCCACGTCTGACTCGCAGCTGTGCGAGAGTCAAAGCCGTTCAAGCTAACCGCGCTGGCTCCGCTGTTGCTGTTGGCCCGGCGGAGCAAACACAGCTCCGTATTTCAACCGGGCTCATGTGCGTGAGGGAGGTCGGCCAACTTTTACTACTGAGGTAGGGAATCAAAATGATTCACGGGCTGGAAATGATGAACTTTGTTCACGCCTTTCGGCCCGTCCGAATGATTTGCGCTGGCTGAAGTACATGCTATGTCTCTGCGACATGGGGAGACTCACAGTTTTGCCATCACGTTGCCTTAAAAGGGAAATTAAAAGGCTTCCCACACTGACACAAGTGTTCAATCAAAACTGTACTCCGCGGCATCGAATAACTTGACAAGTGTCCATGAAGCGCCTTTTGAACATGCGGCCAACAACATCTCTAATAAACCATTTTTTGGGACAAATACAACCATAACGTCACTTGGTTAGCGCCCATGGATGCAAGATGTGAACTGAAGTCAATTTCCATTTCTTTCAAAAAGAATCAAAATAACAAAATGCTTTCCAACCTAAACTGAGCAAACAGCGACAGTTTGCTTTCCTGTCATGTCAATAATCGGAGGATCGTCAACAGTGACGATCACGTGGAATTTCCCGCAAAAAGGCGGAGATACACAGACCAACAACAGCCAATCAAATGTGATCGTTTTACCGTACAAGCTGATCGTCAGGCCTCATTTGAGCATTTCTCCTCTCTTACAATCCAAACCAGCAAAAGTCTGATTAATATTATTATTTTCATGATTATAATATCTGATGATTGTCCTTGGGGCTAACTAGTACCTGCGGGCACCAAGGTTTTTTTTTTTATTATTATTTTTTTTTTGTAGGACAATATAAATGGATCAACATAGGAAAGACTGTTGAAACTGGTCACTCCTCCTCTTCTCTCTTCCCATTCGAGAAAGAGAGAAAAACCTGCTGGCTTCTCCAATTATCTTCAAAGAGGCGGCTTATTCAGTGATCTCTACAAGCAGCCAATCACATTGCAGCAAAAGCTTTGGCAAAGAAAAGAAATGCTTGCAACTGGTGACGGACAGTTTTAGTTTGAATTAAATCTTGACTTTTTAAAACAGGGTAAATCGTCAAACCGGTAATCAAACCATGCCTAACGAATACAATAACAATGTTATTGACGTTTATAAATTTAGCTTATGTTATGTTATATATTTCTTATTTCATTGATTTAGTTTTTTTGTTTTTTTTAAAGTTTCCTCACAGAATGCTAGCAGTTAGCCTAGCTTCTTCTACTCCTACTACTATTTATTTTATATTTTCTGGCAGTCTGGATGCCACACACTATGTGAGACCAATCCTCGTCATTCGTGGGGTCTCAAATGTTTAAAAAATTGACAACTCACCAAGCAGATCCGCCCGATTCTCGACTGGCTCATGGGACTCTGACCCATCTCTGTGGCCCTCTCGCGGAAGAAGAAGTAGAGCTTGTCGTCGTTCTTCTCGGCGCTGTCTGGGATGAGGTGTGCGTGGATAAATGTGGGGTCTAGAAAAAGAAAGTAACAGAGCACAAACGAAAAACATTATTTATACTCGAACCGGTGGCATACGATCAATAGATTTGACAAGCAGAAACGATGAACATGGCAGCAGCGACGCTTCATAATTCTTTTAGGATAAGAGATCTAGCAAGTTGCTGACAAAAGCGGTTTTAGGAAATTTGCTCGATTTGATACGACACCGGATACCACAAGCATGTTGGGTTGGAGATCAAACACAATCAGCGGGCTTACTTTGACATACAGTACAATAATAATAAGATGATTGTAACCAGGAGACAGCTGACAAGCAACTGACCAAATCCATGAAACGAGCCCAGAAAAACAATTTATTGGTCCAAAGGAGGGAGGGTTGAGGTTTGTGCCGCTGTTTAAACACGCAATTTGGGCCCAATAACCATTTGTATGATTGCTGAGGAATCATCCGGTCCTCCCTTTTACTGCACTCTAAAGACACCGATTCATTTGATTCCACCCAGCAGTTGTCAAAATGGCTTCATGGTGTACGATTACTCAGATCCACTGAATGGGACACCCAGTAGAAGGCGCCCCACCCACCTACCCAAACACAAGAAAAAGCAAGGTTACGTTTTCAAGCACTTTCGAGATCTATTTCCAACACCTTGCACAACTATAGTAAATGACATATCTTTGCTGTCTGAATACCAATTTTAAATATTGTGGGATTGTTTTTTCCCACCAATCCTAAGAAAAAAAACCCCAAACAATAACATTCTTATTTTTGGACACAACATTGGACAATACATGGTTTTCCCTGGATGTGTAATGTGTCCACTAATGAGTATTTAGTTTTATGCAATATGGCGCTCTAGTGGTTAGCATGTCTGCCTTTTAATTCTGACTGAAAAAGACTGTGAGATTGCTTCTTCTTCTTCTTCTTCACAAAACCTCACACATTATTGCAAGCGCATGTCGTAATAACGTATGCATCGTCGGGGTCCTGGACACAATTCCCTCAAAACCACTAAGCACCCCCCATTTGAGTAAGCCTGGTTTGTTAAAAGTGTATCTGTAGGAAGTAGAATAAGTGACTGAGTGGCTAGCTGTTAGCCACTAGCCGCCAACATGAACACCCAGAACAAAAAAAGACTCTCAAAGATCCATATCTGAATTTGAACATGAAGTCGACCATTTTGGTTTAGCTCTTTTTCTTACATTTAAGTAAGCGTTCAATAAAGTTTTTAAAAACAAAACAAAAACACATTTGAGTAAGCCTGGTTTGTTAAAAGTGTATCTGTAGAAAGTAGAATAAGTGACTGAGTGGCTAGCTGTTAGCCACTAGCCGCCAACATGAACAAACAGAACAGAAAAGACTCTCAAAGATCCTTATCTGAATTTGAACATGATGTCGACCATTTTGGTTTAGCTCGTTTTCTTACATTTGAGTAAGCGTTCAATAAAGTTTTTAAAAACAAAACAAAAACACATTTGAGTAAGCATGGTTTGTTAAAAGTGTATCTGTAGAAAGTAAAATAAGTGACTGAGTGGCTAGCTGTTAGCCACTAGCCGCCAACAAGAACAATCAGAATAGAAAAGACTCTCAAAGATCCATATATGAATTTTAACATGAAGTCGACCATTTTGGTTTCCCTTGTTTTCTTACATTTGAGTAAGCATTCAATAAAGTTTTTAAAAACAAAACAAAAACACATTTGAGTAAGCCTGGTTTGTTAAAAGTGTATCTGTAGGAAGTAGAATAAGTGACTGAGTGGCTAGCTGTTAGCCACTAGCCGCCAACATGAACAAACAGAACAGAAAAGACTCTCAAAGATCCTTATCTGAATTTGAACATGAAGTCGACCATTTTGGTTTAGCTCTTTTTCTTACATTTAAGTAAGCGTTCAATAAAGTTTTTAAAAACAAAACAAAAACACATTTTAGTAAGCCTGGTTTGTTAAAAGTGTATCTGTAGGAAGTAGAATACGTGACTGAGTGGCTAGCTGTTAGCCACTAGCCGCCAACATGAACAAACGTGTCGTCGGGACATTACCGTTCAACCATCTGGAGTTGTACTGATCGGTCCTCATGGCTGTCTGCTTCCCCAGCGTACGGAAGATAGCCGAGTCGGTTCCCATGAAATCGATGTAGACTCCCGCATACAGGTCTCCATCTGTCAAGACATACACACACATCGAGAATTGAGGGCGTTGCCAAGGTGAAGTCATAACGGACACAAAAGTGAAATAAGTCATCATTTGTGATCTGCACGCCGCAGAAAGGCTAATCACTCAAAGGTGGCGTCACACCCGCCACGTTTCATTTAAATCATCTCACAACAGCCTTCGAAAATGTCCCTGGTGTGTGATGGTGGTGATTTCCCCTCAAAAAGCTCAGCGCCGAGCCAAATTATGTTATGATCTGCCTGTAGCGCCGCGTTTGGGTCAAACCTTCCGCCGAAAGCACGCCTATCACCCCCGTGAGGGCAATCAGTGGAATATGGAGGCGCAGCAGGATACGCAGAATCAATTGCAATCAGCTGGATTTAACGGGGGGGGGAAGATGTTAAAACTTGATTGGCAGTTTTAACCATCCTGCGTCAATTTGACTCGTTTTAAAGTACAGTGGTTCTTTTAAAAATGAGTTTAATTCATTCCCTGACCACACGATAATCATTGCCTGAGTTAGCATTAGCTTCAAGGTAGCAGACTAAAGGCTAAGATACTATGTATGGTTGTTTTAAACACACAAGATTGTCTTTCTTTTATGTTAAGTTTTAGAAGGTCATATCTGTCACCTGTAGGCCGATGACCAGACAACCCACTAACAGGGCAGCAGACACATCAGACTGACAGAGTGACACAATTGCAGCGAGGCAACATCCCACACTCTAAAAACAGTTGGGTCAAAAGTAACCCAATTATGGATCAAAAATGGACCAATCCACTTTATGGGTCAATTCGACCCAACTTTGAGTCAAGAAATTGGTCTTTTAGTGTAAAACAAGAAGGACAAAAGTCTGCTTACACTTCATGTCCTGGGGACCATAAATCAGGTCCCCATGAGAGAAATCCCACACTCTAAAAACTGTTGGGTCAAAAAGAACCCAACTATCAGTAAAAAATGGACCGATCCTCTACTCGGGTCGATTTGACCCAACTTTGAGTCAAGAAATGTTTCTTTCAGCGTAAAACACCTCATAAATATTGGTCAGATCCTTTACTTGGGTCAAAAAATTGGGTCATTTTGTATAAAACAACCCAGAAAGTTGGGTCAAATTGACCCATAAAGTATATCGGTCCATTTTTGATCCATAATTAGGTTACTTTTGACCCAACTGTTTTTAGAGTCCATTATCTACAAATTGGATTTTACACCATCTGTCCTAATCTAAAGGCTTAAAGGCAATCGAAATGGAGCTTTATTATATTTTAAAGGATGACTGTTTTGATCAAGATCTCATAATAGAGCTCATTGGATTGTGCAAATGTATCATGTGAGTGACAGGTGAGCAAATTCTCACATTCGAAGTACTCGCCCATCCCTAGTAAGCAGTAATTACACATTAGATGATTTGTTTTTCTTCACAATGTCTTGTACGTTCTAAAAAATGTTAAAGATGTTGAAAATATGCGTAGCAGGCTTTTAAGTGAAGCAAAAATCAACATTTACTTACTGATCAAAGCGGAGACGCTGTTCAATTTCGGGTCAAAAGGACATTTTCCCTTCCCAGAATCCACTTTGCCCGGCTCAAGGCGGAAAATATATTCCTGTCGGGGGAATAGGAAAAGGTAACTCATTATTTTCTCACTTCTCTTGTGACTTGCTAATAAATTTATTGTGTTTGGAGAATACATTTTGGACAGGGGCAATGGGGTTACTCCTTGAAGTTGCTGTTAAAGGCGGTGTGTTTTGAAAACAACATGAGGATCTCACGAAACAATGTGGAGTTAAGAATGCGTCGCTGTGACCCTGCAAGCACTACTGGATCTGCTGAGGGCAACCAAAAGCACACAAAGGCGGTTTTATCGGTCAGATGAAGGCGGCGGAGGGGAAAAATGCTGAAAGGCTTCCAAAAAAACGCCCTCCGCTGCGCCTGTGATGTTAGTGGCTCAAAAGAGAACTCATTATCTCCACAGTGAAAAGAGGACATCTTTAACATCTGTGTCAACACTGAATCCGGGTGCACCGGCAGCTCCGGCGGGTCTTCAAAGCCGGCTCACCGACGGGCTGGGAAATACGGTGATGCCGCCGCTGAAAATCCACGTTTGTGACCTGTGGCCCTACGACCAAAATGTCCACGAAATCCCTCAGCTGCATTTGAATTGAAAGCGATTTGCACAGTCTCAGGAATTTCATCTCCGGCTCGTATACAATATTACCGCACCATCGCACTGTTTAAACCTACAGCCACACAATATACAAATGTAAAAAAATACAAATACAGAAAAGTTAGGAATAAGGTTAAGTGGGAGTTTACCTTTGACTTGTTATTGATGTGAATTGTTTTTTGTAAACAATTATTTCCAGTAAATTAATTAAAATTAATTGGAATTAAAAGTATTTATTTTGTAAATTGTGATTGATTTCTGTTTTTTTCCTTCTGGAATATGAGAGAAAAAGAAGAGTGGGTGGCATTACTAGTCTTGTGTAAAAAAAACTTACTCACATAACTAATATTTTTTTCTCAAAATATTAATGAAAAACTGTAATCAATAAAAAAAAACTGTAAAATTATGGGGGAAAAAATAGATGTGATGTTTTTTCGCATTAAATTTCTTTCCCTTTGTTCTCGAGACAAGAAAAAAAGGTCATATTTTGAAAGTGTGTGACGTCTGTGTAGGACACAAACTCTTCTTTTGAGATGATGACTTTTTACCCAGAAGATGTTTTTATTTTGCCTTTAGTCAACATGAAAAAAATTCTCATAATATTATAACATACGCTATTAATATTAGTACGTTTTTAATATGAATGGATGAGAGGCGCAATGAAAAAATAAATAAAAGCAGGAACAACGGTTGTAGGGGAATTTCACCATCCACTTGTTAAAGTGACAACTTTATTTATTTACTTTTTTTTTTTAGTCATGTAGGCCTAATATTCAAATTTCTTTTTTTTGTAAAATAATGAGATAATAACATTAATAACAGTTTTTTTGTTAAATGAAGACATACTCCATTTTTTCTGTTTAAGAAACACCAGTTTGACCTTACTTTTGTTGCGGACTGCCTGCAATTGAAGCCAACCTCCGTCATTTGATTTTCTCATTTGCACACCCCAACGAAAATACGGGATGTCATGGAGATGACCGTTTATTTTACTTAAAGCCATGTCATCACTACTCCGAAAGTGAGCTCTCCAGGTGGGCACCAGACTTTCCAATTCGATTCTCTACAGAGCCTTTCAAAGCCCACCTTGGCCTCCAAAAGCTCTGACGTGGCACTCTGGTCTGCTGCCCGATTGGTTCTCCCTCCAGATTTGGGGGCCTGGAGGTAGTAGGAGCCCTAAAACACAGACATGGCACATTTGGCCGCCTCGTTACTGACACATGACCGGCTGGAACAAAGCCGGATTTGTCCGGTGGACGATAATGACACAAACAGAAGAGTGGAGGAAAGACGAACAAAAAAGTGAGAACGGGGAAGGATTTTGGGGGGGGGGGGGAAGTAAAAAAGTGTTGAACGGTGAAAGTGGTGCTTGACGCGTGGATGCTAGCTTGTCATGCTAGCTTCATGCAGAGGACAGAAGGTCATCAGATTTTGGGTTTTAAGGAACGTCTCATGGAAAATGTACTTTTGAATGGCTAGTTGGGTCTCTGCAATGAAATTAAACAACCAAGTAAATCTTACTCACTGGGAACCAGATCAAGAAATAGATTAAACTGAAATTTGTGCTTCAATTTGCCTGCGCTGAAACTGTTTCTAGAAAACACAGCTTGCTGCTATACACAATGTGAATTAAAAAATTAAAAGAGTTGATTAGAAAAAGTTATTGTTTATTCATTATATTGTCCTATTTTTTATTGCTTAATAAAACCTTTGCTTCAGGATTAACCTGCAAAAAAATTCTGCATCAAAATTACAAAATTGCTTCTCATATACAAAATTTCCTCCTCCATCATCTGTTTCTGTTATGCGGTAAAAAAGTGAATGAAAGCAGGCCGAGTGAACTTCATAATGAAACATACCCCCCCCCCCCCCCCCCCCCCGCCCTCCCCCCGGCCCATTTGAAGGGTGAGCCTAAACAGGCAGAGGAGTGGAAGGCGCGAGGCCGGCAGCTGCGTCCCACTCGCCGTCGGTCATCGTGCCCGAGGTGGGGGCGGGGCTACGAGAGCGATGATGGATGGGAGGCTCCATGGGTAGTGATGGCTTTTCAGGGGCTCTTAGCCAGACAGAAAGACGGACCTACAGATCCCGCTCTGTGTAAACAGGTGGATGGGGGGATTACAGGCAAGGAATTTGCTGCATGTCCTGTCAAAACGATATTATGAGCGATGATCGGGCGAGCTTATTTTGCGTGGTGAGGAAAATTGAACTCTATGATTCTTCTTCATTGGATGATAATGTAGATTATTAAAACAGGCAGCAATGACATAATTAAATTGTATGTAAAGAATGTAACTTTTTTTTTTGCTGAACTTCAATGAACATTGTGCTGCTACTTCTGATGTCCAACTGGGGATAGTATTTGTACAGTAAGTACATAACCATAAAAAAAGGATTTTTCATAATTTGTCCCCTTTTTCTAATGATCACTCGCTGTCGACCAATAAACAGTAGTGTGTTGGTAATGTTTGGTGTAAATGCGACTACAATGGAACCCCAGCCATGCAAGACATGCAAGCGAGCGGCAAAAACTGATGGAAGAAAAGCACATTGGATGAAACTGACAGAGCAGATGAACAGCCTCGGCCACCTGCGCTCGATCGACAGATACGGCTGCAGAAAAAGGAGGGTAGCCTTAGGGTTAAGTCTCCGAGGAGTTTTTGGGTTACCTGCGACCTTCGTCCGCGGTCCACGTATGTGCAGATGGGGTTGTACGCTCCCGTTCCGCACACGTACAGGTGAGTGCGGTTCCACGGCTCGATCAGACGGATGAAGTTGCCGCACTCGCCCTGAGGGAGGACACAATCGTGATCAAAATATTCTGTTGGGATCTCATCAAAAACAAAGAAATACAAAAAAGGGGAAGCCAAGTCAAAATTCTATTTACAGCAGAGGCGGCAAATCCAGGTCCAGAAAGTAAAAACACTGCCACAGTTTGGCTTTAGCCCCTGACGCTAGCTAGCTAGCTAGCTCCCATGGTGCTCATTTACCTACAAGGGAGCTAACTAGCTAGCATCAGGAGCTAAAGCCAAACTGTGGCAGGGTTTTTACTTTCTCGACCTGGATTTGCCACCTCTTGATTAACAGTAATATGTTGTATAGTCCCCACTAATCTAAAAAAAAAACGTATTCTGATTAATATTGCATTTGTGGAATATGAATTAAGCAGCAAAATCTACCCGTTTCTATCCATCTCAAAGGGTGGCCATTTTGCCACTCAAGATGTTATTACTATAAGGAACATTTTTGACTTGACTTCTCCTTTAAATGTCATTACAGCAAATCCTGTTTACACGCACACAAAAAAGTAGTTTTATGTTGTGCATTTTTCTCCCTTACTGTACCCAATGTGTCGCCTTAAAGCCAAGGTCAGACCAGACCTTCATTTTGGATTTTGGATTACACTCCTTACTATTCCACCATTTGGCCAATCACTATTAACATAGATCTGATGCTTTATCTGAAGGCGGAAAATTCGCCGGTCAACCCATCAATCCGGATTATTTCCCAGATAAATCCTGGCTGAACAGGCTATGCAAAAGGAACAAAAGATTCATCCTTAATCCCCAAATGCTAACTTTTTTTTTTTTAATTATCGGGCCCATTCTGCACCCCTGTCCAATTATTGTTGCTTTTTAAACTAATGACCAAATAAATTATCACAAAAACATTCTGAAAAAAAAAAAAGTCAAAAAGAACTATTTGCATAATACCCCACTGGTGGTTAATAATCCCTCTGCCAATCTTAAAGCAATCACATCCATCATTTCCGCTGCCGCCTTGTTTGGCAGCTCCGTTCCCTGCTCGGCCCCGGGCCCGAGCTCAGATCACTCGGCACTGTCAGAGAAAATCTAAAGAGCAGAACTGCGCAGCGTGCGAGGAGTGTCAGGGTCGTGGCTGAGGGAAAACCCAATTCATTGTCCTGAACATTTTTTGGCCCAAAAAAATTCTACTACTTCATGTACTGGCACTTGAAAATGTGAGTGATGTGGTTTGTTCAGCATGCGGATGACCTCAGTGGTAACGATGGCCACCACAACACTTTAAATCGCAACAAGCAAATAAAGAGGTGCTGCTGGCTGTTTCTTGCTAAACCAGCTGTTTCCTCCTACAGTTGGGCACGGTAACGTTTGCAAATTGCAGCTTTGCCGATTAAAGACACGATTATCAGATGCCTCGAAAAGATAATTATCGGGTACAGGCCCATACTGTGCTTCCTTTTAAAAGAGCACAGTTTGGACATTGTTTTTCCCCCCTTCCCTCCTTTCTTGTGTCACCTCTTTTCCATCTAAGAAACTCGGGGCGCTAATTAAGGAACCATCAGGCTTCCCTCTTTTGGTCATTGTTATTTTTGGACGGGTTGTGACTGTGAAGACAAATTCCTTGTGTGTGTTTTACATACTTGGCAAATAAGTCCGCTTCTGATTATCCTGTGGTGAGTTGTATGGCCACAAATAGCGAAAAATGCAAATAATTGATGCCCCTCCCCTTATCCTTTTGTTATTATTGCCTATATTAAAATCTTAAATTGTATATACTGTGCATCACAAACTATTCACTCCCAGCCATTTTCACGGAAGCAACCCCCTTTGCTCCTGGCTGTTTTACTGGATTTTGACTGATTTTGCAAGCTCTAGCATACAAAAATCTTTTTTTTTTTTTTTTTTTTAAACGTCTGAATACGTTTTTGGGACCATGGTAATATTTAAAATAGAACATATGTATACGTTTTTGGGAGCAAATTAGTTAATTGTTTCAAACTCATCTGACATTAACTTTAAAAACGTTGCTATTTTGATAGCGTGGTGGCATCTTAATGTGTTTCAGAAAGAAAGGTTTTCAGCAACAAAAAAAAGATGGAGAAAGGTTCTACAGGAAAACCCCAAAAACAAATACCTCGCTCTTGAAGCTATGATATGAATTTTCGGGCGTTACAGCTGGCAGTCACAGAATAAAAAAACAAAACTTAAGATTTGTGTATGCAGGACGGGGGGGGGGGGGGGGGGGGGATGAGCTATTTTTGGCAGTTCTTAGCAACACAACAGATGCACGAGTCCGAGGTTTCCAGGAGTACATGTGTGTGTGGTAATGTGTGTGTGTCCAGTTGTGCTCCCCCCGCCCCCACCCCCACTGAGAGAACAGCAAGAATGATTGCCTTTGACCTCCAGCCTGCACCGACATCCACTGTCAATTGCTTCTGAATTGTCATCATATGTGTGGCCCTTAAAGAGCAGGTGAGGATTGCAAGGGTTGTCGACGTTATTTCTTTTGTTTAGTGATGAAATTTTAAACCCGCACGCTCGTACAAGCAATAAGAGGCCGATACCAAGTAGCCGGAGGCGGAGAGGCAACGGGTCAGCGAACATGCACAAATGAACATTCCAGTTGGATAAACAGCAGCCTGCTCTCGCTACCTCGTCGCTCCCCTCCACTTCGCTCCTTCCGACGAAATGTGCGGCTGCACCTCAAAAGCAAAGAGATCTGGTTTTTGTATGCATTTCAATGATTAGCTTCCACTCTATACTGGTGCGAGGAGGGTTAGGATTAGTGCCTGTTTGCATGTGTGGATCATGTTAACACTTCAGAAAAGTCTGGAAGCTACTAAAGGCTCTTTTTTTTTTGTTTGCTTGTTGTTTGGACTGCGAAATGTGAAAATGATTTAAAGATAATAAATTGGCTTCCTGCGCAGTACTGAGTTGCCTTCCAGCGAGATTGTATCCAGAAAACGTTCAGCAATTGAGGAGGTAAAAATATACAATAGCAAAACAAATTTCATCTGATGAGATTTGACAGAGAAATTCATATCATGTAAACATGTAACAATGGGGAGTTTCCATGTTTTATGTGAAAATTGGATCAGGTCCGAATGGAACTGGTTTGACATCACAGCTCCTGCATGCATGCGTGTGGAAAACAAAGCAAAAGGAAAAAACAACCTACACGGTCGAATATGTTTCGAAAAATATAGATCAGATCGTGCCACAAGGGGCTAAAAATGGGGTCAGACAGTTCCAATTCATACATTTAGGAAATGTATTTAAAAAATGTAATAAAATTCGAGTGGCCTTGAGGCCATTGAAATGCATTGGCAATTTTTTATTAATTTTTTGCTAAACCACCCCAAAAATATTTAAAAAAATGCTGATAAGCCAAAGCCTCCATTATTTGTTTTCCAAAAAAAGGGGTTGGGTCCCCCCACCAAAAACAAGAAAAACAACAAATTATTCCCAAAAAATTCCCAATCCGCAGTAAAACCGAGTATGGAAGTCAATGTCTGACTTCCTGTTAAAATTTAGGAATACGTCTTCAGACTCTTTCATGCATCCTATTATGATAAACACGTCTGCTCAATTTCATGTCAATCGGTGAAACGGGTTTCTAACTTTCCACGGGACGCTTATTGGGCCCTAAATATAGGCGTGTGCAATATGCCGTATTCCCAGTTTTCTATGGAGACTATTCCTTGTGGCCCAATCCGAGGAACTGCTCCCTCGTGCGTCATTGAGAGCAGCTGTTCGCAATCAGCAATCAACGCTGTCGCTATCCTGGATGAGCGCGTGACAGCCATTTTGGAAGAAGACCCCCACCCCCACAAGGTACGCTCATCAGATATCGCTGAAAGATTATCCTGAGCGATTAATGAGTGGTGGGAATGCTGAAGCATATTCTCCACAATTTTTTTTTTGCCGTGAAACAACTCCCGGGGTATTTATCGTCTGATTCCACATTACGTAACAGTATTCGCACAATTTAACATTTAATATCAACTTTTCCCCATTCATTTTCAATGGGACTGACATTGAACTTTTTTCTAGGTCCTCTTGCCACGCCCACTTCCATACATACATGCAACTGATCATCATTACCAGCTCTCGGTTACTGCTCGGTGGCGCACTTGGTCAATTGCATTGTCCAGTAACCAGGAGGTCAAAAGTTCAAATCACTCTCACTCACATTGGTGTCTTTTCCAGACAGGACACATTCGGACTTCCTCTGAGGGACGACGGGCCAGTGGATCTTTAAAAAAACAAAACAAAGACAGAGCAACAAAGTGAGATGCAGAACTTTAGCCAAAACTCCTCCACATTTCTTTGCCAATCCTTACAATGAGTGGCTCCTTGTTTATGTCGTGCAGATCCAGAGACAGGATGTAATCTTTGCTGCCCACATACATGCGGTCGTGGTCCTCGTCCATGCGAAGAATCCGATAGTCGCTCGAGTTTAGCAAGAAGGAGAAGTGGTGAGCCGTGCCGGTCGACTTTAACTCTGCCAAAGAGAGAGAGAGAGAGAGGGAAAATAAATGGTTTTGTTCGAGGCTGTGGCGGTAGGAAAACATACCGTAAAATTGGGAAACACAAATCGCAGACGCGGTCTTATGGGATGGTGTGCAGGCCGCTCCATTGTGGCGCCAAATTCTCGATTTATCCTCTCATTTGGATGGGCCGTAAGGTTATCTTTACCACTCTGAACCACCCCCCCACACACACACACACACACACACACAAAGACACATATAACGATGCCACATAGGCATATGCAGTAGTAATGAGGCGGAGAACCCTCAGACGCCCTAACGTTATTTTACACAATACGGTCGCTATTTTAAAACAGCTTTGCAACTTACATGCGGCTCTTTTGGTAAATATAAATAACTGCATATTCATTCAAAGCGCAGTTGAAGAACTGGGGGCATCGATGACACTCATGTACATTTTCCATGTTGTTTAAATTGCTCAGGGTCACAGGGAGCTGGGACCCTTTTCCCTGCTGACTTGGGCAAAATATGGTCGCCATTCGCTCACTTCGTGGATGCCAACAAATAGTTATGGAACGGATTCAACTCACAAATCAAGGTACAGCACTACTATTAATATGTCACTTTTTTTGGTCAATAAAGTAATTTAAATGAAAAATCAAAAGCACACACAACATACAATACAAGAACTGTATGAAAGTATGTTCTTAACGAATACTTTTTCAGAGCCATGATTTCACATGAGATTGTACTGCACTGTATTATTTTCCCAGCCAGTATTTCAGATTCAGAATCCAGTTTTTTGACCAAGTATTGTAAAAAAACACACACGGAGTTTGCCTTGACAGTAACAAGCCGTCTGAGAAACATGAAAAATAACAAAGACCAACAGAACAGGAAGCCTTTCTGTTCACTAAGTATACACAGTAAAATCGCCAGTGTTAGATTAACACTGAGAGTGTTAAATCTACCACTGGAAAAGTATGTATATGTGTCCACACCAATGAGTGTAAATCTGACATTTTTCAAAGTGTTACTTTTTTCACACTTAATCAGTGTTACTCCAACACTGTATAGCGTTAAAAATCTACTCTGGTAAACACTTGAGTAGTGCTGAAATAAATGAACACAGACAAACTACACGTAACTGGGGTGTTTAAACACTTATGAGTGTTAAAAATGTAACTTATTTAAACTACACTTCATGGTACTTTATTTATATTGCGCTTTTCCACCTTAGAAGGCCCTCGAAGCGCTTTACATTTTGCATCAGGAGCAACTGAGGGTTCAGTATTTCGCTCAAGGACACTTCAACACTGACCTGGGATCAAATCCACACTCTCAGGGTTGCGAGGCGACCACTCTACCACTGAGCCACGCCACCCTGCCAACAACAACTGGATGTATCGCTATTGAAATGTCCACAGCACGCTGGAAAATTGGAACTTTTCTCCTTCAGCGGAAATGAGGGTGTGGTCAATTTAACGCTCAAGGTCGTGCTATTCAGGTTACACCAAACATCTATGCCAACACTCAAGGAAATTTACTCTGACAGTGTAAATTTTTTATCCTAACAGTGTTACCAGCCTCTCACCCAAAATCAGCTGAGATCGTCTCCAGCTCCGCCGTGACAGTATTGAGGACACGTTTCTTACCGTTTGGGCAGTTGGTCGACACGGCAGCACCGTTTCGGAGCTTGAAACCGATCACTTTTGGAACCGGGCTCCAGAGTGGAAAGATTTCAAAACGTTTTTGCGCAACCTCCTTAGCTTTTATTTGCGTGATGTTGTACCGAAATAACCCGCCATTGTCACTTCTCCTGTGTTCGTCTCACTGATCTGTTTATACCGCTGGATAGCCGATAGCCCATACACGCCCGTGCAAGCCGTTGAAGCGACGGGGCGGCCATCTTACTCCTCCCATCTCGCGAGCAGACTACTGTATAAACGATACGTATACGTACAGATTAGACATCTACAGCTCGTAGGCTAGTATATACAGTATATATATTTATATATATATATATATAAATAAAGATTCCGATGTAAAGGATCGTATGCCGAGAAACGTTTCTTGGGAGGAGTAATATGGTGGCCTCAGAAGTCTTGGCCTATCGTCTATTCAGATCAGTGGTTCGTCTTCTTCGGTGATTCTTCGTCTACGCTTTCCGTTAACTCCCTGTGGCTGCGCTACAACGCCACTCCAGACTTGGCATATACATTACAGCCGTTAAACGTCCTATTCTCGAAACGTTTCTGTGTACAAGATTCTTTTGAGGAACAAAGGCAGCTTTGCTTTTGTGTGAAGTCAAAACAACTCATAATCGCCATCCATTTCATTCCTTTCTGCTTTTTCACGCCCTTGGCGAACAGTGACAAGAATCTCGGGCTGCTGTGAGTTATCATTACAAAACCCAGATTGGATTTGGGATCCTGGCTTTCCTCCGCCTCGTCCCACCTCCCGTCGCAGACTGACGGGAATGACCGGTCGTACTCTTCTGCTGCAAATTCTCCAGTCGCGGAGACCTGCTCACTCCCTAACGTCTCTAATCGTGTCACGTTGCAACATTTTGGCCCTCCTTGGCAGGTGGGGAGGCTTTCAGGGAGTCATTGCGTGGCGGGCGGAAGACAGTTCGCTGTCTGCCCAGTACCTCCCAATCTCTTGCTCCCATTCACGCGTTCTTGGGAAAGGAAACCCCAACAAAGGCGAGGATATTATTTGCAGAGAAAACGAGAGGACCTGCTCATGTTCCTGTTCGGTGGGAGCAGACAAACACCCCTGCTGTTCTCTGGCTAGCTCATGAGGAATCGGATACACAAGATAGAATACGTTCTCCTTGACCGGGAGAACATCTGCCTGCTTTGCTTGGAATAAAAAAAAAAATCATACATGGTAGTTTCCACTCACAAAACAAAAAGATGTTCAAATAGTGAGTCTGCTGCCAGAAGGCCTGCGGGCTTCTCAGCTGCCGGTGGGAACTCTTTCAGGAGGCAAAACGATATATGTGACTGGATGCTGGTGAAAAGAGAATCAATCTCTCACATGCCATGACACCTCACACTGATCACATCTGTACACAGCAGGAGCGCAAATGGGAACCGACTGGTGCTAAATGGTGAATATGATCCTGCAAAGCGGTCTCAAGAGGTTTCCGGGTTGACAATCTCAGCTGACTTTGAACATGTGGATGCTTTACCAACATCTGTTGAGTGCCTAACGTTCCGGCTGGATCGTTTTCTCACAATTACCCAACAGTTTTCTTCAAGGTGGTCTTGGATGGGTTGGTTTTGGTCTGCACCCAAGTTAAATTGCGTGTGTTAATGTCGGACCGGAGGACTAAAAGGTGTCAGAGTGAAGCTGGATTTACACAGCATGTCCAAATGCCCAAATCGGATCTAATGCCTGTAATCAACACCCCCACAAAAGGCTTATAATTACCAATGAATCCGAATCCGAATTAGTGCGGTCACCATCGAATATTTTTAGAATCGATTCATCTATCGATTATTCAATCGATTCACTCATTTGCTCACAAAAACGTATACAAACGTTTGATTTTAAATATTGCCATGGTCCCAAACACGTACTTTGATGCAGCCTCTGACCCGAAGAGGTCGCTTAAAGCAATGGTAGATATTACAAAAAACGCCCAGCAGGTGGCAGCAAAGTTAAAAGAGATCAACCAGGGCCATGTTGCAACTAGCTCTTGAATCTTAGCTATATTCTAATGCTAATTGCTTGCTGCAAAATGGAAACGGATACAAATACACTTTTTTTTTCCTGATGAAAGAAAGACTAATCTTTCTTTTGGGAGGTTCCATGTTTTTATAGCAATAGAACACAATATTCTGTGGGCCTTGCAAAATCAGTCAAAATCCAGTAAAAGAATTGGAGCAAAGGGGGTTGCGTCAGTGAAAATGACTGGGAGTGAATGAGTTAATCAACTAATCGGTTTCATTTTAATATTACCCTTAATTACTTCATTTTGATTTTAATTATTTTGTTTATTAAACAGTGATTGGTGTTTATTTCGTACATTGTATTCATGTAGTGATTTAAAAAAAAAGGGGGGGGGTTGATGTACTATGTTCCCGGTTGGGTCATTGTTTTCCAAAGTAAAAACAGATGTTTGCAAATGTCTTATTTTGATTAAACACAGACGATAATCAGTCTTCTTTCATGAAGGACTACAGAAATCAGTGAACAATTAATGTCGATGTGCTGAAATCAGAGTATTTGAACAATTTTAAATGACAAAAAATGGCTCCAAACAATTACTCGAAATAATCCAAATTGTGCCACTTGAGAGGGTGTACCATGCAGTGTAAATCCTGACATACACGCCCATTTGAGATGCTGTAAAAGGGAGAACATACTGACCCCACTTCCCCCCTCCAGAAATGTATCTTTGCAAATTGCACCCATGAAACACATTTCTAAATGATCTTTATTTAAACAATGACATGCTTTTTTTTCCAAATAAGTCCGTCCGAGTTTCGGCATCATTTGCAATCTGCAAATTATATACAGCATAATTGCGGTTCAGACAGCAATGAATTCACATCCATTCTTTCCCGCTTTTTCTGAACCAAAACCCCTCCGGCGAATTGTGTTAATGATGTTTTGCCGTTGTGTGTATGATATGAAATCATACAAAAAGCAATAAAGGTCCATCACACCCTCACGGAGGTCTGCATATTTCTGATAGCTTAATATTTAGTAAAGAAGCAAAGACTGCCTGGGGTGTGAAGAGAGAGAGAAAAAAAAAGCCACAACACGTCCTGCGTGTTTGCACATGTTCGCAAGCCTCATTTTACCACCCGTCTTCATTTGCACTCATGAACTATATAAAACTGCAATATACTGTAGATGCTTATAATGTCTGTGGACGGAAAATGAACAATAAAAAGGACACTTAATAATGCCACTTAGGTGAAATATTCTCGCCTCAATGCCAAAGCCTGTAAAGAGATTCATGGCATCCTCTCGGTGGAAAACAATGACTCTAATAAGAGGACATTAACGTCACCATTGGACTTGCTAAAAACGGCACCGCTCGCATCCGAAAGACACGAAAACGCCTTTGCAGAGCCGAGACGTGCCTTAACACAAATAGCGCCTGTAGCGTGTGGTGAGATAACAACAGCGGTATGACAACAAGCGCCCACCTTTATCCGTGTTCATTTTCACCACTCATCTATCAATGCTTGCATTCAAAACGCCTGGAAAAAATGTTGAAACAAACACAATACGGCTTTGATATTGTGTTCGAAAGCGCAATTGCAAACCCGCTGCTCAACTCAACAATGACAGTGTGTGTCTATGAAAACCACAGCGCCTGTTGCGTATTACTCTGTTTCCAAAGCAAGCGAGGACTTTGTAATTATTACCAGACAAATTGAAGCCAAATGCACTTCTTTTTTTTTTCCTGTGATGCTTGTCTTCTGTTTCATGCCCTTGGTGAATATAATTTGTGTTTGAAAGAACCCAATATGTTCCCCATTAGTCTCTTATACCTGCGGTGTGGTCCACCTGCTGGATGCGGTCGCCCTCGAATCTGGTTAAAATAATGTTTTTCAGCTAAAAGAGACATTAGAGGCTGAGTAAAGTAAGTTGCAGCGTCTCCACGTTCTGAGCGCTTCTTGTCATGCCGCGAACAGCCTCCCAAATCAAGTCTCTGCTGAAAGATGAAAGGGGATTTGGGGGGGGGGGGGCGTGGGGAGGCCAGAAAAATCCGACACGCTTGTCCAGGCATCTGCGGCATGTTGCTTGGATTCTCGTGCGCTTGATGTCGAGGCGTGGCCTCTCCGTGCTACGGCTTGTCCCCGCAGCCGTGCGTGCACAGATGAAGGAAGCCCCTGACGAATGAATCATATTTTTAAGCTGTCATAAAATGCAGTACCCCGATTAGGGGCGTGCCCCCAAAAATTGATTCTCATAAGAATCGCAAACAACAATAATTTTGTCTTTCGTTGCAAAATCCAGTGTGACATCTTAGCCCATAAGGTGAGACAACGTACTCGACGGTGGGGCAACATGTCACATGTTTATTCACTATTTGATTGCTTTATAACTAAAATATGAAAACAACACGAATGCAAAATGTATACATGCGACTTGTGGTCTTTCATCTGGTATACATTTTGTTTATATATGTGAAAGGGTGTAAAAAGTGTGACATCAAGCCTTGGTCTCCCCTACGTATATTTAAAAAATGTGTTTTATTAAAAAAATGGCAAATTAATCATAAGTATTATTAAGTTTGATACATTTATAAAAATACAAATACCAGTATTTTATTTTTGGATCTTGAGCACAAAAGTTAGCCCACCTTTGAGTTTGACTATTTTGTCCATAGTTGTGAATATGTCAGCAACATGCTCGCTCGTCTCCGAGACCCTGCAATTGGCTAGCGGCGGCCATGCCAGGGTGGGCCCCGCCTCCCACCCAAGGTCACCTGGAATAGGATCCATCTCACCCACAAGCCCCATAGAAAATGAATGGCCCGAGGTCCGTGTATGGTTTTGAGAGTCGACGACTTTGGCTATCGGAGAGGCCTGCCCGGGCTTTGTGTCGGACTCGTAATCGCCCTGGTCGGGGTCGGGATTATTGACTCACAACACGCGTCGCAGGAGATGATTGCCGCTTACCTGCGCCTGCCATGCAGAAATAATTGCAAGCAGATTACACCTTATCTCCGCGCTTCCGGATGCTGTCGCTCAGATGCTCTTCACGCTCGTCTACCGCTGATACACTATGTGTGTGCGTGCGTGTGTGTGTGTGTGTGTCTACAAAGAAATAGAGTTCTCTGATCCCGCACATCAAATCACAGACACCTGCCTGCCTGCACGGCTGGAAAGCAGAAGAAACATTGATTCAAGGAGCGAAGTGACTTCCTGAGCAAAAAAAAAAACGGAGAAGAGATTATAAGAAAATCTATATCTGTCGTTGCAGATGACAGGAAAGGTTAATTAAATGCTCAAAGGAAAATCTTACGCATGTTTCAGGTAGAGGGGAGGTCACAGAGTTTTGCTAGGCCTTGCTATCAGATCAAAAACTAGTCTTCATTATGTCTGTGAAAGCGAATATGTAGGGCTTAAAAAATGAAGTGGACATATGATGGAAAATTGACTTTATATGGGCTTGTACACAAATAGTCTCTGGTGCCCACCAACCAAGTGTGAAATGAAACAACCTATTTCTAAAATGTGTTTGTGAGAAAACAAAACAAGCTCATTTCAGCAAGGCGGGAAACAAAAGGGTAAAAATGCTTCTATCGTTTTGATTCTTGGCGCTTTTGGAAGAAAACGTCACAGAAGCATCATTAAAGGTGCATTCAAGGATCTTTTGTCACTGCGTCTTCCGGGTGGATCATCTTAACGATTAGTTCTGTGCACTTTGAGTGTTTGTAGCATGTAGCCGGTTAGCTTTGGACTCAGTCATTCATATTGTTGTAGCTTTACTGATCCCACCCGCATACATAGAAAATGGCCGCAAGAGGACATCCGTCTATGCAGTAAGGCCGGGCGGCTGCAGAGACTGACGAAGATGAAGATGCACGTTTTCGACATTTGATAGGCGCTTTTACCCGAACGAGCAGGACAGCTGGTAGGATGGTCTTCCGCCGGCGGGCGAAGGGGATGCCGAACCGAGGCGGCGGCGGCGGCGGCGAGCGAGGCGGTGGGAGGGCATTTTTAAAAAAGTGACAAACGTTTGGCTTCTACTTTTTGAGAAAATCCTTGAATACACCTTCAAGACCTGGGAACTTAAAAAAAAAATCATAATAAATCTCATTTAATATGCATCTTCATGTTTCAACCGCTGGCAACAAAAATGACCACACCCCTAAGTGAAAATTGCTGATTCGGCCTAATTTTGATACTACTTAGAAAATAATAGTTTTGTTTTGAGATATTTTTAGGGGGCAATAAATTTATACTGTTTTACAAGCTGTACACTAACTACTTTTCATCGTAACCAAGGGTCAATTCTTAAAATGTGACCATGGGAAAAAAATAATATAATCAAGTACAGTATTTACAAAAACGTGGGGGTGCACTCTGTTTATATGGAACGCAAATTTTGCACCAAGTTGGAATCGTTTCTAACTATGCTCATGCAGTGATTAATTCATAATTACAGGACATATTTGCATGAAAAAACTTTGACGTAATAAATGTAAAACAATCAAAAGAAAAAAAGAGTAAGTATGGAGGCGACAGTATTTTTACACCCTTCATAATGAAGAAATGTCATATGCGGGGACGGTCGCACACCACAAACCCCCATCATATCATACCGTACTGCCAAATACCAAAGTGTGATTACCATCTTCCTTCAACACCCCCTGCAAAAGGACAGCTGCCTGTGAAAGGTTAGAGTGCACAAGGGTTCCGGGGTGAAAGCTCATCCTCGGCCTCTAACACACTTGCACATCATCTGGATTATCTCCGGGTCAGGAGAAAGCAGGGTGGTCATGATGATACTGGAGATTATGACAACTAGGATTTATTTATTTTTAATTTTTTTGCATGGTGCATTTGTGATCTTCAGGAAAGTAAGTGTGGGCCAATTGCAAATCATTTTAAGATGTATTTTTGTAGCTAGTTTAGAGTGTCGGCCGTGACAAATCAGGTTAAAGAGGATTACGGAAAGGTCTGAATAATGAGAGCGAGCTGGTTTGAAAGAGTGAAAATCCTCCTCTCCCAAGCTAACCCCTGACCTTGCGCTCAGGACAAATACTCTTCGTTCTCTAGTCAGCTGTGCTAACGCACACGCCTAGCTGCACAATGCTCCAGCTCAATTCGTTTTTATGGATTAGTCCGAATCCCCTCTTCCCACCCAGTTTGATGAAGTTCGTTCCGAGCAGAGCAAAGCTGTCAATAAATCAATTTCTCATTCATTCGGAGCGTCTTGTCCATCAAGTTCACGGCTGGTGTGTTGCTAGCAGGCGGCAAATGAGATAGGGGGGCAATTAGGAGGTATATTTAGCCAGACCATTAGACCCAAATGTTGTTGACTCAAAGTCCACGAGGGACGACAGCCACCTCAACCCGCTCTCCATCCAAGAAACTCCCTGTGGTCATTTTTCACCGGCAACTCACAAATGGGTTCGAGCCTGGAGTAAGGAAAACCCTTGTCGACTTTATATATATATATTTTTTTTTTACAATAATATGTTCTATGCAGTCCCACTAGTCTAAATATGGCATTCTGTTTAATATTGCATTAGTGGAATATGAATTAAGCAGCAAAATCAAGCAGTTTTTAATCCATCTCGGGGCAGCCATTTTGCCACTAGCTGTCGACTGAAGATGAACCTCAGTGTTGCTCAGGTCTCAGGTAACAACCAATCACAGCGCGGCTTCAGAAAACAGGTGAGCTGTGATTGGTCGTTGCCTGAGCCCTCAGCAACTGTGATGTCATCTTCAGTCGACAGCAAGTGGCAAAATGGCCCTGAGAATTTTTTTTTTTTTTCTTGGTTTGTACCATCTTTAAGATGAACAAAGATTATCTTTTTGCAAGACATGTTTATATATTCTAGAATGTAAAGTTGTGTTGAATTGTTTTAAAAAAAAAGAAGCTTTATTTAAAAAAAAAAAAAGGCCCTGAGATAAACGGCTGGATTTTGCTTCATAACTCATATTACACAAATGTAATATTAATCAGAATGCCATGTTTAGACTAGTGAGGTCACATATAGCATATTATTGTCAAGGAATGTTTAAGGTTGATTTCCACTTTAAGGACTTCCATTCGTCAAAAGATAGAGGGAGAGAGAGCGAGAGGGAGAGGGAGAGACAGAGACAGAGACAGAGACAGAGACAGAGAGAGAGAGAGAGAGAGAGAGAGAGAGAGAGAGAGAGAGAGAGAGAGAGAGAGAGAGAGAGAGAGAGAGAAAAGAGAGCTTGGTGAAACTCTCGAGTCTAAGCCCCTCTAGTCAGACCAAGAAGTAGAGAGCCTCTTAACTGCTGCAGGAAAAGGGGATTTGTATGATAATCATGACATGGCAGGTAGAAAAATAACGATACTGAGTGCCAAGATACACAAAATTGCTGATTGCAATCGAAACTGCCAGGTTGGAGGATGAAAGAAAAGTTGTTTTTGGCTCACAAAAGAGACTTTTAAACCAACACTGACAGCAATGAGGACATAGTAGTAGTGGTGGTGGTGGGGTGTTCCACAAAGTTCTCTTATCAGCCCCCTACACTTTTACAATAGTCGAGATAATTCCAAGATTGTTAGAGTGCCAAGCAGAAGAATTGTTATTTTTTTCTCATCTGTTTGTTTTGTACAATATGTGAGGTTCCTGCATAATCTGTAATAACCTAATCTATGGATTACGTTGTTTACGCGCATATCACAAGTTTGAACACAACTGGGTTCCATACTAATTATTTATTGCTCTATTTTCCAAGTGCTTGCCCTAATTTGGTTTGCGGGTGACTGGATCTTATTGACTGGTCAACCAGTCAATCTCTGGCCAATATACAATAGACAATAAAGGCAGTCAACCATTCACACTCACTTTCGGAGGTGGGGGGTGGGGGAGGGGTTATCGAAACATCTCTCATCTTGTTTCTATCCTGCAACAGACTTGCTTGGAGCATATCCGCAACGCTTGCCTATCATCATTTAAAAATGTTATGTCAAAATAAAAAAAAATAGAAAATATACAAATTTATCATCTCTCTTCACTCTGCCCTGCATGTTTTGATTTATGACCTTGGGCTTCCTCTCCTCTTTTGCTTGCCTGATGTTATCATTAACAGCCCGTCTACATACCAGCGGGTTCAGATAACGCACCTTTTTTTCAGTCGGTTCCTTCACTCTTTTCTTTAGCGCCTGGCATGCCACGGGTGGGAGAAGCGGGGGGGGGGGGGGGGGGGGGGGGGCGACAAGCAAGTGTGACATATTTCAACTTCAAGGATTGCAATAATGCAAATGGTTGGTTGATTTTGGGGACATTTACAACACAGTTGTCACTTAGAGTGTTTAAAACGTATTGTGAAATGAATGAATAATAACTAATTAGACATTTTTGTAGATCTGGCAAAAAAGATAAAAGTAAAGAAATACTACAAATAAATCAACAAGTGGTTCAGCAAGACTCAGTTCACCCTTACGAATATGAATTCTTGTGGGAAGTATTTGGGGAAGGCCCTTTTCTGTTCCAGCATGACAAATTTAGACACACTTGGATGAGTTTACTTTGGAAGAATTTAAAGAAAAAAACCCTATCAAACCTCCCTAATGTTCTTCTGGGGGTCAAATTTCACTTCCTGAAGGTGTAATGAGCAACACTTTACTCCCTATGATGTAAAACAGTGACGGTTGAAAATACAAAATACTCCATACAGATCATTTCCCGCACTAACTAGTGATGCATGGTTTCACTTCTGCTTATTTCCCAGCTATGATGAAGTTCAGTGTTCAATAAATAACTCTTGTGTCCACACGTATACACACACACACACACACACGCACACACACACACCATCTGGTGCATTGTTGGCTAACATGGAGACACACGAGAGGAGGCCACGCACGGATTGTTGCCGAGCTGAAGTTCTTTTAGCAGGAACATATGGAAAATTTATTTTGAATGGCTTGTATACAAATTTGTTGGGTCTCTGGAGTGTCTTAATTCCCACCCGTAAAGTGTGAAATTTTTGGAATCTGCTTCATTGGCTCGTGCCTACGCCTCAGTGATCCCTAGCGCCATCTCGTGGTGAACTAATAATTCGTTCATTTAAAAAAAACGACTGTTTATGTCAATAGTATGCAAAAACAAAAAAAAAGTCATATCGCATCAACATATATATATTTTATATATATATATAATCGTAGTCCTAGTAATCACTAATTATATTACATGGCTGTAGTTTCACCTTACTAGAGCTGCCATGTTTCGCCGCCATCTTCAACTTTGCAAATGTAGTTAGCCCGGGTGGTATTGCATCGAGCATCGGACCCAATGGGTCGACCACAGTTTAACTTCCACAGTTGGGACCTAAAGGTGGTCGTCACTAACTCTCGTGATTCGGGCTCAGCGCTTGTCACTTTCCCGCTAGCCGCTCTTGTTTTTTTTCTTTCTTTCCTTCTTTCTTTCTTTCTTTCTGAGAGAGCTCAGTATTGTTTATGTTCGTGAGTATGTGCGTGTGTATATGTGTGTGCTCATCAATTCACCTAAAACCTATTAAAAATCCCATACCGTTCACCTAAACCGAATACTTCAGAATCCAGCTAGAGTCGTGAAGTTGTCAGGAGACCCGAGGAAGGATCAAAGAAAAGAAAGAAAAAAAGCTAGCCCTGCTCACTCTGTCTTTCGGCGTCACTCGTCACTCGCCGGGCTTCACAACAGCTGCCAGGTCACGCTTTTACTAGCTTTTTTTTTTTTTTTTTACTAGCTCCTCCCGCTAGCTGCTCTTGTCAGCCACTCCAGCCTGTGGCTCTGACCAACTCCCGCTAACCGCTCGTTTGCCACTTCATCCTATGGCTCTGACTATCTCCCGCTAACCGCTTTTGTTAGCTGCTTCTGCTAATTAAGGCTCGCTCGGTCTTTCGGGGTCGTTTGCCGGGCTTCACAACAGCTGCCAAGTCGCCGTCGCTCGCCCAGATGCTCGTTTGCTCACGCAAAATAAGAATTGGTGGTAAGATTGCGAAATGCGGTCTCTCTGAGCCATTCCTTCGTGCTTCTAATGTTTTTCTTTGACCACTAGATGGCGCTAGGGATCACTGAATATCCCTTTTAAAGAATTCAGTTGGTGGCTGTTGTTGAATGCAGCACACGGCTCAACTTGTATCCTTTAACAAGCTCAATCCTGTATTGGGTGTCAAATCCAAAGGTCACTTAGAGGTCTTTAATGTGCGTATAAGCCCACCCTCAGTCCCAAATGGCCAGCTAATAGAGCACATAGGTCGCTGGCATCTGTGAAGTTATCCTACCGCAGGCTACTAATGGCCCACTAGCAGAAGCCCATCTGCCCCTGCGCGGTCAACACAATACCGCACGGTCTATCCCTGCACACGCCCACTTGACCCCACAGTAGAGAAAAACAAAGGAGGGGTCACTTCCCCACAACCGAGCAGGTACGCCATCTAATGCCACATGACAACTGCATAACGCTCAACAATTAGTCGGCTGGGTGTCAGGCAGTGCCGTGTGGAGCTCAGATAGTAAAATCCCAATTGGGGTCCGCAGGGAGGAGCTGCTCATTTTCTTTTTTTCTTTTGCCATTCTGTTGGATTTACTGTGGTATGGACGCTTAGCAACAAAAGACAGAAACAAGCGGAACATCCTTTGAGAACCAAGAGGGTGTAGTGAACAGGCTGTCTCACAGTTCAAAGTTTCACATTTCACTAACAAGTAAGGTTGATGACACATATTTTCAAAATATTAGCGGTATTGGGCTTTCAGGTGGAATTTCAGGATGAGCCTAAACACATTTACAAATTAATTTAACTCATGCACTGCCATTGGCGGCTATAAAATTCATTTGAACTATTTCTATTAATTAAAAAAAAAAATCCACTTTAGAGAGTATGAAAACCTAGATTTTTTTATTGTATATTCAGAACAGATATAAAATCGTGAGTTAACTAGTGAAGTCATGCGACTAATTACGATGACAAATTTTAATCGCCTGACACCCCTAATTGTATTTTCTTTTTTTCTTTTTTAAAGAAAATATTATTTAAAAATTAGGGGCGTCGGGTTATTACATTTTTTAATTGTAATTAATCGCATGACTTTACTAGTTAATTTACGATTAAAAAAAGAAAAGAAAAGAAAAGATTATTAAAAATTAGGGGCGTCAGGTGATAATTTTTAATTTTTTTTTAATTAATCGCATGACTTCACTCACGATTAATAACACATTTTATATATGTTCTAAATGTGCAAAAACATTTTTTTAGGTTTTCATACCTTTGTTAACAAAAGTGGAAAAAAATGTGAAACTAATAGAAATTGTTCAAATGAATTTTTGACGTTTGAGTTAATTTGACGCTCCCTGACTTATTGTGGCAGGCCAACCCCTCTGGCTAAATTGTACAGATTTTTATTATTATTATTTTTCGAAACCATTAAGCAGAAACCTGTCCTGCTTAACTTCCCAGAATAAAAGTCAACTATTTCATCCGTATTTTCTTTGCAAGCAATGGTATCGCGACCAATGAAATGAGCTGGATTCTGCATTGTCGTAGTCATGGGTGAGTATGTTATCAGCTGATTGGTAACAGGAGAGGAGAAGGCTGGTCATTCACTGAGGCCATTAACATTTACAGACTATTTTGCATTGTCACAGAAATATAGAACAAATTGTATCAATTCCAATTCCAAATATGGAAGAGTTCCATTTTTTTCTCCATTCAAGTACAATTGGCAATCCTACTGACAAAACGATGCCCATGCAAGAGAATCGGATCAAACATAACAACCCTCTTTTCATCCATTCCATTAGCGTCCAACTGGGAATCATTGAACCCGCAGATCAATGTGGCCCCGGATGGTTCTCCAGGCAACCCGGACCTTTTTACGGCTTGTTATAAGATCTGCAACCACAAGCCGGGACAAAACAAATAAATTGAGCAGAAATTTTCGATCAACTCAGTACCGTCTGCTCAAACAAAAACACACGGACCTTAAATCCCCAGGAACAATATTATGGTTTCTGTTTAAGGCCTCAGTGGGAGCATGTGTGTGTGTGTGAGTATGTGTGTGTACTGTGCCCTGATTTGGACTAGACTCAGACATACACATACCGACAATCGGGCCAAGTATTATAATTTTTCCTCCCTTGCAGCAAAGTCAGCAAAGGCCCGATTGTTGGACGTCTCGAAAAAAATATCCTGACGATAATCCAATGGTGTGATGACTCTCAAAACCCATTTTGGATGATTATGCTGTGTGACAAGAGTGTTTCTTCCCACCCTTGATTGTAATATTAAACCTGCTCAAAAATTACAATTGCAACAGTGTGTCTATTTCCCCGCAAGAATTGTCCGATCTCTAAAATATTATCCTGATGATTATACTGAGGTGTGGGTTGTGTTAAGAGTGATTTTTTATTCTTCCACGCTTGATCTGCTCGGAAAAATGTTGGGGCAAACAATTGTGGATATTTAACCTGTTCAATAGTCACGTGTGTGCTGTGTGTGCAAACATCAAGTTTGGCCGAGCCACAGAATCCGCAAATGCAAGATGAAATGTAGTGATAGACAACCAAAACGCGACCTGAATCTCGCGTTGTTGTCAGACCCAAATTGAGCAGCAGATGGTTGAGTGCTGATATGACGCGCCCAACAAGTTATTCATCGCAATTAAAACAACAAAGACACAACCAGATAGGCTATGAGTTTGCTTGTGTTTTCTCTCTAAAGCACTTCTTTGTTTTTGTTTTTAATGCTCAATGGCACAATGCTGCCTCTCATAGGCCAGTCTTGGTACTACAACAGATGTGATTATGTACATGTTGGTCATTTTGAGTACAGCATACTCTTAAAGATCAATAAGCACACACTTATCCTTGCATAGAGTCTCACGTTTTAAAAATAGGATAAATTAGGAGTGTCAATATGAATGCGTTAAAGTTTCTTTAACACCGCTATTTTTTTTTTTAAACATGCGATTAATGACTTGGAAAGCCTGCACTGGGGGAATTCCAGTCGCAACGCAGCAGACACGTCTACGTCAAAATTGAGAAGTAATACATTTAATAATAAGGCATATATATGTGGATATTGGGGTCAAGTTGTAGTTTACCATTTTAAAAATGTGTTTAAAAAGTTATTTCATGGTAAAGAACGTCTTGCAATTATGCCATCTAGTGGCAGAAAAATGACCTCAACACAAATCAATAGCACATACATTTTATGAATTATTATGAAATGACGGTATCAATGACTGCAAGATGTAGCCATATTTCTATTAAACATTTTTGCCACTTTTATGTCAACAAGAGTATGAAAACCTAAAAAAATAGTAATATAGAAAAATATTAGACATGTTATTGTACATTTAGAACAGATATAAAATTTGCACTTAATTGTGCATTAACTAATAAATGCGATTAATTACGATTAAAAATTGTAACCGCCTCACACCCCTAAAACGGTAAGTGTGCAGGAGTCAGGACACTGATATTTTGACTTACAACGGCAGACAAAAGGAGTTCACATCAAAGGTCTTATTTTGACTGTAATTGTTCTTAACCCCATTTATTGAAAGTACATGACTGAAGCTATTATTCTACTTTTCCAGTGGACCCCAACGTGAAAACCTCGACATTAGATGGGAGAAACAGACAATCCTGCTATGCTGCATTTAATACATCGGTCAAAGTGGGGGCATCCATCATTTCTTAACGGGAGAGCGGCTGATGATGGAGTTGACGATAGTGGGAATAGTGGGAATGGTGGGAGGTGAAGTGAGTGGGGACGCGGCCAAGGGGAAGGGGGGGCGACATTGGAATGCCATTATCCATTTGTTGGGAGGTCGTTTTGGATGCGTAGGAAAGCACTACTAACTAAGTATGGCTGTGATAACAGATTGTTGATTAATTTAATCACGAAGCAATTGGAGCAAAAATGGAATGCAGTTGGCAATAAACGGCAGAGGCACTGATTGCAGTCGAAAGGACACAACGCATGACATGTTTAAATAATTCCAACATCATGCATATTTGCTGCATTGAACATTTTACATAGAGGTGAAGGTGAATGTTTGAGCCTTGTGTTTGACTGGCGATCAGTCTTGGTTGTACCCCCAATTCTCTTGCCAAAAGACATAGTTACAGGCGTAAGGGTATTTTCAGTAGGGTTAGCATGTTTTTACACTAGTAACAGAGGTGGCAAATTCAGGTCCAGAAAGTAAAAATCTTGCCACAGCTTGGCTTTAGCCCCAGGTGCTAGCTAGCTAGGTCCCTAGCTAGCTCCCATTGTACTTGTTTACCTGCTAGGGAGCTAACACCTGGGGCTAAAGCCAAACTATGGCAGGGTTTTTACTTTCTGGACCTGGATTTGCCATAGTTTGGCTTGAGGCCCTGATGCTAGCTAGCTATCTAGCTAGCTCCCTTGTAGGTCAATGAGCACCATAGGAGCTAGCTAGCTAGCACCTGATAGTAAAAACCCTGCCACAATTTGACTTTAGCCCCTGATGCTAGCTAGTAGCTATCTAGCTCCATAGCTAGCTCCCATGGTGCTTGTTTACCTGCTAGGGAGCTATCTAGCATCAGGGGCTTAAGCCAAACTGTGGCAGGGTTTTTACTTTCTGGACTTGGATTTTCCACCTCTGTTGAGTAAAATGTTGGACTAGATCAACTTCTATCAAGACCAATGCACGAATTACCTTGAAAGCTAAAGGAGAAAACGATTAAGGGTTAAATGACCGTCTGTATTTCAAACACTTGCTTTGAATGCAACAAAGTGTCACTCAAGATGAAGTGTGCTGGCAGCCATTACACCTTTAAAGGCTAATGGGAATTGTCTGCTCATCAAAGGGCCTCGCGCTCTCATCCTGGCCGGCGATTAGAGCAAAGCTAGCTCCAAGGTCAGCCTGACTGACAGACCTTTAGATTACTGTCTGTGTGTGTAATCCATGCTCTTTTTTCACTCCCCCGTCGCTGACTGACATTCTCACCCCTCCCATTCCCCAAACCCCAGGGCCTGTTGATTTGCTGGCTTTCACATTTGACGGACAGGTGGGACATCCTACTCTGCGACCCTGTGGCCTTTGTCTCACCCGTGACCACAAGGGTCAGTCTGTTTTGGGCCAGTTGGGGGGTAAAAGAGCTTGCAAAAGGCCCTACTTGGAGGAAAGTCCAAATTAATAAGGGGCACGTCTGCTAAATGACAATCAGTGTTTTTTGTGTCACATTCAGACAATCCAAAACAGAACGTCTGTGTTGAAGGAGCCAGGTCTAAACATGTGGTTCACATGACCCTCCTAATTGATTTTGACAACAAAGCTCAGGGGGTTCTCGGTTTACGATGGTCCTGAGTCACGACTCCTGACTTACAACATTTCACAAGGGACAAGAAGGCACACTTTGGGTCGTACTTACCGTTTTCGATTTGATGGTTTTACATTTATGAAGTGTCTGTCATACAAATATTGACAGTTATTATGACGTTACTGCTGTGTAGGACTATGGCGCGATCCAACTTACATTTAGATTTGGTTGACGTTTTCACTATACTATAATATATTAGTTAAGCAACCAAAATTTTGAAGAAAAGTTCATTATTACGTGTTGAATATGTATCTTGTTCGGGGCAAAAGGGTTTTCTCAAGTTCATATACTTTAATGATGATTCTTGTTTGATCTTCTTGTCGGACAATTTCTAGAAAACATTAGGACCTTTCCAGCGAATTTTTTTTTATATTTAACATTTATGCCCATACTTAGTATTTTTCCATTTGATTGTTTTGTTTTGAATTTGTTTTGTACATTATTTACTGTGGTTGTTGTGACTTTATTATTGCATTAGCGTAGGATAGTGATGGACTATGACACAAGACAGATTACAGTTTTGCATTTGCTTGTTTTATACTTATGGTCTAGAAGTACGAATACAAAAATGTTGTCGTTCTCCTGTGAAAAACACATATGTCCATTTTTGTCTTTTTTTTTATTTTATTTTTTTTACATTTTACGTTTTTGGAGTTGAAACTGCAGACATTCCAAAAACTTAAAAAATAAATAAATAAACGGGCATAAGTGTTTTTCACAGGACAGTGACAATTTACTGAAATTCTAGATTACATCAGCGGAAGTTAATCGCACATTGTGACATGCACAAATTTGTATTATGTCCCCACAGGACATAAACCAAGGACCCCCGAGTAGTGCACACTGGCCATGCAATGGACCAATTCTACCAGCCACTTTTCAGCCTTCATTGACTCCATACATAAAGTGCAGCCCATAAGCATACAAGCAAGGGTGATACGCTGAAGTGGTGTTCGTCTTGAGCAATCTGCTTTAGTTGCACGCGTCCTCCCTCCCAGCTGGGGAGATGCTCACGTAGGAATGACAAAACAAAGTATTAGCTGGAAGTAGCTGCTTTTCATTGAAGAATGAGATCAAGATAAAGAGAAAGAGGGAGAGGGAGAGGGAGAGGGAGGAAGGAAAGAGTCTTATCGCTGGTGAGAAAGGCAACATCCGAGACTGATCTTGGTCACAGTTCCTTCCATCCACACTCTAACACCCGTCGAGGGGGAGGCCAGCGATTGCACAGAAACACGGAGGCTCAGACCTTCTTATCTTACACCGTCATTGCGTTTCATAAATCTGCGCTAAACCATATGATAAGACAAACAGAATGATCCGCAGCAGCCTGGTAGAAGTCTCCTCTGTGGTACTTCCTGTTATCATTCAAACTTATTTTTCAGTTTGTGTGTGTGTTTTTTTTCTAACTACTCAGATGTGAAAAGAAATGATGTGTTTCTCCACTTGTGGCTGATTTGTTTGCAGTCTGTCATTTTCTGTCAGGCAACTTTCCCAGCGGTCAGGTTACAATCATGTGGAGCGCGTTGGTGACTCATTTGCAACATTAGCGCAAAAAAAAGGAGACACTGACACTGGATGTTGTGCAAATGTTATCATTGGAGCTCCACACTAAAGAGTCAAAGTGACCAAATGAAGTTAGGAAATGGAAACACGTGGAGATATCTGTGAAGTTCTTCCATCAGATGAGTGGCGCAACAGCAAACAAATGGACAAAGACCCAAAAAGAAGAAACACAAGAATCCCATGAAGGGAAAAAGATCTGTGGTGTACTAGAAATTACCAACACAGCACAACCGAGGTCATCATAAATGTTTAACAGATTTAACATTTGACGATTGTCGTCTTTGACTGTTTTCTGATTGCAAAGGAAAAACACACCACACACAACAGAATAATACTCAGATTCAGATAAATTATCATTATGTGTGTACATTTTGTGGAATCTTGCATGCAAAATTGAGAATTTCTGTCACGATAATCGTATTTTGTGTTCATACTCTTTCGTCTGTTTAATTAATGAGTCCTCGAGAATTGCCTTTCACCAAAATGTGAGACTGACAACTTAATGATCAGCAGCGTTCCCTTTAACTGCAGTTTAACTGGCCAAATTCTTAGCATTAAATGCATCGATTATGTCAAATTGACTGACTTCATCTCCCACTTGCACTGAACTCAATAACGATACATTGAAAAGAAACTTAAAACAATTCAGTGCACTGACATGCCCAAACGATGCTCACGGGTTCACAGTGTAATTGCCCAGAACGCATTTCAAAGCTTTGTGACTAATTAATCACGCACAGATGCTTTAATAGGACAGTTGTAATCCAGATACGCTGATGAAAAGCCACATTTCATGCTCTGCGCCAATCCTGTATGGGACTGTGATGCTGGCGCAATCAAAAGCCCAACCACTGAATGAATTCCCAGCGTGTAACGCTCACTAAATGGGATTACACGTCAACAAAAGGACCATTGTCACTTTGTGTAAGACATTTTTCTTCTTATAAATTTATAGCATTTCTCAACAAAATCGACAAACATCAACACCGGATACGTCAAACATTTGTTTTGACAAGTGGTCCCATCAGCTCTTGGGGCTAGTCGTCGATCATGGTACGGAGGAGATCGGCGTCATTGGCGAGCTTATTAATGACATTTGAAGCTTTCCGAGGAGGATGTGATAAATGAAAGCCAGAGAACAAGCATGGGTAAGATGGTTACACACATAGAGATTGTATTGGTCTATGGGACGATTGGTCCCAGGTCACCGAGAGAGAGTTAAAACTGAAGACCGATAAGGTCTTTTCTGACTTTGATCGCAAGGGAGGGAAAATGCTGAATTTTGGCCCGATTGTCAGTATGTGTGCACCCGCTTTAGATTCCACAAGTGCCAATGCCAGCGTTGTAGGCCACTCCTCCTCCGCTTCCCAGGCAGCATGAATGAAGTAAATTAATGATGGTCTCAGCCGACACAAACGCCCCTCGTCTATTGAGACCATGCGGTCCATTCACGGGGATGAGTGAGGCGTCGACACAAACAACAACAATGACAACGGCAACACAGGAGGCCCTCCTTCCTCCCACTCTTCATTCATCCATATGCATGCGCTCACACGCAAAACGGCACAGACGCCGTGGACCTGTGGTGCCAACATGCCATCAGGGACACCTAGAGAGGGTTCCTGAGAACAGGACGAGCGAACAAAGCTTGGAGGCAGAAGGGGCGTGAAGAGGGCAGGCATGGAGAAAATCTTGGCATCAAGTCTATGCGGCTTTCCACAATGACCAGGCATGAGAGGCCATCTCCCTTCCACAGTCAGAACATTATCAGGGTGGTCATCAGTGCATGAAGCCAGAAAACAAGGTCCGGAAAGCTCACGTTCTGTCGTATTCTGTCCGTTCTTGCCTTTGAGGCATGACCTTCAAACGTGGTCGCCGTTTGCCAGAGGTGGAAAATGCAGGTCCAGAAAGTAAAAACCCTGCCACAGTTTGGCTTTAGCTCCAAGTGCTAGCTCCCATGGTGCTCGTTTACCTGCTAGGGAGCTAGCTAGATAGCTAGCTAGCATCAGAGCCTAAAGCCAAACTGTGGCAGGGCTTTTACTTTCAGGTGATAGCTAGCTAGCTCCCTAGCTAGCTCCCATGGTGCTCGTTTACCTGCTAGGGAGCTAGCTAGATAGCTAGCTAGCATCAGAGCCTAAAGCCAAACTGTGGCAGGGTTTTTACTTTCAGGTGATAGCTAGCTAGCTCCCTAGCTAGCTCCCATGGTGCTCGTTTACCTGCTAGGGAGCTAGCTAGATAGATAGCTAGCATCAGAGCCTAAAGCCAAACTGTGGCAGGGTTTTTACTTTCTGGACCTGGATTTGCCACCTCTGCCGTTTGCCTGAAACTGCAGCCGCTAACGCAAAACCACCCAACTGAAGCTAAGGACGTCGAACTGCAGATATGGCATTTATCCACCAGCATATATGCCTCAAACTTTGAAGGTGGTAATGACGTTAGCATCTGACTGCAGCTCCGTTTTCACCAATTAAAGCATCCTGTGTGTATTACAGTGGGGGCGAGGACTGTAGTCTATATGATGAAATACGGCTCTGACAGCAGCAGGAATGTTCCAGCTCTTTTTAATCCAATGGCGGAGACACCACTATTGAAACCTCCCCAAGGATCATGGTCAGGCCTCATTTCTCCCACAGTCGCTAGACAGCATCCTGGTCTTCTGCCAGGACTTTGTTCATGCCGGACATCTCTCACCTGAGACACATTTAAGGCAGCGTTTGAGGTTAGCCAGCCCCCTGCCAAAACATAAAAAATAACTGACATCTCATTTGGGACTGAGATGTTTCCCATAAAAGTGCAGGAGACTTTTGAGTTTTTGAAACGGACCGATTATGTTCAGCTTTTTAAAATCCAATACTCAAAATTGTATTTCAGCAAATCCTGACATCAGGCTTACAGTTTGGGGGCCCAATGTGAAGGGGTGTGTCTGGGGACTTTTTTCAAAAATACTCTCCAGAACACATCACGTCCCATAAACACATCAGAAAAATTCCAAGGGGCGTTAACTGCTTGAAAATCAATATTTATAGCAGCTTTTATTCTGTATCGCGGCTTTGCTTCTTCAGCCAAATTGCTTACAACACCTTCTACGATGGTAACTGTCGATAACTCAGCGGGGCTATTGATGGGGGTACTGAGGAGCCGTGGCAAGAGTCCAAGTCATCAAATGTTGAGGTAAACCATCTCGACCAAACCTCATCCACAGCTAATAGGAAACAGACGCTTAATCTGTCCTCAGTATTCCCCCGTACGTCCACACGCTTTCCCTCTCGTAGACTGTTCGCAAAAGTGACACAAGTGCCCTGCAGTCCATTAACGCTCACGCAACTCCCCTTTGGCATTTTCCTCCCCGTCCTCCTCTTGCTCTGACCGCCTTCACCTCTCCTCTTCCACTCCTTAGTTATTTACGATGTCCTCCTGTTCCAGAATGTGGTTGCCTTTGTCCTTTTGGGGACAACAGAAATGAACCGATGCAACTTCAACGTCCTGGTCTCGGTTCAACCTTTGTTTGTTGAACAGAATTTGTCCAGAAAGGTTGTGATAGTTGAAAACCTGATAAGATCCCGATCCAAGATCCTCCTAGGTCGGTTCTAGGAGGCCGATTTTAAATGCATTCGTTTCTTAAAGATTTGTGGAAACGGTACAGTTGTTCTAAGTAAAGGTAAAAAAAGAATCAGGATCATGAGTGGTAAAGTATCGAGACGATCAGGATCCTTGGTTTACGAGAGTTCAGTCCCTACGATATCTGCGTACCTTGAATTTGTACCTACAGTGGATCACTAACCTACAAACTAGTTCATGTGACCTCAAAACGTTTCATGTAGGTCGTGTCATAAACTGGGGACTTCCTGCCCACAAAAATCACAGACTGATGTGTCTCATCCCGTCTTCTGATTCACATTCCGTTCCGTTCCGTCTTCAATTCCGCTTATCCGGGTTCGGGTCGCGGGGGCAGCAGCTTTAGCAGGGAAGCCCAGACTTCCCTCTCCCCAGCCACTTCAGCCAGCTCCTCCGACGGGATCCCAAGGCGTTCCCAAGCCAGCCGTGAGACGTAGTCTCTCCAGCGTGTCCTGGGTCGTCCCCGGGGCCTCCCGCCGGTAGGCGATTCACATTCCTGCTTGGGAAATTCGGGCGACTTACCAAGTTGCTTGACTGCAGAACCACTTCAAGTTCTGCGGTTCCTATCACAAGTCAAACCCGGGTGCATTAAATCTCCTTCGATAGATGCCAACAATAGCTGCACACTAAACGCTCATCGGACACCGAGGCGACATTACTTTGGTTCTTCGCACGCACCTGTTGTCACAAGATGACCGACATGTTCCCCTCTGATTAGCTTCCAGCAAGCCTTTGCAGTCAGCACTGAAGAATGTGTGTCCAAATACTGTACGTGACCTACTTCACACAACAACCACGCTGACCTGAAGATGAGTCAGAGGAGTTTATTGGCTAATAGCTTTTAGGTTTGGTCTAGCGGGAAGATGGCAGCAAAAGCTTAAGCTTAAAGTGACATAACTTATCCGAAGGCTCGTCAAAGAAGGCGATCCAAAACACATTGTGTTCTTAACACTTAATCGCTGGGTGGAACTTCCAAAATCAAGCCATCACACACTTTTCTTTTTTGTTATTTTATCAACTGTAAAAAAAAAAAAGCTCCACGAGCTCATGATGATCTTTTCAAACTGCTTTTATTGCCTTACAGATTGTCCAGAAAAGCATAACTTATTTGACTCATACTGTCATAAAATCCATTTGATTCATTGACCAGATGTTTTGCCTGACTCGGGGGTTTGGGGGGAATCTTAGTGCCTCAACTGGCGTTTCAACTGAAATTTTTCGCTATTCCGAAAATGTAATTTTCACAATCCATAACACTTCCTAGACGCCCCATCAAGAATTACACCACATATTTTACCCTCAACTATATTCCACTTTTTTTCCCCATACATGCATGTCCTCTTTATTTTTATTTTTTTAGAGTTTGTGCCCAAGTGTTAAAGCGACACCAGTTGCAAACATACATATAACCAATGTAGGCTTCCGTCTCTCGTGTTGGAAAAGGTCATCGGCTCGGCAGAAACAAGATCCCGACACTGACAGACAAATGATAATGAATGATCGCTGTCTGAGTAAACAAGTAGAGAGGTGCCCTTGACCTGCCGTCCACTTAATTCCAGCCCAGGCTGCGACTCCCCCTGGGAACCCCCCCCCAAAAAGAAAAAAAAACATCTGGCCAACACCTCCCCTCGGGCAACATAAAGGAGCTAATGTCACACTTTTCTCGCGCGAAAACTTTTCTCAAATCGCTCCTGTCTAATAAACACGATTGCTGCATCGTCACCCGGGGACGTTCTGTGTGCCGGGGGAAATAAGCCTGCCGTGATTATAAGCCACATCTCTTGGAGTGACAGCTCACTATTAAGGCCATTCATTGCAATATTGTGTGCACTGTGTCTTAATAGTGACTTCTTTTTTTTAAATTACTAGTATCACTTTCGGCCTATCAGTGCCACTTTAAGGTTAAAGATATGAAGAATACCAAATCAATTCAACGCTTTTCATAAAGCATTTATTCAACATCCTTGATATCCATCTTGAGATGCGAATACTAGTACCTCTTTGTCCTCACTAGTAGGACACTTATGTTGTTTCAGCCAGCCAAAATGACTAGAGGCATTTTAGTGTAGGCAGGCTACTAGTTGGGCCTAGTAGCGAAGCACAATGATTTATTAGTAAGGTTTAATTGGGTACTAGCAGACCCAAAATGACACTAGTAGCATAAATAATGTTACTAGTGTGCTGAATTGTCTTAGTAGGGAGGAGTGAAAGCTTGCTAGAAGATGGATCTTAAGCTAGACCGCAAGGATACCAAATAAATTATTTATGAAAATCTGATTAAGCATTTATTAAGCTAGTATTCCTTTGTCCTAACTACCAGGACAGTTACATGTTACTAGTGAAATTAAATGACTACTGTGCTGTACTATCATTTTACTAGTGCGCTCAATCTTCTTTAAAAGTATTTATTTGATGTCGTTGATTTCCACCTTAAAGTATTTGTACTAGCAGACTCTTTGTCCTCACTAGTAAGACAATTCAGTGCACTACTAGAATGACTGTCATATTACTTTGTAGTTACGTTTTCTCACCACTAGTGCCACTTTTGGTACAAGTAGCACCACTAAGCCCAATTAGTATGTACTTACCATGCACTAGCAACCTTTAGGACATTACTAGTAGCACCACAACACCTAGTCATTTTGCTTCTCTTGTACCATGTAATTGCCCTAGTGAGGACAAAGAGGTACTAGTGCATGGCTTTTAAGATCAGAGGTGGCAAATCCAGGTGCAGAAAGTAAAAACCCTCCCACAGTTTTGCTTTAGCCCCGGGTGCTAGCTAGCGAGCTCGCTATAGCTAGCTCCCCGGGTGCTCGGTTACCTGCTAGGAAGCTAGCTAGCTAGCACAAGGGGCTAAAGCCAAACTGTGGCAGGGTTTTTACTTTCTGGATCTGGATTTGCCACCTCTGCTTAAGAAGGATATCAAATTAAATGTTCAAACAGCTTTCCATAAGACATTTATTTAATATTGCTAATATTCAGTTTAAGGTTCATGTATTAGCATGCTCTTTTTGTCCTCACTAGTAAGACAACTTTGGCATAATAGTAGGACAACTACATGCTACTAGTAAGGCAAAACAGTGCACAGGTAGACGCTGTCATGGCAACGGAGCCAAAGTCGCGTCACGTACAGTATATATAGAAAGTGCTTTATACAAGCTGTGCAAACACACAAGGCATAACCACAAGTACTAGACATGAATATTAAAAAGTCTGTCACTTTGAATCGCAAGACAACCACCTCTTGTAAAAGCCATTACCATCTCGCCCCTCACACTCCCCACCGCAACCGCCGTCATCCTCGTCTCTCGGCCTGTGGACGCTTGACGTTAATCGCGGGCTACATAACAATCTGCATCAAGTAACGAGTTGCTGGGAAAAACAATCAAGTGGCTGCGATCCGGTTTTGAGGTAGCGCGGTGGAGCCGCAGTCTTTTTTTTTTTAATCATGTCTGCCACATATTGATCTATAAAAACACACCTGCCAATCTTCTGCTCCCCTGCTGTGCGTTGTCCCCCTTTTACACAACAGCGAAGCGCTAGGATAGCTCATGTCAGGGCAAAACAAATCATCCACAAAAACTATTACAGACTCATTAAAAAAACTCGGCACCATACATAAAGTGGATATAAAAAGTCAACACACCCCTGCCACGTTTTTGTGAATGTGTAAATCGTTTCAAACGTTTTTGGTGTACTAGTTATTTATTGTGATGTTATTAACTCATTCGCTGCCATTGACGGCTATAGACGTCAAAAATTCATTTGAACTATTTCTATTTTCTATTTAACATTTTTTCCACTTTTGTTAACAAGAGTATGAAAACCTAGAAAACAAATGTTTTGTACATTTTGAACAGATAAAACATTTGTGATTAATCATGACCTAACTATTAAAGCCAGGCGAATAATTACAATTAAAAAATTTAATCGCCTGACACGATAAAAAAAAGAAAAGATTATTAAAAAATTAGGGGCGTCAGGCGATTAAATTTTTTAATTGTAATTAATTACATGACTTCACTAGTTAACTCACGATTAATCACAAATTTTATATCTGTTCTAAATGTACAATAATCCCCCCCCCGTAGGTTTTCATACTCTTGTTAACAAAAGTGAAAAATCAAGTTAAACTAATAGAAATAGTTTAAATGAAGTTTTGACGTCAATGGCAGTGAATGAGTTAATTAGCAAGCGCGCTTTAAACTACTTAATGACACCCCAGTTGGAGTTGACTGTAAAACTAAACACACAACAAAAATAATTACACACGTTGTATATTTTAACACAAGACATGCTTCGTTTTGAAAACATAACAAGCGCTAATGCTAAAGTCAATGTAGAATCCCACTGACATGCTAACAGGAAATTAGCATCGACTACGGGAGTGACGCTACTTCAAAATAACGAATATTCACACACAAACGCTGTGTAAACACAGATAACATAACAATACTCAAAAACAAAAATGGATTATATTAAGAGAGCTCTATCACAACATTCTTCTCCATGTGTGTGCTCCATGGATGAATGGCACCGCACTGCCCCTTAGAGGCCAAAATGCACTATTTTTACTAATATTATTTTCGTATATTATCATTTTACTTTCTTACTAAGTTATTTCCTTGTTGTCCTTTCAAGTTTTCAAGAATTCAAGGAATTTTACCCCCCTTAAAATTCAAGAATTCAAAGATCCAACGATGTTTTTGTTGTTGTTGTCGTCACTTTTATATGACACGGCACAAAATACACGACCCGACATCCCGGGTTAGCCCAGTCCGTGTGCCGTTGTTGCACCCAGTAACCATTTCAAGCAAACTCCCGGGCACTTTAGAGACCATCATCTCCTTCTTGGACAGCTCAGCTTGGCAGGAAAAGCGCACCAGTCTCGTGGGCGGGGCTCGCCACCGAGCGAGAGGCGTGGGTGCACGCCGCCGCCAAAGCAGTGGGGGGAAAAAAAAACCAAACAGAAAGAAGCAGACAGAAAAGGACACTATATTTAGCACTGTCGCCTCCTTTTTCTGTCTTGTGAATAATCCGAGTTTGACAGCATGCAGAGCAGAGGTTGTTGGGGATGCGCTGCTCTTCCTCCTCCTCCTCTTCCTCCTCTATCTCCACAGAGAAAGTAGCAAAGTCTTGTAATAACTGCTGCGGGCTTGCGTGCCGCAGTCGCCCCGCGTTGCTGTGTGGAAGCATGTTTCAGGGCCCTGACATTCACTAATGGGGATTTCAAAAGGGAAGGGAAAGCGGGGGCAGTTTTGGACCACCGTGTTGATGCCGACAGGTACAACGCCAGCAGGGGAGAACAGCATGGGGAACTTTGTGTGCAAAAACAACATGACAAATATTTTTGGCTGAAAGCCTTTTTATGGTTTCACTGAATTAGAATGCATTTAGGACAGGGATGGTGAAAAAGGCTGACATTTGCGTTGTGCTCCAGAATTCAACGGGGGGAGGCGGGAGAGAAATGTAAGCTGGCAGGTAGAAGTGCACAGAGGATGTCAACGAGACAATGCAGAGAGTGAGTCATGGAAATGGTGAGTTCAGGATACCATGAATAGCACATTTCTGTAATTTTAAGCGCTACTATTTGTAATACAGCATTTACTTACTATATTTCTAGCTAATTTGAAATGTGATAATAATGAAAAATTTTCGAATTAAACATTAAATTAAACCTGAAAATTAAAAATTAAAATCTTGTTGAAATGACTAGGGCTGTGTTTAAAAAAAATATCTAATAATCGATATTGAATTGATAATATCAAGCGTGATATCGATTCATAAAACCAAGAATCGATTATTTGAACCTCTCTTTTCCCCCCATAAATTAACAACAAAATACAATTTTATAGGCCAATTTTTTTGGTGTCTTACTGTTTTCTTAAAAGTTACCGTTTATGTGAATTTAAAAGTATTTTCTTAAAATTTTTTGATAAGTGATTATAACACGTGTTATTTTCATTAATAAGTAAATCCTTTGAGCAATTAATGCTTCTGCTCAATTTAATTTGGAATATAATGTTTGTGGAGTTTTTTTGTTTTAATCATGTCCTTGTTATTTAAAAAGAATCGATGTTCTATAATTCATCAATATTGGATTGAACTGAGTGAATCGAATTGGAAAATACCAAAATTTAATTGAACAGAACTCTTGAATCGATTGAGGAAATTTGAATTGATACCCAGCCCCAACTGTATTTTATTTATGGGGGGAAAAAAGTATTTTTATGAGAAGTAAGTCAGAATAAGTTCCTGTTATTTGACTGTATTTTTTATGTGCCCCAACTGCCGGAAAATTGCCGAAAGTAAAAAAAAATTGTTTTTAAATAAATTATTTTTACCAGCTGACAAATAAACCACGTAACTGTCCAGGATTGATAGGATCACAGCTAACAATATTTAAAACGACATTAAAAATAAATGAATTTGATGTCACAGTATATTAACTCATTCACTGCCAGCCTGGTAAAATCCATCTTTGACCTCTATAGCCGTCTTTGGCAGTGAATGTGTTAAACACACTTAATGCCAATCTATTGCTGCTATTATCATAGAACCACAGTCACTGGTCGTCCTGTCTCATTAAGTTTAACAGGCCATGTTGCCTGATGATACGGGCAATCAATTACATGGCATGGCATTACTGAGTGACGCGAGGATTTATGGATTAGGACAACAACGCGCTGACGGAATGACCGCGTTTAGCATCTCGCTAACGTCTGTAATATTTTCGCTTGCCATGTTTAGCGACACGAAATGGTACGGTCGTAAACCGAGGACCACCTGCATTACGCCAACATTTTAGCCTTGAGCGGGTCCCTTTGAGAATAATGAGATCTTTTTCTCAGCGAGACCAACCTTGTACCCAGGTGTTCCTCTGAACGACTAAAGGAAAAACAACGCTAAACACTTTCAAATGTGGCCCGAGGATTCGAGTAACAAGCTATTACTTGTTAATATGTCGCCACTCTCCCACAGTTTGAGGGCAGTTAACCTCGACTCTGACGAGCTTCTGTTGGCGGGGTCGCGACCCCGGCCGAGATGTGCGCACTAAAATAGTGTGTGATTATAGAGCTGCTTTCAAGGTAAATATAGAGAAGCTAACTTAAGTCAGGCTCTTTTTCTTTGTGATACGCACCGACAAAAGTGCGCATCCAGTCCTGTCAGCGTGCGCATCCAATTTGTGATTGCATCATGATGAAGGCTACTCAAGGAAGTTTGTTAGAGCTTGTCGGGATTTTAGTTGATGATGTAACCCTGCATGTGCTGAATGGACATTCCTTTACCCTTTTGTGTGGCCTTATGGCGCTACTTAATAACAGCCTGCGCTTAAAGTTGCGCAAGCGACGAAGACTAAATGATCATTGTTGGTTTAAAACAAGGCTTTTTTTTTTTCGAGTGTTATACTCATAAAAGGCCACCAGGGTTTGGGTACTGTTTTGACTTTGAACAAGAAGGTTTATGAATGTATTTTTTACTAGCTGGTCTTTTTGGCTGGATTTATTATTATCATCCATCCATTCATCCATTTTCTTAATATTTATTTAATCATAATTAAAATTTTGAAGAATGTTTTTGCCGTTTCAAAGATTTGACAAAATCTGCCATCTAGTGGTGGATGGTGATATTACAACTTGAAATGACATCTGGTGGATTTATTTTCTTCTTCGTTTTTATTTATTTATTTTTAAATAACATTTTTGGGATTTATTCCCCCCAATTTCCCCCTGTTTTTCATTGTAAATGTATATTAAATATTTTTCAGCATTTTTAAAACAAGTTTGTATGTGTGTGTACTTGGGCTGCACGATATTGGAAAATTATGCGATTTGCGATATAGTTGCTAAAATTAGCGATTTCGATATTATTGTGATATTTAACATGTATCTAAAGAAATTAAAATGTTAATTTCTAATGAATGAATTACTTTTTTTTTATGCAGCAAAATGAGCAAACTCAGTATATTCTTAGTTAAAGCTGCAATATGGAACTTTACAATAAGCTTTTTATTTGACCATTTATGACTGAAATGCCTTCTAATTAGTAGATTAACACCTTAGATGTTCACAATGGGTACTCCTGCATGCCTCTGGCTAATAGTTTTCAGACTGGATTCGGGTTAGAATTTCCCGCGCCTTGTCTGCGGATGTGGCGTAATTAATGTGAGTGCAGTTTCATTTTTCGTCAGCAGGTAGCAGCAGCGATCCAAAATGGAATATTCTACATTCAGTAGCTTTAATTCATTGTAATTACCATCTCGATAAAGTTCAACTATTGGATGGCAGTGCACATTTTAGTTAGCGGCCGACTGGTCAAATTCAGATAAAAGCATACAATTCCATATGAAACTTATTGCATGTCTTTGCGATATGCATATTGCATGGGCCAATATTGAGATATCGATATTTTTTTCGTAGCGTGTATCTCACCAATTGCCGGCAAGTTGGCATTGGCGAGGCTGTGCGTTTACGCTGCACTCATACTGGCAGATCTACGATAAACATCAAATATCCCCATTTGAAAAAAAGCCCGATTTTGAGTTGAGCATATCTGATTTGACACTTTTGTTATCCTGTCTTGACTCGCATCCGAATTGCGTTGCTTGAACCATGAAGTGGAAATCCAACCTCTGCCAGATTGTAATGTTCCAAATCCCTAAGCTTTCCAATATGTCGAGTTTCTGGAAAATATACATCTGATATAAAACCACTGGAATAAACCAATCAGAGAACAGATGAATGAAAACAGGACATATATGACCTATTTTGTCATTCAAATCCTTTGTCAAGGGAAGGGGATCTACTGATACGGAAAACATTACACACACAGCAGTTCTGTATCTAACCTCTTGTTTTTCTTTGCTTTGATAGAGTGCAAAGATTTGAAAGGCGAAGACAAAACACGTCTCTCGAGCCTCGATTTGGGATTTGTGCCAAAAGCAGCAATATTTTCATCTACCGGCGTCAGACGATGCAAATGATCCGTGGAAAGTCGAATGTGCTACTACCGTTTAACCTTTACATGAGTTGTTTCATGAACAGGCAAAAGCAAAAGGCAAGGGACAAAGGTTTTATTATCAAAACGTAAATAATTCCCATAACGAGCTCAGTCTGTTATCATGTCATATTTATTACAACCAAATTGTCAAACCTCATGCCCCATTATTTAGTTCAGTATGCTCGCTCATTAAAAATAAATAAAAGCACCTTTTCAGAGCTATTCCCAGCAGCGTGGCGCAAAAAAAACAATACAATTAGTCAGCGCACAGCTTATGGGCATTTCAATCTATGCGAGGTGGCGCCGCGATGCATGAAGTAACGACGGAAACTAATTAAACAAAAACAAAACTTGATTAGACGAAAAAGGGAGAATAAATGATCTCTTTTCAAGCATGCAAATGTGCGAGCGGTAGCGCGTCAGATCCGTCTCGATTAGTGAAACACAATATGATGCGAGGGATGACGAGGGCAAAACAAACAAAGTAAACAAAAAAAAGGGAGACGGGAAGAGAGAGAGCAAACCTCAATTGACAAAGCCCTTCCTTTTAAAGAGCTTAAAATGCACACATGGAGCACAAAGAAACAAATCACAGAAAAATACGTGTGCTTGATATACTCTACACTCAGTCAATGTTGTATGAATTAGTCCCGCTATATGAATTATTGCATAATAAGTGTATTGTGATATTTTATCCATATAACCAGTTACTTTGTGAGCCCCACTATAGACGAGCATAATTAACTCATTCACTGCCATTGACAGCTAAATATTTCAAAAATTCATTTGAACTATTTCTATTAGTTTAACAATTTGTTTCCCACTTTTTGTCAACAAGAGTAAGAAGACCTAGAAAAACTAATTATTGTCCATTTAGAACAGATATAACGTTTGTGATTAATCGTGAGTTAACTCGTGAAGTCATGCGATTAATTGCAATAAAAAAAAAATTAAATCGCCTGACGAGATGATTATTAAAAATTAGGTGTGTCAAGTAAAACATTTTTATCGTAATTAATCGCATGACTTCAATAGTTAACTCACGATTAATCACAAATTTGTTATCTGTTCTAAATGTACAATAAAAAAATTATTGGTTTTCATACTCTTGTTGACAAAAGTAGAAAAAAATGTTAAACTAAATAGTTGAAATGATTTTTGGACGTTTATAACCATCAATGGCAGCGAATGAGTTAATTGATGGTGAATAATTCTGGAGAGAATTGATTATCCATGTCTTACGTGCAGTACTTCGCAGCGACCAGCAGAGGCACTGTAATTTAGCCTGAACTAGTTTGATGGCCCCGAAGAAGCCCCTTTCTTATATTTTCGACCACCTAATATGACATTATAAAAGACTGTCAGTTTTCCCTGATAGCTTATCAACAAAATGGAGTCTGCCACACATCACTACAACACTGTAACCAATTTTAACAGCAGACTCACACACACATGCGTACTTATACACACTGAGAAGGTCTCATGTGGCAACTGGCAAACATTCATAACATGCTGGATGTCGGCCCGAGTGAGGGCCCAGCCAAGTGTGAAATCGGACTTGATTTCAGAAGGGAGCCGAGGCCACACAAAAGGCCTGTTTGGACAACTAATAGCAGCCAAGCCATTAAAAAAGGGAGGGGGGTGTATACCATATTCTCTAGATTTCAAAAGGACTATCAGCAACATGTCAAGAATTGCACTGAGACACAAATACGTGTCACGACTTGAACTCTACTGGCACCAATAACATCAATAAACAGACAGAAATGTTTTTATTGTAAATAAAGCTGTAAGCAGATTGTTTTTAATCGGAACCTTCAAAATGATCATCATCTATGATGCTATGTTCTTCCCTCATTAAATGGATTAGGCACTAGTGTTAATTTTATCCGGCATTTTTCAATTTTGTCTCAGTTTTAGTCCGGTTTCAATCACGCTTGTTAGTTTTTATCATAGCTGGTCAACTACAAATCTAGCATTTTAGTCTTTATTTTAGTCCAAGAAAACATAATTTTATTCGTCTCGTTTAGGTCAACAAAAACTGTCGACATTTTAGGCAAGTTTTTGTCAGGATAATCATTTTACCCCTGTATATATATATATATTTATTTTTTTTGTCAGGAGATATAAAACTATTTCACATCAAATTTTCTCTCATCTTTTTGATGACTTGACACACAATTACAGTATATCAACAAGTGGCTACTATGACTCCATGCTATGAGCTAGTAAATTAGCCAGCATTGGTTAGCGGTCGGATTAACATTATTGTTGGAACATTATAACCGTTGGATTGACGTTACAATATTTTCCCACACCATGTTAATACTTGGGCGGGCCACACAAGTAAATTGGCCACCACCCAAGTAGATTAAAACATTTTTTTTATACAAAAATATATTTTTAAAGAACGTGTCGCGACCAGCTATGTCGCATATAACATTAGTTTGCCGTCACTCATTTGTGAATCATGAGGTTAGAGGAGGCGCACGTAGCACAGGACTGAGAAAATGCATACTGATTTATTCCCAGTTATTGTTTATTAATTAGGGTTTTAGTCTAGTTTTTGTCCGGTGAAAAATGTGTGTTGAAAAAATTCACACTCGTAGGCACAAAACCTTGTCAATTACAATTGACATCTAGCGAGAAGACCTGCTTCCGATTGGCATTCATTTTGGTGAATTGAGTTTGAGTATGAACGTTAGAATTCACCTGAAACGACTGCTTCGAACCAAAATGGCCGACTTCCTCTTCCATTTCCTGCATGGGTCGTTGAGACATTTTTTTACATTTTATGATAGACATGTCCACCCGTTTCATGTCGATTGGTGAAACTGGTGTTAGGGTGTTTTGTTTCACTTTCCTGGAGCCACTTTTGATTGAATTTTTTTTTTTTTTTTTTTAAGTTTGGAGGCCACATATTAAGGACCCCCCCCCCAAAAAAAGCCAAATGAATCATAAATATAGCGATTCCAAGAAGGCCTTCACAACACCTGGTGCTCAAGCCCTAACTAAACCACATAGCAGCATCTCACACCAACACAGCGATGTCGTCTCACCTTTGAAGGACAGGAAGATCCTGGGGGCGGACATCGGCTCCAGGGCTGGAGGCGGCCCCGCGGACGACAAGGCCAGCAGGGCCAGCAGACAACACAGGCTGCCCCGCAACATTGTCTCTCTCTCTAACCGAGGGGGAGGAGAGTCCGGGAGCTGAGGGACAGAGATGGATGGACGTGAGACAATGAGCCGGAACCTCAGCCCACACCAACTTGCGTCAAGTTGGCAGGCGGCGTTTAATCACGTGTTGTGCCTGGGAAGCACAGAAAACTGGTTTGAAAAAGGTAATTATCACCGTTGTCATGGCCAAAATCATCATGGTTGGAAATTAGAAAAAAAAAAAAGGAAAAGAAAATAATATATATACTGGAGTTAATGGACATAGTCACGGTTTAGCATCTACGAATTCACCGACAGTATTCGCCGATTTTTTCCCCAACATTTATATTTTGACTGTCGGTCGTCTAGCAACGTGAATATTTGGCTGCCAATGATACATTTTCCGATATTCGCAGGCCGGCCTATCCACTAGGGACGTAACGTTAACGGCAATATCGTGATATCGCGATATTAAAACTGCCACAATATCGTCCTCGTTATGTCACGCTATTAAAAGCAGCACATCTGTTAAAAAAAGTCATTTTGATTTCTATTTGTTCAGTTCTAGCACCCTCTGGTGGCTAGTTTTTTAGTGCCGTTAAATTTTTACAAGGTATGTTTTGGCTCTTCTGTGTTTAGAATCCACGCTAACGGTCAGATGAAGCGGAACGTAATATGCTTGTGAAACGAGTCAATATGTGAAGGAACCCAATGTGTGCTTGCATTAGCAAGTAAGTGCCTCAATATTTTTTTTATGTGGTATTAGAGATTGTAGGTTGTTTATAGGCATTGCTTTTATGTACAAAAGAACAATATTGTTTTGTTTTTTTAATATTGTGACCTTTTTTTAGATTGACACCTCCCCACAATATCGTGATAATTATTGTATCGTGAGCTTCATATCGTGATAATATCGTATCGTGTTTGGATATCGTACTGCATTTGATTTTTACAAAAAGATGTACAATATTTGAGAGTCAGAACTAAAGTGAATTTTCAGGCATTCACGAAGAATTATTATTTTTAAAAACCCTGAGGTGACAGTGGTAAATTGAATAGCAGCGGGACCTACGCATGATCAAGAAAATACACATTTTTGACAATAAAGCAAATCAAATAGATTTTGAACTGTAACACGTTGAAATAATTGACAAAATTCTATCAACATTTTAGATTTTTGATCAAAGTAATATACATTAGAGCAATTTTTAAATAAAGTGCAATATTAATACGATTTAAAAGTGGATTTTGAGTTGACAATATTCACTCTTGTACATTCAAGTTGCCCATATCACGTCTTTAAAAGCCTTTTTGTCAACTCAAGCACTTAAATCCAGTTGTTTGACGTTCCTGTTCGAGGCTACGGACCGAGCTTTGTGTGCTACTTGAGGACGGAAGTCAGGGATACCCGAATTGAATCCAGTCCACCTTATTGTTTACGTGCACCCCACCATACCCGCTACATTTACAATGAGGCGGTTACAAACGAGTCACATCCTTATCTGGGGAGGAGCCTGAATCTTCGAAAGATTAAAAAATGCCAGAAAATGCTTTTTTTTTATTTTTAGGAAAAAATAGTAGCTAACACGACATCACTCTCATACCGTATCAACGTGAATATAATATTTGAAATTGAAATACTACTAACCGTTTGTAATTCGATCGCTGTTAATCGGGAAACGTTTCAACCCGAGTCTAAATCTGAATTTCTTTTTAAGGCGTGCATATTTGTTGCTGGAGACCAGCGTATTTTTTTTTTTTTCACAACTTCAGATGGAGGCTTGCCAATGTCTGGGCTTTCACTGGCTGCGGTTACATTCTGGGATGAACCTCTCACTTGCAAAGAGCCTCTCTCGACTCCAACCACCCACGGCGCTTCCCGCTGTTCCCTGCACGACGCCCCGCACGCATACGGAAACAAACCTGCTGTGATGAAGCTTGTCAACATATCAAGCAAGCGCAATGGTAATAATACATTGCGTTTTTTGTTGTGTTTCTTTAAAGCGGTCGTTCGTTTTGAGTCGTACGAGTAGAGTGGCACGAAGGGCTCAGCACGCTAAGGTCAGCTGAATGTTGGGACGGTGGACGGCGTCCAACCGCAGCCCTGGCAAGACGCCGCGGAGGACGAGGAGACAATAAAACAAGCGTACCTCGGCGTTGGGAGCTGTAATTTACGCTGGCACGACATCGAGACACGGAGACACCGAGATACTGAGACACGGGTCTCCAAGTCTGAGGTCAAACTGTCAGTCAGGGTTTAAGATCAAGTTCCACGCCGCGGGCCCCGAGGCAAAACTCCAAAGCAGACCTTTAACCGAGATTTTTTTTTTTTTTAAAGTCACCTGGCTCGGAGTTCTGTACACGAACCACATGTCCACCAACTGAGTCCACTTTGTCCGTTTTTTTGTCTTTTTTTTTTTGTGTGGATGATGGACAACATGTAAACAAAAGTCAAGTCAAAGCAATGGTTTGTTTCATCGTGCCATTTTACAACAGAAGGTATCTCATGGAGAGAAAACCAAACAAAGCGAGAAAAGTCTGCTTACGCGGGTTGGGTTGCGATGGAAAGACAGAGTCGAGGGACATAAGGTAAATAGAGGAAATAGGTTCGAGGGGTTTGCTGGCTGGTAGAGAAATGACAACACAACAACAGCCGTCAAATGTCATGTCTTGAGTTTACGATAAACCTGACATATGACATTTTGCGGTTAAGAACAGTATGCAAATGAGCTAGTCATCATTTACGGCCTAGTTTGTGTGTGTATCTAATTGCTTATCGGTATTGTAATTATGACTTTGCTCGTATTAGCGAATGTTAGCGATAAACTATGCCCTCTGCTCTGACATAGCCACATACAAACCCGGGGTTACAAACTGTGCATATCCGGACCAATTAACGCCCAATTAACTACTTTGTGCAGCGGGCCTACATCATCGCACAGTTATTGCTGAACGGTTTTCATTTGGTTGTTTTATGGTTATAGTCAAGAGGTGTTTTTCCATACAATTATTCGGGTTACAATGCCGGTCCTACGTGAATGGCATTCCATCGTAAACAGAGTAGCCTACCATGCATGTCAATTAGACGAGGTCCTGGATTTACTACGGTAGACATTTGACAATTCCACGTGCGCAATTAAATAGTTTGCAAAGGTCTGCTCACCGCCATTCTTATTGTTTTCAACTTGATTACAGCAGGCTGTTTTATTTTTACGACTAAGATCTAATTTTTCCGTACAATTTACAGTTACTATGACTTTACTATTGTGTCAAGTGGTGACTACGGCAAGAACGTCGTAAAGCGAGGACCCGGTGTAATTAGCTCCGCAATAGATTAGTGTAAATTTAGCCTACCCGTGTTAGTTAGTGCCAGCTCCAGTATAAAAACACAGGAGCCTGTTGCTTAGAATAAACATCAAAAGGCTCTCAGGGGACCAAATAAAGGACTCAACTTGTAATATAAATAAGATTTATGGCGTGGCGTGTATTCATTTTCTCCGCATGGCAGGCGTCTAATGTTGATTTAAAAGCGCATCTGCCTCAAAGCTGCACGATTCGCGACACATAACATGCAGAAAAGCGACTCACTATTTGTTGTCCTCTTACCTTGCGTTTAGGTAGGTCCAAAGCAGGTCGCGATAGAAGCGGTCCAAAATCAAAATAAAATTACAACCATCCAGCACCCGGGTGTCCTCGGAGCGTTTGTGCGCGGACGCACGCAGTCGTCAGCCGGCGTGTGTCCTCCGCAGATCCCACTCGGTTATTCCGGCCGGAGTCCAACAAAGCTCAGATGGATTCAATTGAACTTGACCGTCTGAAGTTGAAGTGCCCTCCGTGAATAGTTGTGTACTTTCCACCGCAGGGGGGGGGGGGGGGGGGGGGGGGGAGAGATGCAAACGAAAGCAAATGAGCTGATCCAGAAGGAGGGAGGGGAGGGTTCGACACGGACTGGCTTCCGCCGCTCAAGTGGCTGGGAAGCGGCGTGTGCAGGTGGATAGAGGAGAGACCCCCTCCACCCCCACTCCCCTCCGGCCGTGGACACACCCATGGGGGAGGGCACCTACCTCAATCCGTATCCGCCCCAAAATTAAAAATATAACGAGACTGCAGTGTGTTTTCTTGTACTCCAGGGGGAATAGAACTGTAAACTCCTCAAAAGTGGACATCTCATAATTGACTTTTTAATGCTTGCATAAAAACTGTACTGTAGCCTACTTACGCCCCACTATTAAGAAAACTATTAGGGATCAAGACCAGGCTGTGAATAACAATAATTTGCCAATAGTAGATGATCCCTTAAAAATGCCAATATTAAGGCAAACCCAGTTATGGGTCCTAAAAATTCATGTTGCAAAGATTTTGAATTATAGTCAACTTTCAGATAATTTTCCTATTTGTTGAGCTCGATAAAATCCTTAAAATCTTTCTTGAAGATTTAGCATGAATGAAAATTTAATATAGTTTACCATTTTGACTGCTTTAAAGTTGGTGAAGTCAACCCCAAAATTTGCTTTACAATAAGTTCTATGCAGTCCTGCTCGTCCAAACACAGTATTCTGATTAACTCATTCACTGAACATTGACGGCTATAGACGTCAACAAGAGCATGAAAACCTAGAACAATTTTTTTTATTGTACATTTAGAACAGATATAAAATTTGTGATTAATCGTGAGTTAACTAGTGAAGTCATGGGATTAATTTGGAAAAATTCCAAATATTAAATAATCTTTTTTTTTAAGTAATTGTTATTATTTTTCATAAAAAAAAAAATAATAATTAGGGGCGTTAAGCGATTTTTTAATCATAATTTAAAAAAATCTGTTCTAAATGTACAATAATAATAAAAATTCTAGGTTTCATATTCTTAACAAAAGTGGGAAAAATTGTAAACTTTTTTTCTTTATTTTTTTTCTGAGAGAAAAAAAAAGTAAGTTAAATTAATAGAAATAGTTCAAATGAATTTTTGACCTCCATAGCCGTCAATGGCAGTGAATGAGTTAATATTGAGTTTGTTGTTGTTTTTAAAATCCATCTCAGGGGCGGTCATTTTGCCACTTGCTTTCCACTTAAAATGAGCCCTACATTCAAACCTCCCCCCATTATATTGTCATATGTTTATTGTTTTATAAAAACCCTTGCTTCAGGTCCCAGGGATTAACCTGCAAAAAAATTGATTCTCAAAATGTGTAATTTGCTCCTGAAATTAACTCATTGATTAGCAAAATTGCTCCTCAACGTAAAAAAGTGATTTCAAGCCTTGGTAAACAGACATTTTATGGGGTTACAAATGTTTAAAAGCATGTATCAGGAGAAATAAAGCAAATCCTAGAAGGGAAAACAAAAACAAAGAGCAAAATTTGTTTTGAAAAAGGGCAATGTCATATTTTTCTTAAGTGAGACAGAAAAAAAACGATTTTTGTTTAAAAAAATAATAATTTTCCCCCAGGTCATATGGTCCCTGTTGGTGTGGACAAATGCTTTGGACTGTGTGTGAGAACCTGGTGAAATAGAACCTCTGTGTGTTTTACAAGTCATTATGATGCGGGCTCCAGAAGGTGGCAGAGTGTTGAAATGAACCGGCGTGGAGAAACCAGAGGCTAAAAGTCATTTGTTTAAATTTCCTCCTGCGTTTTGTCTCTGTCGTCGGCGATTAGACGGGCCAAGCGGAAGATGGATGGCGTAAAAGGTGCACGGGACATTTCGGCGTTTTCAAACAATGCAGTGTGTCCAATTCAAATATGACTTCATTTGTAGGATAAACAAACATTTAACGCGGGACTCGTGAGACTCGTTTGTGTTCCGGCAATGGTTTAGTTTGACTGATGCAATATTCTCACGTTCAACATGGGTCATATGCACTGAATTATGATGTGACATGATGTCGTCCATATAACCTGTGAACAACAACCAGATGCGGATGAGGGTCATTTCCTCCCAACACCTCCAAAACCTGCCTGCTTTTCACCGGCTCTGGCCTCAGATATTCATGAACAAATGGAGCCTTAAATCTTTTAATCTCACCCCATCCCTCGCCTGATCACACGGGCTTATTTTGCTTCCCAGCCTGTCGGTGCACAACGCAGATGACGCCTCGTACGCATGCTTATTATTCCATAAATGTGCCTTACTAGCTTGGGTTTCAAACATTTGCCGTTGGACCGGATCTGATGAAAGATTGGGGCGTGCAAAGGCTTTTTGTTTGTTTGTAGCCTGACGTGATCATTTGATAGCTATGCACGAGACGGTGTAATGATTTTAAGGGCCTGCCAAAAAGACAAAACTATCAGGACACATTCTCGATTTACCATGGCCCTGAATTACACAGTTTTTAGGTCATGAATGTCATTGTCATTTATTGGATAAAGTTTTATTTAGCATAAGAGTATTACAAAACATTTTTCCCCCCAATTACTGTTTATCCCCAATTATTGTTGTTTATTAGTAGTACTGTTTAGTGATAAAAACAATAGCAATTGAGCAATATCTATCTATCTATCTATCTATCTATCTATCTATCTATCTATCTATCTATCTATCTATCTATCTATCTATCTATCTATCTATCTATCTATCTATCTATCTATCTATCTATCTATCTATCTAGCTAGCTAGCCTGCTAGCTAGCAAGCGAGGTATCTCTCTCTCTCTCTCTCTCTCTCTCTCTCTCTCTCTCTCTCTCTCTCTCTCTCTCTCTCTATCTATCTATTTATCTATCTATCTATCTATCTATCTATCTATCTATCTATCTATCTATCTATCTATCTATCTATCTATCTATCTATCTATCTATCTATCTATCTATCCATACATCCATACATACTCCATACAAGATTTTGACTATTTTCATTTAAACAATGGGTCTAAATGTTGTTGACTAATTTGATAATCAATTACTTGTCGATGAATCGATTAATTTGAACACATCTACATGCAATGAACTAGTTTGCGCAGTGGTGTCGGAATAGGTAAAATCCCTCAGTTGTCGCCGTACTTAGTTTTGTGTATGGTCAATGCTGAGTTTGGCAACAAACGTCAATTTTTTAAAATTTTATTTCACATTCACAGATAAACATTTCTAAATTAGATGTACATGCATTCTAATAGCCTAACTTTCATTTTGGAAAAACATCTAGCAGAGACAGGGATGAAATTGTTGTTCCAACACTTTGATGTCCACAGCAGAGAAGGCCAAAAAAGAAAAAAAAATGTATCATGATTGCCATTAAATGTGTTAAATTTCCCTTGATAGCAGCAAAGAGTTGTGTGAAACAATCTCTCTCTCACACACACACACACACACAAACACACACCGGGCTCAGCAGGAGGAGATATTGATATGTTCTCTCCTTCTTGGAATCTCGGCTGATCTTGAAAAGTCATCACGCTCGGTCGCACGCCAACACGCCAAAAAAGCAGAACACGTGCAGGTGGGCGTTTGCGTTTGAAGGGTGGTCCCGTCGCCCAAACAAACCACTTTCTCACATATATCTGTAACGCCGCTCGGCCCCGTCCAGATTTGAGCGCGAATAAATAACAGACAGCTCAATCTCGTTCCCAAAACTTCCCAGTTCCAGTCAGTGGACTGGCCAAGTCGAATGCTATCACTGCTGCTCCGTATCCGTGCCCGCTTTCTTTCCTTTTTCTCTGCTTGCCAACAGCTGCATGTTTCTTCTTGCTGTGTTTCGTTTTTTTTAATCAACAATGTTAGTCCCACATTCAGTCCTCTGGTGGCCTCTCCATCTGTCACTTGCGTGAGACAAGAGTAAAGCGGTTATTGCAACCTGGCTTTGAGGAGTGCCTGCTTTCTTATAAGTCCCTCATGCTTTTCCATTGCTTCCCCTTCCTGTGCTACTCCCTTTTTATTTTATTTTATTTTTTTATGTAGCGGCCATCTGAGGAGGAGGCAAATTTGATACGATTATGTCAGCATCACAGATTTTTTTTTTTCTACTATAGGGCCAATGTTGAGTGTATGACTTTTGCTGCACGGGGAGCTATAGGGGCTTGCAATGAGGCGAGCTGCTATGCTAGAGTGTGAAGAAACAAGCGATTGTATTTTCGCTCTTAAGGGCAGCATTTCAAACAAACTTACCTACTCTAAGTACACTTGTGAATTAGAATAGAAGATCCGTCCGTGAATGTGGCACATGCAGCCGACACACTTCTTGTGTTGTCACAATCTGGCATTTAATTCCATCTTTAAGGCATTTTCTTTATCCATATATTATTTTTGGACCTCATTAGAGTTGCAGGTGACTTAGAACTAAGGATGTTCAAAACCACTTTTTTTTCTAGACCGATCCCAAGTACCGATACCACTAGTACTTTTGATACATAAAATTTCTGATAGTTTTTAAGAAAGACCAGCATTTTTTTTCCTTAACTGCATAAAATTACTGGCAATTTTTTTATTCTTCTGGTTTCTAATTTCTAGTTTAGTGGCCGCCATCACAAGTAATGATACCATGAAATAAGGCTTAATGCACATTCCGAGTTAGAAGCTATCTCCGTTGACTTTGAGCAAAAAGCGTGGTACACCTTGGACTGGTCACCAGCCAATCGCAAGGGATGTCACTAGTCAGGCTTCCATCCAATTGTTTGGAATTTTTTAAGCAAATTTACTGAAAATGCGCAAAGCGGACATGCGGCTTATGCCCTTTTCCATCTGTTCTTCTTTTGCGAATATTGAGAGGGGACTCCGCCGCTGTAGGTGGCGGTATACACCGTAGACATGTGATCCACCAGTAATTTAAAAGAAGAAAAAGAAGAACAGGAACGTACGTAATATCTGGTCATAACGTGCGACATGTATCCGGTCTTGTCAGCGTTTATTGGCAAAAACTGTTTCCACAGCCAAATTTCGCATTTTCCTTTTTTCAATACGCTTCAAAAACTTTTAGGGTGAATTTTGGGCCCTTTTTCGAATTTCTAATAAATAAAATTTGAATAAAAATGGGTGGATGGAAACCCAATTACTACTGACTCCAAATTGGCAGCTCACAAAAGATTTGTGTAATTTAACACTGGATGGCTGGACAGGCACGGAAAAAAAAACAACCTCTTTGTATACAAGCCATCCAAACGGTAATTTTTCACAACATGCCTTGATGTGCCTTTTTTCCTTACAATTTTAGAATTTCAGTAAACCAATACATAAGGTATGCTGATTCAATTTAAAAAGGCTTTGCTTTAGGCAAGGGAAGTAACACCGTACAGTTATTATCACTCTTACTGAGTGGGCTGCGATTTCATAATAAGCGCAGGATGCACTTGGGTGCGAACGTAAAGAAAATGCCATTCTATAAATTGAATGGTATGATGGGGAAGCAATTAGCTGCTCGTCAAACTGACGTCCATGCACACGCGCGCGCGTCCTCATCCAGTGAACGAAGCAGGTGGTGTGACGTTACACAGTGGCCGTGTGTGCTTTCATGGTGTAGAAATTAATGAGGGGAACACGCACTCCTCCCTCCAACTCAGCGGTGAGTGCTGTTACCTTTTTTCGCCCGCGATAAGATATGAAATATTCACACGGTTTCCGCAGCGCTTTGACTGCGAAGGCAGCTCGCTCATTAGCATTTAAATGGGAAAAGATAACGCCGCACTTCTGAGAAGTCTTACCTCTCTGACAGAAAGCAAAAACTTGGGTCTGACTCTGAAAACTTTTTGGGCTTTTAATAACTCAGAAGTCAATGGCATAGTGGTTTCGCTTGCCTGAGCGTCTTCTTTATCCTTTGCATAGAACGGCCAATATTAGTACCGTAGTGATGATCAGAGAAAGGCGTTGAGGCCTTATTATGAATCCCACTCCCACATCCAGACAGAATTGCATGCAGCAGCCATTCATATTGTATCTTGGCTTTGGCCTGCCTAGAACGCAAGAACAGTAGTCGAACCTCAAAAATGATTGTTTTGTACTTTTTCGGTACAGTCAGTAAGTACATCACAAAGTTATTCAAAAATCAAAAAGCTTTAAGCGATTTGAAAAAAAAAAAGTTACCAGCCGCACACTTCCTTTTTTTTACCTCTATTACGAACGATTGGCTGCCATTGAGAAGGGTTTGACTAAAAACAGTGTATACTGCCCCAAAAACAGGATATGATATTCTTGAGACGTGTACATGACATGCCCAAGTCAAGAAAAGCCACAGATATGAAAAGATCGATGAGACGACCCTTTTGAGCTGCTAAGCTAACGGCTATGCTTTCCGTCGCACCTACCAACATGGCTGCCATGTAGGCAAACTAATAGATTAGAGAGCTGCAACTACCGTATTACCGTCTGTACTGTAACGTTAACGTTATGCTTTACTATGCCTTTGATGAGAATGTTGCCCCTACCAACATGGCCGCCATGTTGGCGCGTCTGCTAACATGGTATCGTGTGTACTGTTTATGTTTATGTACTGTCAACAAATTAGTAGATTTGACGGGAAATTTTGAAACTATTTTCTGCCTGTAAAGTTAGTTGGAAAAATTATATTTTACTTTTATTTAATCATAAGGTATTATTTTGACTTAATTTCAAGTCTGTTCTCTCCAATGTTTATTCTGCTTTCTCAGCGTAGCCTACGTTTTGCTAATTAGCATATATAGCCTTTTCATGTCTGGCAAAGCATGATTGAGATGTTCTCTAAAGATTAGCCGCTCTACCCCACCACCTCAATCTGGATTTGTCACATTGTCATGTTTCTGCTCCTATTTGTTCCCCCTCGGTCCTTTTGTCAGCGACGCTACAACTATGACTCAGCTGGAGCTTTGCATCGTTAAAAATGAGACAGCTGCCTTTGCCCCCACGCCCCATCGGTCTTTATTTTTCAATGACACAAGTTTGTCTCTTTGTATCTGGTTCACATGTCTCCTACCCGCGAGCTCGCAGAGGAGAAGGGCAGCTGTGCCGGGATGAGTCGGGATGAATTAAAGCCGTTTCCCCGACAGGCTCCGCGGGGTCTGATCCCTCCTTTGGGCTCGGCTGCTGGATTTTCTCCGTCGTGATCAAACCGAGGAGGCCGTGTTTTCGCGTTACATCGGCTTTTCCCCTCCACCTCTAAACCCCGTGCTTATTATTTCACGTCCCTGCAGCAGCAATAACCGCGGATTTACATTCAACATGACTTTGCAGCTGAAGGTGCTACGCTACCATTGAACGGTTTTCCCATGCAGTCCTTGTGTTGACATGGGGCCTCCTGAGGCAGCGGTCTGTCAGTGTCATTCTTCACGAGCATTGGACCGCAGGTTCCTGACTGAGGACAGAGAGAGGAAATGACTTAGCTTTTTGTTTAAACTGGACTGACTGGACAGGAAGGGGCACCTTTGTGTAGAACTCTTAACTCGTGGAGTTTATTCTCTTCATATGGCAGTATGTTGACCTTTTAGCTTTGTGTTATAGCTTTAAGGGAATTGAAGTGAACTGAAGTGGAAAAGTTTGTCTGTCACGTTTTCACGTATGTGTTTTTGTTTGGTCGTGGTTCGAGTGTAGGGTGACCAGACGTCCCAAATCCATTGTTTTGTCTTTGTTGTGCTTTTTTTGCCATGTGTATGCCAATCACACAGTTGTCATAGCGATTCATAAAATAAGCCCATTAAAAGGGAATTTAACTGTTAAATTCCTTCCTATTTACTTTCATCTTCATGTTCTCCTTCTCATCCACATCTAATCACTACCAGGTGTGTTTTCATCATACTGGAACATACTGGAACTTCCTGCTTTTGTGTCTAAGAATCATGGGAAATGTAGTCCTACCGTCCATTTCGGTCGGGTCTCGACGGTCAGACTCAGCACAAGCTGAGCTTTCTAGAGGTATATTTCCAACATTACACTCTAAAAAAAAGTTGGGTCAAAAATGGACCGATCCTCTACTTGGGTCTATTTGACCCAACTTTGAGTCAAGAAACGGATCTTTCAGTGTAAAACAACTTAGAAATATTGGTCAGATCCTTTACTTTTACCTTTACTCGAAAAATGGTGTCATTTTGTATAAAACCCATAAAGTTGGGTCAACTTGACCCATAAAGTCATTCAGTCCATTTTTGATCCATAATTTGGTTACTTTCGACCCAACTGTTTTTAGAGATTACGATAAATCCATTAAAAAGGAATTTAACTGTTAAGTTTCTTCCTATTTACTTTCTTGTTCACATTCTCATCCACATCGAATCGCTAGCAGGCATGTTTTCATCATACTGGAACTAGAACTACTTCCCGCTTCCGTGTCTAAGAATCATGGGAAATGTAGTCCTACTATCCGGCAGCTGTTGAACTGACACCCAAGATAGCGTTTAGCATTAGCGATTGTTTCATTTCCTTCTAGGATATATCTCGCCTATAAAAGATGATTCGATACATATCTCGATAGATTTCAAAGTGGAATAATTCGGTTCATTTCGTTGCACTTGTATCTTTTGAATTAAAAAAAAGGAATTGCCGGATCAAACCGGTTTTTGATGCACCCATAATAGGATAGTTGTGACTTTACCAAGAACAACAATGACAATAAAGACAATAAGACAAGACAAGAGACCTATCCCGACATGTCATCTACCCAAACTACAGTTTTATAAAAACACCACTGGATGGACTGGACTCTGAACACTGCTTTGTCCCCCCCACCCCCCGCCCATCTCATCCTACTGTCATCACTCGCTCTGATGAGGCCACGAAACAGGTGGCGAGAGAATTCAAAGCGACATCGGAGCGATGGAGACCAAAGTGTGTGCGCGCACGTGTGAATGTGTTTGTGTCGAAAATCGAGCAAGAGCAGTCCAATTAAATGACTAACACAATGCACGGGGAATCTAAAACATGTTTTATTTTTTGGTCACAGTTTCTCTGGCTGATCAATTCTGCAACACATGTCCACATTTCGCTTTGAATTATCTCGCCGAGTTATTTTGCGCAATTACTGCTCCCTGCCCAGACTCCTAATCAGCTGCCAGCCGCGCGCATAAATCACATTCAAACTAATCAAGTCCATCTTGAGACAAAGCGGCTGGCGTGCGGCGCACATGAAGAGGCGAGAGCGCCCAGAGATGCTTCGTGCCGGCGCGAATGGGACCCTTCAAAGTACTGTCAAAGCAGCTGTAGCCACGAGGACGGGGTTATTCCACAATTTGAGGACATTTTCTCTTCCCGCTACCATGAATAAAAAAAAAAAAACACAATAGAAAAACATGCATTTGTTGCTTTCCTAAATAGTATTAAACTGACGAAATAGCTTTGGAATACCCTCTGAAAATATCACTCGAACATCTTTAGCCTTTTAGAGAAGGAGAAAAAAAGCGAGCTACGTGACTCATCAACAATTCCAAAATGTTGGTGCCTAAATTGTCCTCCAATTCTGATATGACCCAACAGCATAAATAACGTGTTTGAACACATCCAAACAATTGCTCACCATCGTGTGGCTGTGCCGAGAGAGAGCGAATCTGCTTGGACATCTGTTCCCAGAATCCCCAGCAGACCGTCTGGAGACCGTGTGACGCATCAAACCCGTCGTTTTAACAACTTCTCTCCCTGTGGCTTATCTGTCAATTGAATTAGCTCGGTTGAAGCGCCTTTCGAAATGGCGTCACAACTGTCCCCTGTCGGTCCTTCAGTCTTTGCGCCTTCAGTTTTCTAATCATGAATATTACATTCAGCCAATATTTGTGCAAACAATCCTGTCTATGGGTTTGCAGTGTTAGTAGAGTTTTCAGGTATCCGTATACTTTTTTTTAGTTTTTACTAGGGGTGTGCCCCAAAAAAAATCTATTCTCATTTAGTACGATTCAGAACTGATTTTAAATGTCCCAAAATTGTGTTTAAATTATTTGATACTGTTTTGCCATTGTTTGTGTGTGCCTTTATTGTGAGCACTGTTCATGTTGTACACGATTTGGCCACTTGGGGCAGTAGGGTTCCGCATGTTCTGATACATTGTTAAGTTGTAGCCACATTAGAGAGTAGCAAGAAGGAAAACGTCACGATCAAGTTAGGCCAATAAAAGTAGAGTGTAAATATTTTTGCCACCTTTGTTGTTTTGAATATAACTGCGAGTTCAGCTAAAAGTCACTTTATTAAGATGGTAAGGTAAAAAAATAAAATAAAAACAAAAGTTCTAGGTATCACATTACAAACATGGCAACGCCACATGTTGACAAGTTTATGGCCGGCCACTGGGGACTGTTAACCTTGCAAGGCTCAATAGAGAATGAGGTATGTAATGTCGCAAATTCATCTCGTGTCCCGTTTAAAAACGCCAAGACCAATCTGCATGCTTAGTGGAGATGGATGAGTGTGAAAGTGAAGCTGTTGACTTTTTGAAGTTCGGCAAGTCATGAAACTTCGCTGCCACCCTCTGCCCACACACAATGATGAAGACTGAAGTTCTTGGAAATAGAGTGGCGCATATTTGTTGAGCATAAGTGGTAGCAAAATAACAAAATCGCTTGGCCAAGTTAATTTTTGAAGGACCACTTGAAATGAGAAAAAAAAAAAAAAAAAAAAAGCTGCTAAAAATGGTCAACTTGCTGTTTGTCTTCGGGCATGGCTCCCCGTGACTTTTTTTGTGGGCCTACTCGTGATGCACACGCCATCCAAAATGTTATGGAGGAAGCTGCAAAAAATTCAAAATAAATAAATGACTAAATAAATAAATAACTGAAAGTGAAAATAAAAACGAATATAAAATATATAATTCAAAAATGTACTACAAATGTTTATATATATATATATATATCAATTCATTCATTCATTCATTTTCAAAAGATATTTCACTTTTTATTTTCACTTTTAGTCATTTATTTATTTATTTGTTTTGGTCCTCCATAAACTGTAAGTTTTGGTAGCAATCCGACAAATCTTTCTGTCAAGTTGGTCATTGAATGACTTTTGGAAATGGGCTAAAATGACTCCAAAATGTCGGCTTTAAACCAAAATGATAGACTCCCTGTGTCTTTTCCATATTGGATCTTAAACTTGTCAAAATGTAAACCAGTTGTAATAAAAGGAGTAAAAGTCTGCTATACTACCTTGAAATGTCCGTCATTGAATGGAAAAAAAGAGAAAAGCCTTAGCATAATCGCTAGCTCGATTGTATAGCAGTGAAGGAACCAGAAACCCCCAAATCTCGTTTGATTGTTTTTAAAACAGTCTCTTTTGTTTGGAGCACTTCTAAAAGAAGCGTGACAGAGGTTGCACAAGCTCCACGCTCGATGTGTTTCTGATGCAAACCATCCGGTGGCGACGGCGGGGCCAAGGCTTGGATGCTCTGGCGCTTTTCTCCAGGACGTGTGATGGATATTGGCCCACGCACATACACATTCCACATAAGAACTCGCACCCCAAAGCGGGCTTGACAGATTGAGCAGTTAACTAGATACGCTCGGCCACCGCAAACGTGGGGTACGTTTTCCCCGCTGTTGCGCAATGGCCATGATCAGCACGTTTGGTTTGTTTGTGCTACCTGTCAGCGCTTACTAACAGTACGTGCAGCTGCTTTTTCACAGGGACGAGAATAGCACTCGCCTCCGGCAAAGTTGAACCGTTAACGAAAGATGAATCGAATATTAACGTCGTGACTCACGCAACTACCAGTATTCAGTGTTGTTGACCACACACAAAGATTTGCCATTGTAAATATTAAACCGGTTCAACTTTTAAAAAAAAATTATGAGTGTTTTCTAAGCAAGATGGGAAGGAAAAACTCATTCACTCCCAGCCATTTTCACTGAAGCAACCTCCTTCGCTCCTGGCTGTTTTACTGGATTTTGACAGATTTTTGCAAGGCCCACAGAATATAGTGTTCTATTGCTATAAAAACATGGAACTTACCAAAATAATGATTTGAGTCTCTACTTTCATCAGGAAAAAAGTATATTTGTATCTGTTTCCGTTTTGCAGCAATTAGCATTAGAATATAGCTAAGTTTCATCATTATTCATATTTAAGATTAGCCTTAAACTCTGCTTCCACCTGCTGGCCGTTTGTTGCAATAACTACTATTGCTTTAAGCCACCTTTTCATGTGAGAAGCTGCATCAAAGCCTTCTGTATGATCTAGCATACAAAAAACATTTACAAACATTTATAAATACCTTTTTGGGGGTGAAGGACAAAGTATTAAAAATGTATTTACACGTTTTTGGGTTTGAATGCGTTAGGGGAAGTCAAAACCATTTTGACACTTGACACTTCAACTGAAGATGACATCACAGTTGCTCAGGGCTTAGGCAACGACCAATCACAGCTCACCTGTTTTCTGAAGCTAAGCTGTGATTGGTTGTTACCTGAGCCCTGCGCAACATTGATGTCATCTTCAGTCAACAGCAAGAGGCAAAATGGCCGCCCCCGGAGATAGAAACGGCTGGATTTTGCTTCATAACTCATATTCCAAAAATGTAATATTAATCCGAATGTCATCTTTAGACTGGCGAGGTCACATATAACATATTATTGTCAAGAAAAGATTCAGGAGAAGAATCACTCAGGATAATCTTTTAGAGACATCCAATGGCCTCAGCTCAAGTTGATTGCATGGAAAGGAAAATGCTGAAACTCACATACATACAAGTAACATTGATGATTTTTGACCCAGGTAGTTTTTTTTTTATGCTCAGATGGGGACCAAAAATCACTCTCACCAAACTTCACACCCCAGAGGATAATCATTTAGGATCATCTTTTAAAGATATCTGAGCATCAAACCTTTGTTGATTTCGCATAGAATAAATAGTGATTCAACTCCTGTAGGTAAAATCGAAAGAGTACATGAATGCTACGAAAGTATTTGCACTTCATCGCTTCCCAGCACCGCCTGTTAGCTCACCAATATCTCCAGCGACATTCTTGCTGTGTTTTGCGAGCTAAAGTCACGATCTAAAGCAGCAACACATGTCGGCAGCAACCTGACTGGCGCGTTCGACAGACAGCCCAGGGAGAGGTGGCGCCTGTCCTGTGGAATGGATCTCATTAAAAGCACGCCCCGGGTCACACTTTGATGGACAGCCAGACGTCAGTCATCTGCCAACCTGATTAGGTGGACCGACGCGCTGCCCCCCCCTCGAGAGTCCGCGGCCGTACCGGGGGGGCGGACGAGGCGCCCTCCAGCCTTGGTTCAACCTCTCACCTCGACGGAACAAACGCGTTAGCCCAAATGGAAAGGAAATAGCTCCTCAACTTGGGTTTCTCTGAAGGTTCGATTCAGAGCACATTTGATTTTTTTTGCTTTGCAACTACTACCACTAGGTGAGTGGCAACTTGTTCTTGTCATGTTGGACGTGAGTGGGAATACAGGGAAGTAAAAAAGGTGAGCAGACAACCAGGACTTGATGGGAATGGACTGGGCTTGACATAGTGCAACTCGACCGAACATGACGTTAGAGGGCAGGACATGACCGGACTGGTCGCTGTGACTAGATAGGACGTGTCCGGACTGTTCGTAACTAGACTGGTCACCGTGACTGGACAGAACGTGACTAGACCTGTCGCCGAGATTGGACAGGACGTGACTAGACTGGTCGCCGTGACTGGACAAGACGTGACTAGACTGGAACAAGCGTGAAGTGACCTGACTTGCCTTGACGAGCTGTGGCGGTGACAAAGGTTTTGCTGTGGCGGTGACGAAGGCTTGGCTGAGATGAAGGTTTGGCTGAGGCTGTGACGAAGGCTTACCTGTGGCTGTGGCTATGACGAAGGCTTAGCTGTGGCTGTGGCTGTGACGAAGGATTGGCTGTGGCTGTGGCTGTGGCAGTGATGAAGGCTTGGCTGTGGCTGTGGCTGTGACGAAGGATTGGCTGTGGCAGTGACGAAGGCTTGGCTGTGGCTGTGGCAAAGGATTGGCTGTGGCTGTGGCAGTGACGAAGGCTTGGCTGTGACGAAGGCTTTACTGTGGCTATGACGAAGGCTTGGCTGTGGCTGTGACGAAGGCTTAGCTGTGGCTGTGGCTGTGACGAAGGCTTGGCTGTGGCTGTGACGAAGGCTTAGCTGTGGCTGTGGCTGTGACGAAGGATTGGCTGTGGCAGTGACGAAGGCTTGGCTGTGGTTGTGGCGAAGGATTGGCTGTGGCTGTGGCGGTGACGAAGGCTTGGCTGTATCTGTGACGAAGGCTTAGCTGTGACAAAGACGCACAAACGTTCCACACATAACGTAGACAAGGAACACAAAACAAAACACTGAACACACAGACAAAAAAGAACATGAACACCCAAAACCAAACAAAAACCCAGCCCACAGAACCGAAACGTGACCGTTCTCAAGCAGCCCGGATTCTTGAAGATAAAAGCAAACCCCAATGAAAACGAAGTCAGAGCATCATTTGTATTTTCACTTGAGATGGCAGCACTTCATCTCTAAACTGTCGAATGTTTGTCAATTAGTATGGCGGATTTGCCCGTGTGGTGCATTTGCTAAACACAAATACCTCAGGCCCAAAAGTGCTTATCATGAAGACTGCTCCTGTTCTTAGCTTTTGGCTTTGACATGCTTCTTTTGTAGTCCGAGTTTTGCCCTGCAGGCTCGCTGCCAATCTATGGGCGGAGAAGCCCTTTGTGTGGCTGGTTATTATGTAAATTGGCCCTTCTGTTAAAAGGTGGCACAATTCAGAAAGAAAAGAAAAAGGCAGAAAACAAAGGATTTATTTGGTTGTTTAATTTCACACTTGATGGGTGTGCTGGCCCAACTGTTTGTATACAAGCCATTTAAAAGTCCATTTTCTTTCAAATGTGCAAATTTGACAACCTTTTTGTTCCTGTTATCCTCCCAGGTCTGTCTTGTAGTTTGCCCCCAGCGTTTACATCCCGACATTCCCAAGAATTCACATCTCCAGCAATAGACCCGTGGCTCGATGCCCAGGACAACATCCATTGAGGTGGGGGGCTCACTGGGACAAACGTGCGAGAATAGGATTCCAAGCAGGCTCTGACGTGCGTTGAAGTACTACAAAGCTTTTTCTTTGTTTTTTTTCCCCACTGAATGAATGAAGACTAAATGTGGAGCTAGTCAAAGTCATTTTTGTCATTTACTCGCTTGCGGAAGCTTGTGAGGAAATGTGTTTAATAACTCTCACTGGCAAGTGTGACAAGCGGGGGGGGGGGAAGTTTCCCGCGTTGTGACCGCGCTGGAGTGTGACTAGCACGCCGCATGTCATCGCGCATGCATCGAGTAGATGTTTGCTATTCTGCTATATCAAGACGCATGCCAGGCTACATAATATGACCCCTTTAACGGCAGAATCTATTTGATTGGAGCTCATCATGACGCCTTTATGTGTAAAACTTCCAATAAGAATAAATGATCATTTGTGTGTTTTTTTTTTCTGGTATCTCCACTCTACAAAAAAGATTCTGACTTTTGTCATCTCTGCAATATAAGCAACCCCACGGCGCCTCCCCTGCACAGCGCCCAGAGACCTGGGTCATTATTGGGTTCTGACACAACCCCCGCACCTCTGCTCCTCTTTAGATGCCATAGCAGTGTTGGGTAAAGCGATACGTATGGGAAATGTCAAGTGGTGCCGGCGCTCGCTTTTCTCCTCTTTTCTGAAACTCGAGGTTTGATCGTTTGCGTACGAGACGGTTAGCCAAACCAAAATAATAAGTTTAATGAACTCCTAATTAATTCAACTTAATATATTCACTTTGGACTAACTTAATTCAATCGTGTGTTACTAATTGAAGCGATTTTTTTTTTAAGTTGGTCAACAATTCACTTTGTAATCTTAAATTGGTTCAACAATTCTCTTTTAGCTGACTTGGCCAGCCAATCGAAATAAAGAAATATGTTATGCCTCCTTATAACAATTTAAAACATTTCTCAAGTGTTTTAATAACACAGAGCCAGAATGTGGAAAATGCTCATAAAAACATTAAAAGAATGATCAGAAGTTAACACTGTCATTTTATGCTAATTTGTGTATCTGACAAAATTTAACGCAGCTCTGCTTACCTTTGGCTTTGACGTGGGGCACCATGCTGTGGGGTTGGGGGAATTTCTGCATCATAGTGGTTTGGCAGTCACTTGAAAGTGGCGCTGAATCTTCACCCTGCCTATCATTGTGCAATGGGCGGAGAAACTCAGTATGAGGGCGGGATTATGTAAATTTGCGTCACTATTGTGTCACAATCCAGCAACGATCCAAATGGCTTGTTTACAGAAACATTATCAGTTAAAGACAGATAACAAGAGTTACTATTAAGTCAACTTTATAGATTATAATAATGGATGTTTGATACCACTTTTTCTTAGACCGATATCAAACCAGTATGAGCATGTTCCATTTTTCAAAGATTTCAATGTTCTTAATTCAAAGGTAAGTGCAAATCTCAGCAGGGCTTCAATGCATTGACTCGCCAATTGTTTGCTCATAGTAATAACACATGCATTACAAACCCACATTGTAGCTTACAGAGAATTGAGCAGGATTTTGTACAAAAAAAGTCAATTGACATTTCAGAGAATCGTTGCAAAAAAAAGTGTTTTTCTCAGCATGTTCGCCACGTTGTGAAAATGTCGCGGGTTGGTTATGCATAAAAAGCCCGCAGCTGCGGTCACACTCATGTTACATTGATTTATGTTAGAGTAGATATAGTCGACAGCAGTGTGCGTATTGTTATGAACAGTGCAGGTTCTTAAATGTCAGACACAAATAAATATCATCCATGTGTATGAGAAATAGCCGGTCCTTTTATTTCATTTGTGGTGTTTCCGGACCACGAGATCCCAGCGTGCGTTACAGAATCCAATAGCATGATAATTGCTTCAGCGTGTATTGTCGACTGGCAACATGTGCATATCTTTTTGCTCATTAGAAATTGCAAGGGAGACAGCAGGCGTCCGCCGTCGGGTAATTAAGCTCCCGTCTCTCGCTCACGTTGTTGCCTTAATTGCGTTTGACTGTCACTCAGTGAAACGGCGCGGTTCTCTTTGGCTCTTTAATCACCCGTCGGCCGGGCTGATATGACGATGGTGATACTGCAGGTTAAAAGAAAGCCATGTCTTCAGTATCTTGAGCTTTTTTTTTTTCTTTTTTTTTTTGAGTCAATTATCAGTCAGGAACAGGGTAATTATAGTTTTGGAAATGTCTTTATAGTTAGTTTTTATTTCATTTTGAGTTTTTTTTTAATGTAATTAGTTTTCAGTTAGTTTTTATTAGTTTTAGTAAAAAAAAGCTTAGTTTTAGTTTTAGTATTAGTTTTTCTATAACAAAAAATATGTATTACTTGTGTGCAAGATTTAATAAATATCATGGTAAATGAAAAAAAGTAATACACTCGGCTGAATTAAATGAAAAAGCAGGCAAGGCGAGCCATTGGAGCCAAAAGTCAAACGCGCAAAATTGTCACCTTGAAGCGACGTCATTTGAAGGCTCTTTTCTATTGGCTGCTGCTACATCACTTCTGTGTGACACATTTTCAAACGTCCTTATTCCGGTTAATGTCGAAATAAATATACGTACATCACATTTAAAATCAACCCCAAAGGCTCATGTATTAAATCAATTACCAAAGATTAAAACTAAAGAAATTTTTACTATAATTCTAGTTAGTTTTAATTCTAATTAGTGTTAAAAAAAAAAAAAAAAAAGCATTTTCGTTAACGAAAATGTTTTTTTAAATTTTTGTTATTTCGTTAGTTTTAGTTAACTAAAATAACCTTGGTCAAGAGGTAGGCGGGATTTGGGGATCCCACCACAGGTTTGTTGTGTTTGTACATAATTAGGGTTCTGTTTTCGTGCCCAGTGTAAATCTGGCGTGAGGCGATGCGTAATTCTGCACAGGGGTGAGCAAGACCAAGTTTTGGTATTCCCGCACTGCAGTGAAAAATATTTGTCTTGCGCCGTTGTGGGTGTGATCACAGGCCAGCTTTATTTGCCACCAATAGAAGCAGCTCCTCTCATTCCCTTCCAAATCAGAGCACGAGAGGCACACAGTCCTTGCCGGGAGACGAAGCCCAAACTTTCGAACTGTGAGGCAGACTTACTAACCACTCACCCACTGTACTGCCCTGGATTTCTTCCTATTCCAATTCAAATCTAGAGGTCGTCCTGCGCAATATGCCGCTAAAAGTTTTGCCCCTGGCTTTTGTGCAATTGGCTCATTTCCAGGCTGTTGCAGCACTCGCAGACTTAGCTTAGCTTAGCTGCTCCTGTTCTCCTCTCAAACACTTTATAGGAGCCCACCTAGAACCACAAGCATCACCTCAACTCTCAGGCACAGCTCACTACCTGCTGCTATGGCTCCATTTTTTTTTTAATGATATTAATATTAATGAAGCTATAGCATGCTCCAGCCTTTCAGCCCAGCATGGAGGTGTAAGCGCTCTGACGCGCCTCGTCAAGCGTGCACGCTGTACTGTATGTGTGTCAGCAGCAGGCCTGCATGTCATGGCCTCGGAACCCCCGTGGGCTGATGTGTGCTAACACGTAGGGTTAATCTACTGTACCCTAATGTGACTCGATCACTCTTATCTGACTTGTGTTGCCATGGCGACGGAAACTGTAGAATATACTGTGCGGCGTGCCTATTTTGCAACCACAGCATAAGGTGGACGGCTAAATTGAAAACGGTGTGTTGGTCAGTTAGGATGGAGGACCGAAACTGCCAAAATTTAAAACAAATACATGACTAAAAGTGAAAATAAAAACAGATGCAAAAAATATAATTCAAAAATATAATATGAAAAATAAATATAAATGGAAAATAAATACCAAAAATAAATAAATAAAAGTGAAAATAAAAACAACAATTAAATTAATTGAATATAGAATATACAAATAAATACAAAAATAAATATATAAATATAATTAAATAGCAATAAATAAACAAAAACGCTCTGCTCTCACATTTATTTATTTCATGGTGCAGACGCACTTTTAGTCATTTATTTAGTCATTTATTTATTTTCAATTTTGGCCCTCTATAAGTTAGAGAGTTCATAAAATATTTCTTTATATTGACCGTTTCTGATATTTTGGTTACCTATTGAACCACATGAGGGAGTCAAAATATTAGAAACCGCTTTTCATAAGATGCCGTGCACAAACTACAGCCAGAAATAGAGGATTTCATTTTTAAGTTAATTATTTTATTCAGACCATTAGATTTGCTTCCTCCATGACGAGACTGTCGTGCGTGACCAGCCCATCGAATTTGAAAGGAAGATGCCAAAAAAACGATTAAGTATCAAAATTATGACATACCCTGTTTCTGTTTTTGTTCCCGGTTTCGGTTGCATAGTGTACAAAAACAGTTTTTGGGCACGTACTGCATATGCATAACCTAATCAATCATATTCTGAAAATATTAATCTCGCAATATTATGGATTACATTAACGTCAGACGTGCGCACACACATTTAGGTGAAAATTGGTCACGGTATTGGTACATTAAGCAACCAAAATGGAACTGTTGCACCTGCTTCATGCACCATGGGCCTGGCCGAATTCGCCAGCTGCTGACGATATAAACCTCTTTTTTCCCCTTCTCAAAGGAACATATGAATGAAGCGCTATCTAAACTATATCAATACCAATAGACCAGGAAGCAAGTCCAAAATGAACAGTTGCATGTTCACTCTAGCAGCCCTGCCTCTCACAGATCCATCAGCCTGCACTTGTCTGGGAAAAATTATCAACATTAGGTTTAACCTGCCTCCGCGCAGAGATATGGCACAGCGCTGTTCAGGATTTACACCTGTCACGAAAGTCACTCGATCTGTTGCGCGCTGCCTCATTGGCTTGCACAAGTGCACCTATTGTTGTGTCCTGTTTGCAACAGGCTTTCTCAAGAGCACAAACGAGCACGGTGAACTCTGAACCCTCTCACAGCAGACATTACAAGAATATCGCTGAACTGATTTTTTTTTTTATATTAAAAAAATTTAACAAAAATTATTATTATTATTTATATATACATTTTTGTGGGTGGTGGGGGTTGTCATGGGGCATCTGGTACAGATTTATGACCAATTTATTGCACTGGAGAAAAATAGTTCATGTTCCCCGCTTGGACCAGAAACAACAATTAAGCTTGGTGTTAGAGCGCTCGCACATTTTTAATTAGCTGTTGAGGCAAATCCCCTCCGCTGCATGTTGTCAGAGAAGCTGTTTTCTCCATTTACGCACCTCCCTTCCGAGTCATGAAAGATCTCCGAGCCGTGCAGCCGACACGAGCTCCGCCATCTGCGAAAGACTACAAATGGGCTGACGGAGCCCCGCTCATTGCAGCGGTCACAGTCACTGAAAATGTCCTGTTAGTTAGCATGTGTGCGTGCTTGAGTGTGGTGAACTTCCTCTTCCCAGTCAGACACCCGGAGGATTTGTGCTCCATAAACTCTGTGGCCTTTTGCACCTAAGAGGAAGTCCATCTGTTTGAGGAGTGTGTGGCGCAGGCCTGCAGGCGGCGGGGATGCGTGCGGACCGTGCGGGTCAACTGTGACCACTGCGCATGGATTTCCACCTCCTAAACCAGAGCTGGGAAAGACCCGGCCCGAGGGCTGCGTGCCACGTGATATATGTGACATTAATTTCGCCATATTTCCATTAAAAGGCGATCCGTAGTTTCCTCCCACGGGTGGGGGCGCGTCAGGCGTGTTGTTGTGTGGTGTGCAGCGTGCAACAATAGTGGTAAAGCGTCAGGTGGACTGCCGAGGCTTACGAGCAACAGCTGATGATTGACCTCGGTCACATCACATCTGCTGTTTGACTTATTGTGAAATGCAAAAAAAATCGTGAGTCGACCGTGAAGAAAAAGCAAGGAAGTCCCTGCGTACGTCATTATAAGGCTGTGTTCGGGCATGGGAGTATCATGTAGACTACTGGTTGTTACGTATTCATGATAGCAAAAAATTTAACTGTAACCAGTTACCGGGAAAAGAAGACAATCAGATTACATTCAGTAAAAATTTGGATTTTTTTTTGCAGAATTACATTTGTAATGTGGCGAGAGAGACGCCCAAACTAGTTGGCTAAACAACTTTTGTCGGAGTTTAGTGTATAGATGATCACAATATAGGTCAACGGACTGCTATTACCATTTGTTGGTGAACAAGCAATCAACAAACAAACAACACAGGTTACTTACTGGCTGGTTACACATTGATATGGGCGTGGTCTGTTTCTAAATATTTTGTATCGTATTCACTGGAGTCGACTTTGAATTTTCGTTCAAATTAACATTTACAATGAAACGTGTGAGTTGTCAAAATCATCTGGGCTGCTGGTTACCTTGGAGTAGCTAGCAGGCTAGCCCTACGACCGGAGTAGCTAGCAGGCTAGCACTACGCCCGGAGTAGCTAGCAGGCTAAACTTTACTATAGCCTACTTAATGTAGAGATACTGTAGGTTGCAATATTTCTTGTTTACGCATTATATTAGATTGTGAGATTTTGCTTTACAAAACTTTACAATGCTTTGTTATGATTCTTTGTGTTATGACACATTACGATGATGTTGTATTACTTTATTGTATGGTACAATACAATGCTCTATATTATACACACACACACTAACAAAAGGCCTTATGTATCCAAGTCGAGGATAACAGTGATTCCGATTATTTCAATATGCAAAGTCTTAAACGGAATGGAAATGGAACCCTGAATGGAAACCTTAATGATTCCAAGTAGCCTATTGATTGTTTTACAACGTCAATGCCAACAAAGCGAACATCAGCGTATAAAACCTGTTTCCAGTTTAAAACGTGCAGCGGCGCAAAAGCTGTGCGTGCCAGATTGTCATGTTTGCCGACGACTTCTCTTCTTAATTCTCTCCAGCCTGTGAGGAGCGAACGTGAGCAACTGGCGCTTCACGTGCGATACTTACGGCCATCCATCTACAAGCCACGTAAGGAGATGTAGAAAGCTTAACGGGGCTGTCAACAGCACGGCGTGTTATTTGCTGTTCCTAGCGTCACGTAATCCCGGCAGATTTTCCAACGCAGACAGGTTGAGCACATGGGAGTATTCTTTTTCCTTTTTTTTTTCTTCTTTTAAATGAAGTTTGCTCCCAAAATGTCTTCACTGTATCTTACCAGTGTTTCTACTTTTATTATGTAAAATGTAAAGTATGATAGCTGAGCTAGCTTTTCCCAGTTGCAGATATATTTTTCCTGATGCCACCAAGTCACAGCACGTTTTCCTAATTACAGAAGCTGTCCCCTCCACATCTGCAACGCTGCACTCACCCGGGATCATAAATCTACTTGTGGTATGTTACGTCATGTATTTTCACTCTCTGCTTAGTTTGTCGCCCACCAGCAAGTACTCGTGAAATTTTACAAAATGTACCATTGAAAATACAATACACTTTATACACTTCCCAAAGCAGTTAGCAGTTAGCGGGTTATACTAGGCCTGCATGTTTATTATTTTCTTTTTATTATTTTGAATAGTGCTCGCCTATTAGCAGTAATAAATTGAATAATAATGCATATATTTGTGAAGACTGGGATCAAGTTGTATTTTGCGATTTTAAAAATGTGCAGAATTTCACAAGTTACTTAGATTCGATAGATCTTAATATGAAAAGAAAATTCACCAAAATATTACAAATACAGTTATGCCATCTAGTGGCAGAAAAATTACCTCAACACAAATCAATATCACACTCGTTTTTTTTTTACAGTACAGTACATCTTCAAATTTTAACTCAATTTCATTCATTATTAGGGAATTACTGTATCAATGACTAAAATATGCAGCTATATTTCCATTAGTTTAACAATTTTTTTTATTTATTTTTTTACCACTTTCATGTTGACAAGTGCATGAAAAATTTGAAGTCATGTCGCATGTGTTGCGATGAAAATTTTTAATCACCTGACACCCCTACTTTTTATATCATGTTTGAGACTCGGCTTATTCTTTTAGACGCGGTGCATGGTATTTTGTACTAAATCACATGTATTCCCCCGTGAAAGAACTTTAGGGACGCCATGCTTATCTCTGACAAAAGCTTTCAAGCCACTGTGTCAGTATCACAATTTAATGCCCCGCTTGCTTTTGTAGATAAACACCACCTCTCTTGTGGGCCGTCCTTTTATTAGCCGAGGCCCGGTCCAATCCGTTTTGCGGCATCCTGGCGACTAATGGGCAGAGACGGGGGCCTGTTTCACAGCCGTCAAGCTAAAAAGGGGGTGCGCTCGACAGCAGAAAGGTGAGCGCTTTAAATGCTCTCCAAGGCCCCTGCTGAACATGTGCGGTAAAATACATCACGGCAGCTGGAGAACTGTCATCCCGTGTCGGGATTAATCAACCTCTGTGCACCCGGGACCCCCCACACACACGCAATGGTGTGTGGTGAAGTAAAATTCCCAATGAAAACGTTGGGATGAACAGGAATAACGGATGTAGTTCACTGGCGGGGCTGTGACGTTGCTGGGGTACATTTAACGCACGGGCTGGAGTCAGAAGGATAAGATGATGCTGGAGGGGGAAGAGGGGTTATTCTTCTGAAGTGTTTAGCACCCCTCCCTCCACCACCACCACCACCACCACTACCACCTCACACTGCGGGTCTCTAATTACACAGCCCTTCACATACCCTTGGCATGCTCTCTGGTCCGAGTCCCTTTCACGCAGTGGCTTGTGGAGCTGAAAGAATAACAGGGACAGCTGTCGTGGCGTCATCGTTAGCTTATATAGAAGATCATGTTTACCTGAACGTTGTCTTTTACTTTTGGGAAATACAGTGAAAGCTGGGTTTTCGGATTGTTGGGTTTCCAAAGTTAGTTTTTGAAGAATTGGAATTTCCGGTTTGCTAGTATAGTCTATATCCCAATAGTGCCACATGAAAGCATAAAAAAGTAATTGTTTCACTTGAACCATGCAGTGTAAATCCAGCCTTGGAGAATTCTACTGTGAAAAGACAAAAAACAACCAAATCCGTCATGTCAGGTCATGTATCATCTTGTTTTACTTTTCCGAAAAAAGCTGCTTGGAAGACCCTGGAGCATTCTCTCCAAAATGAATAACACATCTCTCTTGACCTGTGACCCCCGATCCCCTTGCCGCGCTTCCACATGATTGTTTTGCTCGTGTCAGAGTACAATTACGTAAGGCTGATTTGAGCAGACCTCCGCGCTCTGCTTTCAGGCACTCCTGAATGACTGCAATAATTTACTGGACCCTGACGTACTATTTGCAAAATGACGTTAAGACTATATTACATTAAATGCCGACAGTGCACCCTTTTAACTGTTGGTGATGCATGTGAATAGCGCATCTTCCATATTCATAAAAGGCCAATAAAAGACCAGGACAGTCAAATTCAAGTTAAGATCAAATATATACAGATGCATTACCATTATTAAGACATTAATGATATCACTTTAAAATCAACAGTCATGTTAATTTCAATGCAAAATAACACAATGTCTGACCTCTGACTAGCAACGTAAGCACACTTATTGGGTTATCTCTGTTTCTTGGACAAGTAAAAGGCACTTGGAGCCAGAGGACGCCACTGACGAGACAGCAAGAGGTCAGGAATTAGAAGACGGGACAGCGAGTGGTACTGACACGAAGGTTTTTCTTCTCCGCCGCGATGGTGGGAAGGAAGAAAAAAAATGCAGCTGTCATAGTTAAGAGAAACACTAAATGAAGGTTACAAACAGTAAATTGAGAGAGGCCTTGAAGAAGAAAACTGTAGCTACAGTACACAAGCAGAAATAGGCCTACTTAAAATATGTTGAATCTGGAAGAAATAATAAAGATGGATCAAACAGTACAGGCAATGTTAACATTTAGGTTATTCTGGCATACTTGTGTAGAAAGGTGGCAAGTACTGCTACTCGTCCTGTTATGTTTGTTTCTTCTGCACCGAAAATTTTCCTGGATCAATGTAGCCCATTATTAAAGACATATATATACAGTATATCCATGTATATTTCACAGACCAAAATAAATGAAATAATGCCTGTATCCTTATTTTGACATTTTAAAAATATTTTCTTTGATTTTTAAACTTCAAAACCGATAAAAGGTTAGCTTAATGCTAACATATAATGTGAAATACCATAGACGGGCTAACAGAAATTAGCACAGCTATTTCGATAATTATAACCCTTCATGCAACTGTTACATTAATAGCCATGGTGCAGCAAGACATTCAAGCAGAGCGTACAAGATTTAACATATTAACATAGAGAATTATAAAACATTGAATGGGGGTGCGAAGACAATTACTCGCAGTTCTTCGCCATTCACGGCAGGGCCAAGAGGGACCGACCGTAACCCCCACGGGGTTTACTGTATAAGAATGAAAACATTCAACAAAGCTTCCATGCTATCCTTCAAATTGGCATCCCAGGGGAGCCCTTAGCTCATGTCCAATCTAATTGCTCATTGCTATAGATTGCGATTATCTGCTTCCTACGGGGTAATTACGTAGTGTCAGAGTCACTAAATCCGGGTTGGAATGAGGCTCTCACCATGTTGGCTCTGCTGCGGATGATGTCTGGGGCCTGAACGTTATCTTGATTCCTCTGCCGTCCTTATCTGCCGAGCGTGAGCCTGCAGAGAAACAACAGCCAAAGCAGACAGATGTTTGGAGTGCCAGGCATGCAACGCAAAGAGAACAAGAAGCCGGTAAACGCTTGCACGAATCATCTGTTTGGCTCTTTTTTTTTGCCAGCCAGTATGACAATGTTGCACAATGTCCTTTGCGAAAGAAAACATTTGGAACTGAAACGGTTGATTGTCCACTCTCAATGTGTCCTCTGACTGTCCCTGTCACTTCAACATACTGATTAAACTGACGGGACAAACATTTGACGGTTAGTGTTTTGGCATTGTGCCGTGTGGATTTCTATTGAGCCCGTGTTGGCCGCAAACCTGAGCCAAGGCTGTCAATGTGCCACAATTGTTTGACATTCATTTGTTGAGAGAGTACTGTGCTATTTTGATGGCTTTTTAACGTGTAAGGGATATGTGGTTGAAAACATTTTAGTATTGGGAACTATGTCGTCGTCCGTCATGCATGTTGTGGTGATAATGTGTCTCCGGAGGGCCTTGTCTTGTCTTCTTTTATTCCTTAACTGTCAATTATTATTGCTGGCAGACTGTATGCCATTGTTGTAACTCTGCGCTTTTTTTTAATGTCTTTGTTTTGTGACGGCAGGATATCTTAATTAATAAATGATACCAAAGCCAGACACAAAATAATCTAAAAGGCTTTTTTGATGCCGAGCTCCTCGATTGTACCCTGATTTGGACCTGACAGACATGTCACAGTCAAACGGTCACTATCATGCCCGATTGTTTGAGTTATGAGTTGCGAAGCAAGCGTCGTTGCCACGTGGAGTGCGAAATCATAAAAAACTGCCGATCTGGTATCTAGGACACCTCACGACGACGACACGGAAAGTCTGGCGTATCGGAATTTTTGTTTCTCCGCTAAGTGTGAGATCCCACGATTTTGTTCCTAGACAATGTCCAACCAGTGCAAACGAGCTCTTTTCTGCTTGAAATATCATTGCGCTTGTTGTTCCTGCGGTGCCAAGCTCTGGCGCACCTGCAACTCGAGTTCCACAGCCCTGCATGCTCACAAAACGTTTCCCTGCTGCCTGAACTCTTGTCGTTCAATTTTGTCTGACTTTAGTACCGTTGACAGATCATGGGTACCACAAGTCTGCTGAAAGAGAAGAGAGATGGCGGGACGAATCAATGGACAGGAAATGGATGGACTGTCTGCTTAGAAACACGATCAGTTTTCTTTCTTTAACCACCAAACAATCTTTTGTCGATTCTGGGGAACCATCCATCGATCCATTTTCTATGCCACATAGCCTGTTCAGGATTGCGGCGAGCTGGACCCTATCCCAGCTGACATCAGGTGAAAGCCAAACTGCATCCTGGGCTGTCGTCATTGATTGGGATCTGAACTCACTTTGTCTACACCAGTGGTCCCCAACCTTTTTGTTCACCACGGACCGGTTCATACATGTCCACAACTTTGGCGGACCGGCAACCCAGTGGGTTGGGGGTGGGGGTGGGGGGTGCTTGGCTGTTCGTCGAATGATTAATAAAAGGCTACGACAACAAACGCAAGTCCACGACCATAACAAGGGTAACAAAACGCGACTGAGATAATTAGCATCTTGACATGTGTCAAGAATCCGTCATAAACAGAGAGAATCCGGTCGCTTTTCAAAATAAAATATTTTTAAGCCTCAGCTAATCAATAAACCGGAAGTACAGTAAGTTTTTTTTTATTCTTTCAACTGTGCGGCCCGCTGCGGCCCGGTCCAAAGGTGCCCACGGCCCGGTACAGGTCCGCGACCCGGTGGTTGGGGACCCTGGCCTACACTACAGGGGACTTCTTTTAGAGGACCAACAAATGATTACCTGAGAATCAAGACACCATTGTCCATTCAGCCATTGACCGATATCTCCTTCTGGTTGTTTTGGATTGTCTTGCACTGAATGATCGTCAGCGTTTAAATTTCGGGAACAGTAAATAGTGCCTTGTTGTTTCCTGGCCTGTCCCACTTGTCCTAAGCCGGGAACACATACAATAGAACACAACTGACTTTATCTCGAGTCATCATTTGTGGATGCAGCCACTATCCATCATGATGTCATGGCCTCGGGTCTTTGCACGCTATCTGCTTTACGGGTGTCGCTGGACTCTCGTTCTTTCTCATCAAACTTATCGTCCTTTATCTTCCACTTCAAACAAGAGTTACCCCACCCTCTCCTGCCCTCCCCCCCAATGAACATTGTCTAAGGATGCTCCCGATGCTCTCCACTCACTCATAAAACCCGCGCCTACTCTCTTTCTCCAAGGCCGAGGCACGGCATGGAGATAATCGGCGGAGCATTCCTTTGTTGTTGCACGGAGGGGATGCGGGTATTTGCGTTAGATCTCCCGGATAGCATTGGAAGCACCCAGATTTCGTTTCACGCAAAGCCCTTTCATGCTGATGGATGATGGGATGTTGATATGCTTCTTCTTGTATTTGTGAAAGTTTGAGAAGTAAGCTTCACACTCAAACTTTAGCATAAAGTAACATCAGGAAGTATTTTCCATTTATTCATTTTTTGTCCCCGTTAGGGTCACGGGTGAGCCGTAGCCCTTTTTCTGAGAGAAGCAGGTTAAAAGTATGTTGTACCGTACAATAGCATAGTACATCCTGAAATGATTGTACCTTAAATTATCTTTAATAATACATTACAATTGATACTCCACCATTCGTTATTTCATTCATTCCTTTTCTAACACATGTCCAGTTCATGAGCTGCAGGCTGTTTTAAATTCAAGAATTTGATCCAACCTCTTACTGTATATCCACCCACCCATCAACCCATCGATTTTCTTTTACCTCTACTCTGCGAATTAGAGTCTAACGCTACGTTCAGAGGCGTTTCCGGCGGCGCGATTGCAATGTAGTCAATGGACTTGCCGCGTTTGGGACGTTTTCGGCGAGCATTTTGCTACTTCGCTTTGGCTGAATTTAACTTTTGGCGCCATCGCGTTAGCCAATCGGTGTCGATATCACAGACAAAACACAGGAAGTGGTTGTGTGCGGAACGTGTAGCATAGCAATGGAGGATAGCTTGATCGTCGCGATTTGCAAACACCCGGAGCTTTACGACACGGCGAGCTACGTGTACTGGGACCGGCCCAAAAAGGAGATCGCTTGGAGGAAGAAGCGTGGAGGTTGGCAAAATAAATTCCATTGAGAACCCCGCGAACAAACACGTGCGAGACCAGCATAGCGATGCGATATTTCCGGTTCGGTCTGAAAGTAGCATAAGTGGGGTATAACTTGGATGGAAGCCGGACTACCCAAACAAATACCACCCAAGCTCCATACTGGGCCAAGATTCAAACCCAAAACCTCTCAACGCCGTGTTTCCGTGCTTTGGCACGCCCTTGACTAATTGTCAGCCAATTAGGGTACATCTAGACAAACAACTGTTGAATATTATGTGCTCACTTTTGGACATCTTCAATGAACTAACAAATTGAAGGAGGAAGCCGCAAGTACCTGAAGAATATATCCAACCATTTTCTACCGCCGGATTCCAGCCAATTGCCGCATACAGACAAACAAACACTCTGCTGAGCTTTGAGCCCGAAAGACAACAGGATGGACAGACCACTCGTTTGGTTGCATGAGGGATGGTTCCTTATCTGCGGCTATTCTGTTAAAGCTGATAGACTGAAGAGGGAGATCTGATCCAGCTTTTTGTTTTGATGTGCTCAGACTGCTTATCTGCCAGCGAGTTGGGCGGAATCCAACCGCAGACGTACCAGTCAAGAGAGAGGCGACGACACGCTAGGGTAGCGGTTATCTTCTTAACGTAGTCACGCTTCCAACGTTTGTCCCATCTGTCGCTATGGCTACCACCATAGACATCTCGAATGTCTGTTTGATTGCTCGGTTTCTTGGTTTTCTCTTAAGTGCTACTTATTAGGTGAGATATATAGTGGACCATCCAGGATAACACTTGGAGACACATTCTGTGTGATAATATTAAAGTGTTTGGAGGAGTTTTGACTTAAAAGACTGGTAGGAGGCAGTCAGAACCAATGCCAGTAAAGAAACGTACTCTTCCTTCAGCACTCACAGATTGCTCGACATGCAGAATGTCAGAGGCGGCGGCGTCCTCTTAGAAGTGCCAATGTACTCCTCTTGTCTTTCTCCCGGCCATTCCACCAACGTCCATTCCAGGGGAATGGCCTACGTCAGGCAATCCTTCCGGAGCTGTCGTCAGAGGACTCTGGCGGCGGCGCCTGTGAAACCGGAGAGCAGCTGGACAGACTTCACAAGGGGGCCAAGAGGTGACGGAGGGATGGTTTAGCGCTGTAGAAGAGGTAACGCACACCTCAAGTAGTGGGGATACCAGGGCTTGGTGTCCAGCCACGGACGCTGCCAGAGTGTTGAGGAAAGCCAACCCGCTGCTTCTGAGGGGGCTCAGATTTCCTCACAACTTGTTGCCTGGTGCTATATAAACCCCGGCATGCAGTGTTGACACCTGATCTAGGCTAAAAGGGCCGCGGGAGAGGTTGTTTGGGCTCGCCATTGCCAGTGATCTTTCAAGTGCACTGCCCCCTCCTGATACCCACGTAAACCCACTGGCATGGTCACTCTTCATGGGGTGAACCTTCAACCACAGCTTTCACTCACTTTCACTCATCGCTGCTCTGCTAATGAGGGACACTTTGGGACCATGGTTCCAACTGTAAGGAGGAACTGGAGCTGTCAAACGATTCATTTTTTTTTTTAAAAATCAGATGAATCGCATCTTAGAATTTTGATTAATCTTGAATTTTCAATTCAAAAGACTTTTTATCAACATTTTTTCCCCACCAAATTGAAGAGCCAAATCGTACTTTTACACTATAAAGACATTACGGGAAATTTCACCTGTGGACGCAGCACTTCATACAATAAACTTCATACACTGTTGTCCCTCTGTGATGGACTGCCAATCAGTCCAGGGTCATTTATTGCTTCCCTCACCAAAAGCCAGCCCGCAATTCGCTCCAACCCAAATCCAACTCTACTGTAATGAGGGCAAGTAGTATAGAAAATAGATGTATGGGAAAATGCAAAGCAAGTGAAAAAACTTGACAGATTCCAACCCGTGACCACTCCTTGACCGCTTCATGCTGTGAAAGGATTAATGAGAGCAGTGAACATTAATAATTCAACTTAACTGAGAACCATGTGAATTTTCTACTCTTGTAACATCAGAAAACTGACGAGCTGGCTTTTCGCCGAGTGAGGTCCCCAGTTTTCCGCGAAGCCATCATGACGTTTTTTTGGGTGAATGCTTGGGGTCTTCGTGCCCTTTGCATGCCCCTGTGCACCACACAGGTCTGCCCGTCCTGTTTTTCCCATCTGCGATGCTTTAAGCCGTTTAGAGAGTCACTTCAGATGCGGATTACGATGGTGTGTGTGTATGGAAGAGGAATGTGGTGGAAAACTGGGAAAGGAGCGCATATTTCTCAGGGAGTTACAAAGGCGCCACATGAGGGGCCCGACTTCTCTGCTCGCCATACTGTTTATGATGTCGACACGCAGGCCCGCTAATTCTCCTGGAGTTGGTCCGCCTTGCATTATTTATGAGCTTCAATCACATTGTTGATACCTCATCATGGGGGCGCAGTAATGAGCGGGACAATGAATTTAAGCGCTGTCAACGGCCACTTGAGTGAAAAAGTTGGCCCCTCCCACTGATGACATCAGATCCTTCTGTTTCAGTGGATTATCTTTCATTTCAACTCCCCACAGGTGAATTTCCACACTCATATAGTCAGTTTTATGACGTCTTTACTGAAAAAACACCAAACTTTTTCTCCCCTGGGGTGAAAAAAAAAAAAAGATTTATTGTTTATTATTGGCCACAAATATTTATCTCTTTTATTTTGTAATATTATAACTTTGCTTTTTAACTATTCTTTCTCATTTTTTTTAAATATAAAAAATTATGACTTTTTGTCTTTAATAACATTTTCCTCAGGACAACTACTTTTTCCTAAAACATCACTTTTTTCTGAAAAAACAGGAGAACATTTTCTCCCTTTTAAAAAATGCTTTAACTTTCTAAAAACGGTCTTTTTTTCTTCAAAAATATTTTTTTTTATCCTCATATGGCAACAAATTTCCCACTGTAAAATTATAGGCTCTCGTTCTCCAGAATTTTTTTTTTTTCTCAAGAATTTTAAAAAATTGTGATACAATTTTTTCTCTCTCCAAAAATAGTACTTTTTTTATTTAAACAAAGTTCTATCTTATATTATTTCCAAAAATAAAATGTCTTTCTTGAAATAAATTCATAATTTTACCTTTTATGCACCCAAAATAAAACTTTTTTTTTCAAGAAAAAACATGAATGTATTATTATTATAATAATATTCCCAGACAAAAATTTTCTCTAAAAATATGAAGGAATCTCATAATATAAAATATAATATAATAAAAAAACTAACACAACTTTTGGTTTTGTAACATTTCAACTTCCTTCTCCCAAAATGTCTATCTATAATAAAATACAACTTTAACCTCATAACATAACAAAATGAAACTCTAACTTCAAACACCATGTAAATTCTGCCGACATAAAAAAGCGCGCGTGCATGCATGTGTGTGTATGTTGGCTATAAGCACGTGCGCGGACACGCCTGTGTATATATTGCACAGCCGACAAGCGAGCATGTTGACGAAAGAAAAGACAGGAATGTAATGAAAAGCGTGTTGGTGGTCTTGCAGTTTACGGCCCGATGGCTTACACATCATTTAATTGTGCTGACGACGTGATTAATGTCATAACAACAAGAATCTGCCTCATGAAAATGACTTCATGAGTTGAAATAGAAACAAATCCATTGTGAAATGAGAATTATACTCTACAGACACACACACGCAAATTCACACACAACTCACAATGCAGATGGACTTTGAGGCACAATGCAGCTGTGCACTCGTCTACAGGTGTACTTCTACCAGATGTGCACACAGTTCAGTCATTGGTTTCCTGTCTCAGTTCCACGCATGCGGCAAAAAAAGGTGCGTGGATGAAACCATAACAAGAAAGTGGAGCCGTATACAAGTGGAAGGAAAACCGCTTTTGTTTCAAACAGACACCTCGTTACCGTCACAAGTTCTCAAACGATGTTTGGAGGGGCCGAGGCAAACCCGATAATGTTTTTTAACAAACACCCCCCCCCCCTTCATAATATTGAAACAGATATCGTAGGAAATCCTTCTTTTTGTTTGTTTGTGACATCGTTCCTCGTTTTAATGACAAATCTCAAAAAATGAAACCAAACGAGGCTCCCAAGCAACACAACATATGCTGAAGTCCATTCTGTTGTCAGTTAGCAGTCGGCCGCGCCGCTGAAAGAATATGAGCAGTCATCGCGTAGCACCTCATTACAACAAGCGTGCAGCCGCACCACATTTACTAACCGTAGACCAGGCCGGAAACCATTGCTGTTCTGACCTTTTAACCCGGGGCGCAGGCATCTCTTGCTTTTCTGCCGGGGACCAATGCAGAATTCATTAAGTGTACAATATCGTGTGTGTGTGTTTCTTACACCGCACGTCCACCCAATTTAGTTTCCATCCGCGAAACTGGTGTGAAGGGCTGACTTGTTTTTACCATTCGAGTCTACTTCACAAAGTCCATTTTGTGGGATTTGTCATCAACAGCGAGTCTCAGTTAACTTAACAAGCAGGAAGACGTTCTTTGCTGCGGCTCTCCTGCGGATCGGCATGCGCACCATATTGCAAAAGGGGTCGCGACCATCCTGGTTTCATTAGCAGGCTTAACCTTCAATAACACAGCGCTGCATCATGCTTTGCCCTCCGGTCTGTTATGGCTGAAAGGAAGTTGGAGAAAGGCTTGGCGTATACTGTCGAGGATCAGCAAAAAAAAAAAAAAAACGCTTAAGTGCGTCGCTTCAACTGATTAAATGTTTACATTTGAAGGAGTAAGCTATTTAATTGCTTGCATCAACCTTTCTTACATACTGAAAGGAGACATATGTATTTTTTCCACAATTTAAAACAGTTGCCAGATGTCTTAATAAAAAGTATTTGACATTCTTTGGATAAAATACACAAAGGATAAAGAGTTACACTACATAGCCAAATGGGTTTCATTACCATGACAACGGGGTGGGGGGCTAGGGCTATTCAGTGTTGCTAATTTAGCAACTTTTCCAATTCGCTATAGAAGAGTTTATGGATCCATGGCACAGATTGTACATGAGAATACACTCAGGGAACACCATCAAGCTAAAATGTTACCAAAAAAGTTGTTAAATTTAAATCATTATTGAAATAAAGATTTTACCTTTGGTTATCTAGTGGAAAATTATTTAATTAGACATCACTAGACGTCGCGAAGTATACAAGAGACGAAACAAAAATATACTGTATTGTTTGTAGTAATACAGAATGAAATGGAATGAATGAAATGAGCCCATTTTGACGGTATTGTATGTAAATGAGCCACTGTTTACCACAACCCCTGAAAAAACAAACTTTATTCTCATAAACTGTTGAATTTTCTCAAAATAACTAAATAAATACTACAACTACTACTAATAAATACATAAACAATGCTTTTTGTCTTGTAATTTTTTTTAATAAAAATATTTTTTAAATTGTATTCTTTTGATTTTTTTCTCATAAAATCTGCACTCTTCTAAACTTAATGTTAAAAAAAAATTAAGAGAAATTTTAGCTTAATTCTTTCAATATTACTTTATTCTCACAAAATGTATATTTATCTAAAAATAAAATGTGACCTTTTGCTGTAATAATGTGACTTTTTTTTTTCTAAATAAAAACAAACCCCCAAAAATACCCTGAGAAAAAAATAAAAATATAACTTTGTTCCGTGAGTATTATGTATTTTTTTCTGAAAACGTATGACTTTTTTAAATAATATTTTTATTTAATTAGTCTTGGAAAATATGTTATTGTTTTTTTATTATATTTTTGAAAGAAGACTTTTATCCCCCCCCCCCCATTTTTTTTTATTTATCCTTGAATCACTTGAGCTTTTATTTAAAAAAACAAAAACAAAAAACAGATGTTGCTCTTGTTGAAAAAGTCTTAAAGAAAAGATACACAGTATAGGCCTATATTTTATAATATTACAATATTTTTGCTGCCCCCTTTTATTTTTCCAAGCCATCGTGTCTTATCACCATAATCATTTTCCATATTTCCAGACCAGACGTACGAATTGCATTCAGGTGGTTGAAGTGAACGTGCAAATGAAGTGATAGCCAAGGTGAGTGTGTCTTCGAACCCAGCTGTCACACCTTTTGCGGCTTTCATTTCCTCCTCGCCGTGCCCCCGCAGTCCATTTGAGGCTTTTTCACGCCTCCTCCTTCCTCGTCTGCTGGCTTGATGAGGCCCAGATGTGGTCCACGTGAGGGCCCCGCGCCATCTGATGCTGGGACGCGAGAGGAGCTGCGCGCTCCAGGGGGGGAGCATCCATCAATGAGGAAATGTAAAGTAGACTCTGTGAATGTTCTGCCTTTTAACCCTTCGTCAGACAAGGACGCGGCAATATTGGGTGACTTGAGTGGAAGATCAAAATGGCTCCTCCCACACCTCATCGGAGGCGTGTGTGTTTTCCCAGGCAAAATTGTCATGGTTAAATGGTCATCAAACTTTGAACTTTTATTCCTTCCTTCCTAAGCTCTTCCTTTACTCATTTACTCATCGACATACACACATCCACCCCGCTACAGCGCCCTCTCTGGTGTGGGAGGCGACAAACACCCAAAAGAAAACAAAATGCACAAAAATAAAAATGTGGCAGTTACCCTTTTTTTCCATTTGGTGTCCGTGTTGAGAACTCATAAATATTTAGCAGGATACACACACTTGCAAAAAAAAAAAAAAAAAGAGCTTTCAAGCATGTTGAGGTCATTCATTTTGACACATGAACACCAAAATGACAGCAATAAGGAAAAGTAGAGTAGGACATACAGTGCAGGTGTACAATATGTTGCGTGTTAGGGGGACAAATTGCGACCATATTAGTGTGCAGGCAAAGCTGATTGCTGGCAAGGACTACGTACAGCCGTGTAGCGACAGCTGTATGATGTCATGTCTTTGGCAGAGATTGCACAGATGTGATTAAAAGCATGCCGGAGATTAAGCATGTTGTCCGCACAGAAATTCCAAATCGTTAAGTGGAGCGGTGGTTGAAATATTTGGCACCAGGCTGCACGGAGACGCTCAACAATTACAGTGTGTGAAGTCGGATGTTCAAATTCAGGTCCGTCCGCTTGTACGTGTCTCATATCAAATTTTGCAATCCAATTGAAAAATATCGCTTAAGGTGATTGTAAGGAAAGCTAAAACCAAGATTCCAACCAAGAACCAAGGCAACCATGCCATCAGTCATAAGCTCTGAAATCAAATCACCACCAAAGGTGTAACGCAGCACTGTCCAACTATAAAGCTGTCATTGTGCGCCGAACACCCCCGAGGATGCAGGTTGATCCGTCCGGCAGCAGGGGCGGGCAAGTGAAGGATAATGAACGGTTGTCGCACCACCGCAGACGACGTATAAATTGCTATGTAATTTCAGACCCAGAAAAATGATATTCAAATAAAGGACGGAACTCCTTCTTGGGTTTCACCAGACAACAAAAGAAGATGTGAGAAAATTGAAAATGTGGCCAGAATGGCCGACACAAATGAAGCCACATAAAAGTGGCGTTTTTTTCCTCCTCCTTCTCGTCTCTGCAACACAATCTCTACACTCCTTCAGCTAGCTTTGTTTTATTGTAATTTTCCAATGAGCTAATGAGGGTTCAAGACACACTGAAAAAAAAAAAAAAAGAGCAGTGTAAAATTAACACTTACCAGAGTTGTTTGAGTCTCTAGTGTTAATCTTCTATAACTCAATGTAGTGCTAAAGAGTGTTTGAGGGAGAGTTGATTTTCTAGAGAGTAGAATATAGAGTAAATAATCAACACTGCTGGGAGTCATATTCACTTTCTCCAGAGGTATTTAAACTGTAGTTTTAAATTGTATTAACACTGAGCAGTGTCAGCCAGTGTTTTATTTTTTTACTCCGTTATGCGTTAATTTTACATTGAAATTTTAACACTGTAGAAAGAGTTACTTTAACACCAATTCTGATCTTAAATGAAACTAAATGTATTAGCGCTGCAAAATTTGCTGCACACAAGAATAAAGTAATTATAATTTTACACAAATTAAATTGTAATGGTCCAAGAAAAAAATATCTTAATCAAATAAAGACAATAAAATATATCCATATCATTATGAAGTGCGAAATGTAACAAAAAATATATTTATTGTGAGTTGCCTATTTTTGAAATTTTCAAATTTTGCAGGCCTGTGACTTAACAGTGCAGCTAATTTACATAATTCCACCTCCACACTGAGTTTCTCTGCTAATGATTTAGTAGCAAGGGTGGGGGAAGAGCTGAGTTTTTTTAAGTGACTGTCTGAAACACTATCATGACATAGACATAAGTTTAAAATAAATCAATATTTTTGTTGGATACACAGATTAAGTGATGAAGTGCTGCCTCCATGATAGAAAATACAAGCCGTGTTTTACCCGTCTTTATTGGTTTCAAATTGTCCAACTCTCAGTCACCCTCTATCCCACCCCTGGTTGCCATGGTAACTTGGACCCGCAAAAGAGGGGGCGGGGTGAGCAATGCCTGGTTGTGTAATTGTCATGGTCATAATTTTATGACAATAAAGTTGTACTATTATGAGAACAAAGTCATACATGTGTGGTATTTTGATGAAAGTATGACCGGTTATTAAGAAAGAGTTTTAACTGTGAAAACAATGCGTTTTATAGATTATAATAATATGAAATGGGCATCATTGTTTTTTGGATTGCATCCCATGAGTAAACAAAATGTGCTTGCTAAATATAACGGGCAGCAATGATTTCTTTGGAATCCAAAGTCAATAAACATTAGTGAGAATTTGCCTTTCATGATGCATGTGTGTGAACTTCTGCATATTTTTGTTTGCATATCGGGCCGTACATTACGCGTAAGAGCGCAGGCTCCTGCGATCCCTCAAAGGAGACAATCATCCGACACTTTCTCATGCTGCTGCTGTTGCTGCCTCCAGGACACAATGAATAACAATGAATAATTTCCAAGACTACGTTTTTTATTTTCACCGCAGGAGTTGGCTACAAAAGCGAGCGATTGTGTTACGGTACTTGCAAAGAAGAAAATAACCTGAAGCTACTTTTAAATGTTGGCTTGGATTCTCAGGTGAATACAAAGCTACGTCTTTGTCATGCTCACTCGAACCTGACGCTCTTGGGTCCCGGGCTACATTTACAACTGATTGTGCGGAACAGCCCTCCTACTGTGCCTTAATGATATGGATTGATTGCCATTAACAATAATAATGAACAATGTTAGGGCAAACCCTGGAAATGACCAAAATGACCCAAAAATGGACGCTTCAAAACAAAATGGCGGACTTTCTGTGTCTTTTACAACATGGCTTCCAGATTTTTTGGGGGCGGAATTTTGGAGTGACAAAATTGAGTCTGTTTTATGACTAATGTTGACTAAAACCCAAAATGGCTGACTTCCTTAATTTGGCCCGAGAACAATAATGACAAAATAGACCGGAGGGACTTCACACCACTTTCCATAATAAACAGCCGAACTATGCATTTTATCATGTTACAGCCATTACAAACGTTCCCACGGGTCATCATAACCAGAATGGCATGTTGACAACTTTACTGCCAACAATATGAAAATCTCATCAAAATATTCCCTGCTAAGAAAACATTTACCTGTATTGAGAGCATGTTATCGTTTCCCGTCTCTGTGCTCACTCCGCCTAATATCGCATTACATATTTAATGTAGGCCGTTAAGAATATACCAGGGTGGAAATCTAAATATGAGAATAGTCCAACGTCATGAAAAATGAGATTAGCTTGACGTGATGTCATAATAATATTTCAATACTTAAATGTTATAAGTGCTTGTATCCAGGTGAAAAAAAATCTCATTACCAAGATCCAGGATGCCCCTAAAGTCACTCAACAGCGCACCACATAGAAATTTAGAAGAAAAGAAAAAATCCCCAGCACCAGTTTCACAAACGGAGACAAAAATGGGTGGACAAGTTCTTTGACGGATTCCTACTAGGAAATTCGCCCAATCGAGGCATCATCTGAAGCAGATATTTGATATGTTTTAGTAAAATTGGGTGGACGTTTATCATGACAGAATGCATTAAAAAGTCTCAAGGACCCAAGCAAGAAATCGAACAGGATTTCAGACATTTTGTTTTGAGGTAGTCATTTGGGGCGAATGGGTAGAATTCCAATAATAGGAAATAGGGGTTAGAGAGCGAGAGAGGAAAAAAAAAAAAACAAGAACATCTCGTCTTGGCCTTCGAATGCCCTTGGACTAAATGGCCCATGTTCAAGACAATGGACGGTTGTCAATTTGATGTGAGATTTCCGACACTTGTCGCTTTAAAAGGATCGCAGGCCTCTATTATTTGCAGGTCGCCGTGTCCTGTGGCGACAGTCAAACAAACACAGATTGAGACATGCAGTCTGTCTTTTGTATTTGCATATAAATGAACTATTTATCGCCGACATCCACACGGGTTGAGCTCGACTTTGCTTTTCCTGCCCGAGACTCCGAAATGGGGGATGATACAGGAGGAAGTATAAGATTTCATTCAAACAATAAAAATTCTCAATCCTATTACCTTTTTCTATTTTATGCACAAAGACATTTACACTCACATTCCCACCGCTGGATAATTTTGAGTGTTGGATGAACCCAACATGGATCTGGAATGTGGAAGGCGTGGCTTTAAAAGTCCAATTTGAAACCCAAACAAACCATTGAAACCCTGACTTCGGTTTGAAATCCCAAATTTGTCCTCAAACCCTGATTTGAATATCTAACTCAGGCTTTAAACTAATCTTTAGTCCTAACTCTGACTGGAGCACCCAAGTTGCCCCCCCCCCCCCACTCCAATTTAACCGTGACTTGAGGAGCTTCAAACTGAGTTCTAACTCAGCATAAGCCCCCCAATTAATGAAGTATTGTCTTTTTAAGACAGTAAAAACAGAAATGGCCCCAGATAGCTTGAAAAAAAGTCTCAAAGGACATACACAGAATTTTGCTGCCACCTTGTGGTGAGGAGTGTACTGTACTTCAGAAGTCTGTTGTAATATACTCACAGGGTTGACAAGGGTCTGACTAAGAATACAGTGGACCCGTGCATATTTACTGTTTGCCGTTCGCGGAATAACCTATTCATGGAGTAACCAAAAATTACTCAATTATTTGCTTTTGTAAATACTCTAGTGGGGGTCCACTGTGCTTTGTCATGTGACAAGAGGTTATACTCACCTACCTACAGTATGTATTTACTGATTTACATTGAATTGCATATTGTACAAATATTTATGAAATTGACTTTACTACAGAATTAGTCATTGCATCCAGCAACTTACATGATGTAGTAATGCTCGACTTCCTGTACATTTTTCTTGACTAAATTCTTATGCAAAAACATTGAAAATGAGAACAAAAGTTGAGTTCAATATTTTTTATGTAGAAAAAAAATGCATTTAATACTACATCCACACACACAAATGAGGACAGGAAATAAAGTTGAAGCTTTAAAACAAACTTTAACCGTGAGTCTGTGTGGGTTTTCGTAATTACGAGTTCATAAAATATGGCCTTCATGAAGGCCGCCAAAAAAACATCCCCATCTTTGTGATGTTTTTTGTTAGGGCTTGTGTTCACAATGTAACAAAGAGGGGGCGAGGGAGAAGGTTTTCGGGGTTTTCTTTCAGGTGTTGGGGTATGGTCACTCCAGTTCCTTAAAGCGTGCAAACATGGCCTTGCGCACGGCTTGTTTGTAGGTGGCGTGGTCCCAAGCGACATGTTCTTTCTTCTGGCGTCTCTGTGGAAATGGGTTTAAAACTGGTGTAAATAAGGAGAGAAACGGTGCATGAAATTACAGGCAGAGAAATAGGACGGCACACTTACGGGTGGAGGTTCGGAGCCCAAACCAGGTCTGTCACTTGCTTTAGTCATCTCCCTGAGAGCAAAAAAAGAAAAGAAAAGAAAAAGTAATTCAAAACAGTGTCTTCTTAACTCTTTCACTAGCAGCCATTTTGAAAGGAGTATATTGACAGCTGTTTTAACAAGACCATTTTGACTTATCTTTTTAGACCCACATGTGTTCTTTGACAATAGTAGCAATGAACCTAACAAAAGAACAAGTAGGCTCTTCTTTCACCTGACAGAAAAAAAAAAAGGTTTCTAGCCTTTTCCATTTAGCATCAGTAGAACATGATTTGGCTGCACCAAAAACACTGGTTAATTAGAGCTTAGACTCCAGCCAAAATCTACATTCACTAAATTGTACTTTAGCCAAAAATACAAATCATGGTCATAATGGTAAATTGAGTGCATTTACATAGCGTTTTGTCTACATCATGTTGTCCACAGTGCATTTCCCAAGCCTCATATTGACCTTTTTTAACATATCGGAGTGTACTAAAGAGACAGTATGAGGGACGCCTAAAAATAACTTACTTTAACCTCCAGGATTCCTCGCATACCATGGGCCGTTGGAAGAATCCAGGCTGTTTTTCACTTCTGGTCAAGTTTGAAATCAATTCGCGTTCTGTACTAGCTGGCTAGGGCTAAGATAGCTAGCTCGTGGTAGGGTTTGTCTCATCGGGTTCAACATCCACGTTTGCAAACTCGTTCGTGCTAGGATGGCATCAGAGGCTAACAGCCAAGTGACCACAAAGGCGCTTGATACACTGCCTAGATGGATTTTATTGACCGACTGCTTAACAGTTTAATATAACGCTCATTAGCCGGCTGAACAGCCATTTCACTGATGATAGCATAATATATTACATTGTATAACAAAATCCCAGGGTAGTGATGTTGAGTAGGGAATTAGTGAAAGATTTCCAACAAGTCAATAATAAACAACTTAGCGGATGTTGTGTTGAGTCGTACCTGGATCCTCCGGCCCAGCTTTTTTTAGGATGAGGATGATGCTGCTGTTGTTGCTGTTGTTGTTGCTGCTGCTGCTGCTGCGGCGGCGGCGGCTGTTGGTGATGGTGTTTTTTCTTCTTCTGTTCTGGTGACCTGACAACTTCCTTGGTGCCTAGCTGTGTGGGGAACGTTTAGGAGACATTTAGAACACCCTTAACTGGTTGCTAGACAATCGCAGGGCACATATTAGCAGCCAGCCATTCAGTCACATTCACACCAATAGCATTCAATCAAGCTAACATGAAAAGCCAAGTATGCACTAATGGAACATCCAAACTTTACAAGACGCTGGTTCATTTCACTCACTTCTTTTTCCTGGTTCTCCAGCGCCTCCAACTCTTTTTTGGACCTCTTGATCTTCAAATGGATCTCCATGTTTTGCTGAGAGTACAAACCAGCGTGAAAAGGAGACAGCACCTTGGTCAGCGCTAAGCAGTGCAAGCAGGCAGTACTGTACTTTGTGAAGGTCCGAAAGTTGCTGGTGGCGAACGAGTGCGTCCTTGTTGGGGAACTGCCTCCTGCACAGCAAGCAGGCCATCTTCTTCCAGTCCGTCAGCTTGTCCTCACGTTCGAAAGGCGCCGCTTTGCTGACCTGGCCGCCGCGTGCCACATCCTCCTTCTCTTCCTCCACCTCCTCGTCGCTTCCGGCGGCATAGTCTGACGCCAGCATGCCCAAGCAGCCCATCAGCCGCTGGCGACAGGCAACAACGTGTTAAAACCATGTGCTGACTTGTGGGGGAAAAAAAACGAGTTAAAAGTTTACATTGTGTTTTATCATTATGTAGTGCACATTTTGAAGCAATCTTTTTTTCTGTGTGTTTACAGTATACAGGTAGGCCTGGGCCATTTAGCCCAAAATTCATATCACAATATTAATTGCAACCCTTCACAGTAAAAACGGCCAGGGCTGCTCGATTATGGAAAAAATAATAATCACGAATATTTTGGCAATAATTGAAATCATGATTATTCAAAGGATTTTTTTTGGGGTACAAAACGAGAAAATGTTTAAGCATTTAAAAATATTAAGACCAATTAAAAAATAAATAAAAACACTATAGTTATGTAGGTTTATTTGGTACCTAACAGAATGTATAACAATATATATTTATACAAATATTTTTAGCTATTTATTTATAATTTTATTTATTTATGTGTTTTATTTATGTTGGCAAAAACTTGAAGTTGGAGTGCAGCTTGTGCACTGTGCAGTAGAACAATCATTTATTTTTTGGGTACAAAACAAGAGAATGTTTGCACATTTAAAAATATTAAGACCAATAAAAAAATAGAAGCACTATAATATATAACAGAATTTACAATAATATATATTTATTTATTTAGGTTTGCAAAAACTTGAAGTTGGAGTGCAGCATGTGCATTGTGCAGTAGGAATATAACTTATTTTTTGGTACAACAAGAAAATGTTTTAAAGTAAAAAAACAAATACAAATCTTTGGAACACTAAGTTCCTTTTGAATGAAACAAAATTTATTAAATCAGCTATTTTAAAATTGAAAAAATGTCCAAATGTATAAATTTAAACAAAAAAATTGGTATTAATTTCTGAAAGTGTTAATTGTGTACTGCAGTAGAGAATCTAAATCGATAAAATAAGGCGCAATAAAACATGAATTAGATTAACATTTTCTGTGCAAATCTCAAGTCACAATTTAATATTAGCATACTTTAATGCAAAATAATGTAAACAAAACAACAATATGGCTGATTTTCAAACAATACTATACAACTGGCTTTCAGTTGAGTTCAGTCGTTACACATAACAGGCAGATGTTCGTAACTGAATAATATCCCTGATGGGTCTGCAATGTAACTCCCGTGATAAACAGGGGGTCACTCCGCCTGTAACGTCCTTACCTTTGACTTTTCATCTTTTTTAACTGGAGTAAGAGGCTTCTTGAAGAGTTCTTCACTGCCTGAATTCTGTGGGCACAAAACTACGTGAATGACTTGAAAGTAACGGGATGTAAACCTTGGCGGATGCGCGTTTTCCCAACCTTCCTCTCGAAGACGGCAAACGCTGCATCAGCAGTCTTAGATTGCTTCCTGTCGTCATCCACGCCGCCTTTCAGCACCGGTGACGGGGAACGCACGCAATCCTTTTGCCGGTTTTGGATCTTGGCCCAGCGCTCCATATCTTTCATGATCTGAACAATAAACATTAATTCAGTCACTCATTCTCCCATACATACACAATTTTAAGCCGTTTTATCAACAACCTTGACAGCAGCGAGACTTTTTGGCTTCTCGTCCCTTCTTAGCGAGTCGTCATCATCTTTCTTCTCAGGAAACGGACTTTCATGGATGTCAGCAGAAACGGGCGGTTGCGTGGTGGGCAGTGGAGGCTCTGGGCGTTTCTTCATGTCCAGAGGAGCGTCAGCAGCCGGGTTGGAAAGAATTGCTTGGTCCTCGGCCGTCATGACCACAGGGTGGGGCCCCTGATTGCCTCCGGGCACCGGGACGTACGTCTTTGTTGCCGCATCCCAGTACTGGTACTCTTGGTTCTGAGCATTGTAGAAGTACTACGGAATAGAGAAAATTCGCGTATAATTAGAATTGGAATATGGGATTGGAATTTTTTTTATTTTTATTATTCTATTTATTTAGTCAAACTCCCCAAAAACCTTCAGGAAAGAAAAAAAACTCAGCAAATTGGGAAAATATATCACAGAATAAAAGGGCCTATTGTGTTGTCTTCTATACTCACTTTAGAGCCAGGGTCATAGTACAGGGTGGTCTCAGGGTCATAGTAGAAGCCTGATGTGGCATCGTACAAGTAACTTGACGTATCATGCGTATCAGCATCTGAAAGGATTATGACAAAGATTTTTATTTTACTGATGAACATGTATAACTTTTCTAAATCTTGCTAAATTATTTGTGACAGGCTGCTGTACTGTATACAGAATTTAGGTCATGTTTTTGTGTGAATCAGTTTCTTCTTTTCCATTACGAAATTCAGGCACTTTTTAAGGACTTTCAAGGTCAATTTTCCAGTTTTTCCGGTACCCTTCAAAAGGCGAAAACCAGTGTGAAACTGTGAATCAACGCATAGCCTTGTTTGAGGTTACCAAATACTGTCTGTAGGAAAAATACAGAAAATCTACTAAAACCTAAGCCTAACATTGAACCAGCAGTTAGTAAATTAATGGGGCATAGAAAATGAAGCAGTGTTTTTGTATACTACTCAATGTCATTGGTGTTTGCAAACCGTCTTCATTTGTGTTGGTTTGTCAAATTTCTTGTTCTTTTTCTTATAACACTCAATGACGTCAAAGAGCACGGATTGATTCACACCATATTTCCGCATGTAAACTTACCTGCATAATGTGATATAAATGTTAGCTTCTTTTCTATAGCCATTCACAACCTTGCAACTGTAGGCTAGCCACTATGTTTACTAGGGGTGTAACGGTTTCCAAATGCAATTCCGCACCACTGCGCTAGTGACTGTATGTTGTCAGCATACAGTTAGATGGCAATTTTCAGTGTGCTAGAGATGTTCTTACCATAGGATTGACTGGCAGGAGCGGCAGCATCGCCAGGCACATGAGCGCCAGTCGCCGGGTAGGACGGATCAACAGCTTGACTGGCATCATAGTCAACTCCCTGTGAGGTGAGGTGTTACAAGAAATCTACCAGTACCTTTTTAGAGAGCACCCAATTTGAAAATAAAGCACTTAATGCACCTACCTGGCTAATATTGGCATCTACTGACAGAGGTGGATTACTGCTACCGGTGCCACCTTGCATTCCGGGAGGTGGCTGCATGAAGGGTTGCGGTTGGGGGTAAAACGGTTGCTGCTGAAAGGCCAGAGGGAATAATCACCTGACCGGTCGGATCATTTCCATCACTCTAAACAAGAGCATGACTGACCTCCATTGTGCTGCCTGCGAGCCGATAGTCTGGAGTAGAACTGTTTGGTTTGTCAAACTCTCTTTTGAAACTACAACAGGCAGATAAGAAATTAGGTGAAAGCCCGTCCATCATAAGCAATAGTGGCTCGTGTACACAGTGTGATGAATAACAAAATATGACCAGATGACTTACCCCTGGTTCTTTAGGGGTTTTGCAACCTCTGCATACACTCTGACTCCGTCAATATAAAGGGAATTGGGCTTGGCGATGAGAAGGTCCACTAAGCGTGTCACTTGCTACAAAACAAAAGAAGACTTGCTACACAAATTGTAGATGCATGTTGAACATGCAGTATGTAACGCATGCCGATTTCACTCAAGGCACCTCATGGGAGTCCATGTCAACAAAGCAGAAGCACTTTGCTCCGGGTGTCTTGGCCTTGATTAGACGAACGTTTCTCTCATCCAGATAAGCAAACGGATCCAAGGCTTTGAGAATGGCCTCTATTGTTGTGGTGGGCTTTATGTTTTTTATGATCATGGCTGTTCGGGCAGGCAAAGAGTGCAGTTATAACAATGAACAATAGACAATACTTTACATCTAGAGAACATGTGCACATACTTTTACTGTCCTTAAAGACCGATTTGGACTGATGGGAATTGTAGTGAGGGGAGTTTTGGTTGCCCCAAGACTCTTCTTGCATCTCACTTTCCTGCTGCTGAAACTGCTGGTCCACCTGCTGCTGCCAGGCCTCTGGAGTGAGGTCAGAGTTGCGCTGCCACTGGCTGGGAGGCAGCGGCTCCGCGAGGCCTTCAGGCGTGGACCCGTTTTGGTTGGACTCAAATTCTTCTGATGGCTGATCGGATGTAGACGACTGTGACTCCTGTGGTGGAGGCAAGGTGTGATGGGATTCCTTTGTCACAAAAAAAAAAAGCACACACAAAAAAAAAAGCAACCCATCAGCATTCAAGCCCGGTTAATCTAAATGTCAAATTCCACCACACACAGTACTTACATTAACACTTCTTTCACTGTCATCTGGATGAGAGTAGCTAATGGAAACTGTTCTAGTGCCAACCTTGAGGGAACCCTGCAACAAGAGCACACATACGCAATCAAAATAAGCCATTAAAAGGGTCGATAATGCCTAAAATAAAACCAGTGACACCCAAAATGCACTGTGGCATGGGCACTTAGGTTGGTACACTGATCCAAGAGCCACTACCATTCTTGAGACGACAATAAGCCCCACTCGAGTAAACTAGTTTTGTGGTAGCTTCAAGCAGAAGCTGCATGTATTTATTGTTGTCATACTAAATGAACCCCATGAACTGTTTCAGTCAAATGAGCCATTGTGATATGATACGCCAGACAACTGAGTCAAAGCATCACAGCCTCAAGCTGTCCTCTTCATATTGCACATTCTGTCTGACCATCAATCTAAAACCCAAAATGGCAGACTTTGATAATAGAGAGAGCAGATTCTCAAAGACAGAAACTGGAAGTTTGCTTTGCTTATTCGGCTTTACCGCTAATTCATCTGACTTCCATTAGAGGATTCAAGCCACAGGATGCTAAAAAAATTCCATTTCCATAACCCTGTTAAAATCCCACGAATACATGGATACTTAGAAAAACAATCTAATCTTTTTCAAGAGTCTGCAGATAAGTCGAATAACTAGGGTCACTACAAAAAAAATAATCAAAAAGGTGAATTTATGCAGAGAAAGCCACACCATATAGCACAAGCACTATTCTAGACAGTTACCATTTGGATCTTGAACGAGACAAAATAAGACTTTCTTTTAAAACACGTTTTGTTTTTTGCTGAACACAAAGATAAAAGTTAGAGAAATGGCAGCACCAAACAATCAGGGAACAAAAAACAAAACAAAAAATCCATTCATGTGGTTCCCCACTTGTCTTAAGATAGAGAAGTCCCGGCCAGTGCATTTCATATATCACCATATTCAATCGACTCAATACCATGACAAATAATGAAGTGGTTGTGCAAAGAAAAATCAGAACATAAACACAAGAGAAACAAGTCACCAGCCACTTCTGGGAATATTTTACATTTGACCCGATTGTGCATATACTGTATATATAAAAAGAAATACAAACAGGTACCCTGTTTTTTATGTATATAATTAAAGCTTGATGTCAATGATTCATATGGTAATTCCTTCAAAGATGCTGAAAATTTTCACTCTGACGCACCTATGTTGTCCACATCACTTTAGGAAAATTCCAGAGAACCAATAGACATGAGACACAAAGGGCTATTTCAAGGCCATTATTCAAAGAAGTTAATCACCAAGTCGTCTGGCCTAGTCATGAACATTCAAAAAGATCCATTATGAAAAACCAAAAGCATCATTGAACCATCTTGTTGTTCCAACAATACTTTACCACACCTACGAAAGACTAGCAATCCTTGACCAAAACAACCACAAAGCCTTGATTAAAATATAATTCCAATTTCTCACAGACCAGAGTCAAACTGCATGGCCAGTAAGTGCTCTTCTCATGTATTTAGTCAAATAAGGGCCAAGCGTCACAGTGAGCACTAAAGCAAAGACACTAAGGTTCGATGCTAACACGATGCTAGTCCAGTTGCCGTCAATTATTTAAATGTCATTGATATTTGTCTTCAACTGTCAACTCCCTGTGTGTGCTTTCACCTTCAAACAAGCTCACTCACTCGTTTCCCCCATCGTTCCAGTTTGCAATGTTGGGGCAACTGAAAAGGAGACAATCTTGCCATGTGTCTGTGGGCAAAACTAGTTGTGACATTAAACGTCCATTTTCACAATAAAGTGGTAAATGATCACCCGTCGCTCATCTCTACAGTATAGTATTTTCTGTTTTTCCATTGTTACAGGAGGGAGTTTTTAATTTATTTATTCACTGACAGCTAGCATTAAGCAGATGCCATTTCAGACGGACATTGAGAGCACCTGTGTTCTTGTCATATTTGAGGATACACATGCATAGTTTGCAAGCAACTGTGCTATCTGTCTTATTTTTAACTAGAATAGTTCCACACACTTGGAGGCACTGCCGCTAGTTTGGAGTCCCCACCGACCACCTGTTGATTTCAGCAAAGCATCTGGGTTGCTATTGCCAAATCACGTAATTGGCGAATAATTGACCTTAAATTAGAATGTTTGAAACATCTAGTGGCAACAGATGTTCGTTAACAGATTGCTCAATAGTCCATTTATATTGGCGCTAGTAGTAAAAACGCACCTTGCTTGGGAACCTACCATTGGAAAAGTAGGGTCATAATTACTCACACTCATCATTACAACTAAGAAATATTTAGGCATAAGACCATCCAGTTTAAACCTGAATCCTATCTTGTTAGGAATAGTTTTAGATACAGGGAGAAGGCTCAAGTTACGGCGGAGTTCCTGTCCTACGCTGGCGATGTAACCCGAATTTCGATTTAAGTCGGATTTCCTCCGTTAAAGTCGATATTTACATCAAAATACTTTGTACAGTAATTCTAAAAAACATTTGCGCGACCCGGAAGAGCCGGAACCAATATCTCGTGTTTCCGCACGGACATTCATTCTATAAACACGGAAATGTGACCTGACCTGACCCGCTGATGGACGTCCGTTACTGGAGGTAACAACCACACAACTTTAAATAACTGAAATGGCGTGATTACTGTGGGAAATTAACAAAAACGGAGGTGCTACGGACAAGGCACGGGCTCCATAAAGTCAAAACGACGTAGGTCGCGTACGACGTAACTCGAGGACTCCCTGTAATCTAAAAGAATAACTCAACAAATAAACTGAAGGATTTGGGGAATTTTGTTTCTGGGCACACCCCACGGGGGACGGCCCAGGACACGCTGCAGAGATGTAGCCTGGAAACGGCACATTACTGCAGAAGAGCTGTGGAAAGGAAAGCCTGCGCTTCCTTGTTAAAGCTGCTGCCCCCACTACCCCAACCCTGCATAAGCGGAAGAAAATGGATGGATGGATAGATCGATCGACTTTTGGAATTCAAATTCTGTCAGACATTTGTTGGGGTTTATAGAACAACAATGACTGATTCCTCGATCTCTGTAGTCCAAGAACTAGGAAATCAAAGCCCACTCCCTCCCCAATTGTCTTCGTCCCCAATCTACTAAATGCCCTCTCGACCCCTCGTAATCCTGTTGGGAGAGGCGGCCTTGGTCGAGTGACGAGGATAGGCCACCTTGTTGGACTCCATGAAGTGGACTGCATCCTCGACGTTTAAAAACTCCACATAGGCCGTATCGTAGCTGTAACCTGGGGACAGCATTTGAAATACAGATGGGTTTTTGTTAGTCAGTTCCAGTAAGCACAGTCAGGCCGCTATAACACAAGAAGAGAGCAGTGCGTTAACACATCGAAATGATTGAACATTTCTCTGCGAGAGCTTTCGTTAGCCACTAAAATACTGTACCTTCTCTGGAACACTGCATTTTTACAGGTATTATGCTAGTCCATCTTCCGATAGCAGTCTTTGTCAGGGAAAGCTTTTTATAACGCCTTAACATGAAAGGGACATTTCAATAGTGGTGACTGACCACTTGTGTGGCATTTGTCATGGCTACAGACCAATGTGGTGTGTGTGTTTAATTCTTTTTGGAACATTTGGGCAAAACAAAAACAAAAAATATCCCTAAACAGTACCGAGTATGCCCACAAAAATGTTCACTCTAATCAAAGGTCATGACAAAAGCACCTACACGTAAAAGTCTCTGAAGGACACACACACACACACACATGAATCACTCCCACTCAAGGGTTCACAGTGAGTTCTGCAACTGCTGGCAATGGCCCAACATCCCCAGACATGGCAAATGATGGCATTACGGACTTTACAGAACACCACCCTCCCCGCCCCTCTTCGTAACTGATCGAGGATCACACAGGCCAAAGACAACAAAAGCAACCATGAAGATAAAAAAGGAAGCGTGCGGAGGTGCCAACGTCGAAAGAGCGTAAAATCGAGGGACATGTAAGCGATCGATTGCCCCAAACAGTTCCACAAGTTCACAGTTTTTACCTGGGACAACATTTTTCATCTTCATCCCCGGTTGTGGCACCCCATCTTGCAGTGTAAAGGCACCAAGAATCTGTAAAAACAAAAATAAGGCAAAATGTTCAAGTACCCCAACAAAAAAATAAAAATAAAAATCAACCTTCAAAAATTATTGAGTGTGTTTGCTAACCTGCTCCATCGTAGCAGACTTTGGAATGCCAGTTATAGATATTGTTGTGGAGACTTTGCTTTCCAATGACACGCTCCTGTAATCTTGATCCTTTTACACAAGTGTCCAAAAAATCCGTTATGACCAAAATACAAGCATGAGGGATGAGAACAATCAATCTAGAGTTCTGAAAGACTGTGTGGAAGTGATGGAGTTGATGAGTTTCTATTCATTTTAGTCCGTAAAAACAGGCTTACCTTAGAACCAGATGCAGTGAATGGTGGAGGCATGACTGGTTTGGATTCTTCAACCAGTGGTGGTCCCTGTAGATCCCCCTGTTTGTACTCAAACATCCTTCCAGAAGCGGTCCTGTAATCGATGTCTCTGTAGTCTTGGTCCTTGCTTTGAAAATCTTCCAGTTGTGCCATCTTACCCCTAGTCTGTTCTTTACTGCATGTAATAACCTTGAGTCCTGTAAAACTGTCATTTGGCTTGATAGTCTCATGAGTTGGCTGGTTCTTGTGGTACTTTTCACCAATATCGGATTTGTTCTGACTCTCTCTTTCTGCGAGCCAGCGATTACTCTCATTTCGTCTTCCTGGAGTGGGACCAGGTGGAGTTCCTTTGTGGGGAGAGTTTCTACCAAGCGGAGGCCGATCCATTTCAGCAAAGTGATCACCGCGAACAAAGCGGACATCTTTCCCCGGAAAGTCAATAGGTGGTCTGTCCCTGTCAACAAATGCTGGTGGATCTCGACTGGTCGCATCTCTCCTAAAACCTGCTGGATAGGTGGGCTCAGAAGCACCTTCAATTCCTTCGTCTACGACAGGGGGTTTATCCTTTTGTCGGCTTTTCCATTCCTCTGCAAGAGTCATCTCTTCACCGCTCCTATAGTCCATAAGGGGGCTATCACTCGGTTCTGGATCTTTATCAATTCTGGGCTGGCCATCTGGACCCTTGAAGTCAGATCTTTGTGACCCGCTAGCATCGGCAGGCATGCCAGCCCTGTCCATTGGAGGGGCATCATTTCCAAATCTCAAAGGAGAGCGCTCCCTGTCTCGGAATTCAGGCAGCGGACCAGGGCGAGCTCTGAAATCCATATCAGATTCAAATCCACCTCTTGGATTAAAAGGCAGTCCTTCTCGTCGATCTATGTCCATCATCCTCCTTTCTTTAGGAGGCATGTCCGTGTTAAAACGACTCTTATCATCAATGCCCATTGGAGGCCGCATGTCCCTGAAGTTATCATTGTTCTCCGTTCTGTCCATGGGAAACCCTCCTCTCCCATCCATGTTGGGATTATTGAAGTGAGACATATCGCGAAACATGTCCCTGTCTCTCATGTCCATATATCTGTTGTTTTGCCCCCACGTGGGGACATCTCTTCCTCCCATATCAAATCCTGAGAAACCCGGTGAATTCATCATATTGTCTCTAAAGTTAATATCACACTGCCCTCGGAAATTTAAATCCGGATTTGGGCCAGATCTGAAAAAATCTCTGTCCAGCTCTCTACCACGCATATCACATGGATCCATGTCACGCCCCCACATTGGTGGACCTTCCATTCTTCTCATGTCCATTGGTGGTAGATCCAGAGGACCCATATGGCCCATGGGTCCCATATTCATTCCATCTCTACCCCAAAAATCAGGCATGGGTTGATCTCTTCCCCCAAACATTTCTTCGCGGTGATTACCTCTGTAATAAAGTTGATAATTATTAAAAGGGCAACGCCAACAAATTAAGGCTGGATTTACAGGTCAAATGTCCAATTTCAATTTAATGTCTGGCTTGGACAGTATTCGTTTTCTCGTTTTGACTGTGTATTGCATGCTTATGTCAAGTGAGATATACAGTGTCTGACATAGCTGTGGAAACGATTGCTGCAAATATGTTCCTTATTCAATGGATATTTTTATGGATATATATTTTTTTATTTTTTATTTTAATGGATATTCATTTTTGCTAAATATACTACGGAGGGATAATAAAAACAGTGGTTGAAAGTACAATTTTTGTTAAGTCAAGCCAAGTTTATTTATATAGCCCTTAATCACACAAGAGTCTCAAAAGGCTTCACATGCCCACAGTTGACAAATATCAACGACATCCCCCAATCGAACCACAAGAGGGCAAGGAAGGTAAAAAAAAATAAAAAAACGGGCAAAAAATGAAAAAGGCATTAAGGCATTTATAAATAATGAGTTAAAGTAATAAGTGAGGTATAATTGGGATAGGACTAGATAAGCAGTTGCTTCAACCTATTCCATTTCGAACAGCAAGTCTTTTTTTTGTAAATAAGTTTCTTTGGAAGTCATTACTATTATTTATTTAACGAAAACAGTTATATGTCTCTGTTATTTGTTTTTGACACAATTCTGACATTATGCTTTTTTGTTTTATTGTCATTTTAAATGTTCCAAACAAAGTTGAGATTAAAAAAAAGATATACCTCTAACTTTGCATATCTGTTTGGTAAAAAATTATAGATGTATTTCATGTGTTCATTTGTGTTATTTCATGAGAAAAGTGTGCGTATACATCAGCGAGTGGCATATTTCGATTGAGGTACTATCTGATAGGCATCACATTTTTAATCAAATTTGGAAGAATCCTAAGCCTCGGAAATCCGAATTTAACCATCTGAGAGGAAAAGGGCACACGCCTAGGACACACCAAAAAGCAGTTTATTTACCTAAATGGAGGTCTTCCCCTCGGTCCTTGCCCTCGTCCATCCCACATTTTCTAGAAAGAGTATCACAACAAAAACATACATTTTATAAAGATCTGAATCCCGGCAAACATTGCTGATTTAGCTGACATTTAATTACAGCCAATTTGTAATTCGCATGTTCACAGATTATCATGAATCTTCCTGTAGTTCACAAATGAAACTATTAGCTGAAAAACAATTATCTGTGCATTTTCATGTATATTTTTATGTTATTTCTGTCAAGCTCAAAGATGCCACCCAAACACCCTACTCCTTCTCTGGCAGCCATATTCGAGCAGAGTAGTAGCCAATTTAACGTGATTGCTGCCCAGCAAAATGCTGTGTGATGGAAGATTCCAGTCCAGGTTTGACAAGCAGGTGAGGGGCCTTGAGGTGTTGATGTTGGAAAAATCCTGATGTAAACATCTCAAAACCCTAATCTTAACCCTCAGAGCAGGGTTATCAGGGAGTAGGATACACTTTGCGTCAGTAAATGCTAGTTATTAAAAACAAAAACGTACATCGCGGGAATCAAACTTGTGACCTAGCACTTTTGGGGCGATCGCACTAACCACTTGACTGCGAGGTGGTACACATTCACTGGCGCAGAATGAGATGTTTGTAGTTCTTGCGCGATTCGCGGTAAAATAACGCTTGGTGGCCATTTGCCGGTCACGGCATAATAACCACTGCGTAAACTTTAACACACAATCAGACGTGGATTCATAAAAATAATGTAAGATAACTTCAATATATTTAAGTGTTTTGACATCAAAATGTGTAGTTTATTGAGTGTTAAAATAAACTATAATGCGTGCAATTCTAAGAAATCTAGTTGCAAAGTGAGGGGCGTCCATTACATGCCCATACGAAATTTCGCATCAATCATGATCCCGAAACCCTGAGGGTTCACCGCACATTACAAGTGGACGTTGCTATAAATGTGAGTGCCACGTTCCAGTGAAGCTTAAGTTATATTTATGGTGGTGGGGGGGGGGGAAAAAAAGTCTGCTCGCGTCAATCAATGACTGGTAACATGCTTTGCTACTAGTGGGCCAAAAAAGGCCCGCTAACATTGGATAAGGCTATCCACGCGTAGGCAAACGTACTAAAATGCCACCAATTCGAACGGGTACAGGAGGTAATCTTCGCGTGGTGTATATACTATAATATAGTAATCTATTGTTAATTCTGATTCAACTAATTTATACGCGCTTATACGTAGCGAGGCGGCCAGTGTTAGCATTAGCTTGGCAGACTCTGCTCAACGCTTAGTTCCTTGAGCTACGCCGTTCACGTTTCTAAATATAACGACTACCCGCGATATTTCTGCTGATGTCGACTTTTTTTTTAATGATTATTATGGACCCACCTCGGCCGCTTTGAAGGGTCGTCGTCAATGAACTCCGCACAGGGTAGACGGTGACAAGGTACCAAGACCGACAACCGCAAGAAGCTACGGCGAGTCACGTGACTGACAGTCGCAGCAAGAGACTTCCGGTAGTCGTAGCGGTCGGGGGTATCCTCATGTTACGTCTTTGCGAAATTGTCAACGTCACGCTACGCCGACCGAGTCGGTCGTTAACTGAGGCTGAGCCCAGTTGTCATCTATATGACAAATGTATGTCCGTCCGTTAGTATCTATCTATCTATCTATCTATCTATCTATCTATCTATCTATCTATCTATCTATCTATCTATCTATCTATCTATCTATCTATCTATCTATCTATCTATCTATCTATCTATCTATCTATCTATCTATCTATCTATCTATCTATCTATCTATCTATCTATCTATCTCTCTAATTCAGCTAGGCTGTCTGTCCATCCATCCATCCATCCATTCATCATGAAAAGGTGAGGGAGTTTAACATGACATCAGCCAGACAAATATTGCTAATTTTATTGTTTTATAAGCGTTGTAGCAATTTGCTAACTCTGCTAAATGTTGCTAACTACACAAAAAGCAACTACATAATGCAGATAATACAGATACAGCATCAGAAATGAATAAGCAGTACTTTACCACGATCGACAACACAACATCAGCAAAACGGCTAAAACAATACTTCACATAAAATCTTTGTCTTAAACGGCATCAGTACAAAGAAGAATTGGGGGCACACAAGAAAGAAAAAAACGATTACAGTACGATATTAAAGTCGTAATCTTAGGAGAATTAAGTTGAATATTTTTTAGGGGGAAAAAAGTTGTATAACATTTCAACGGCATTTTCGAGATTAAAGTTGTAACATGAGAGTAAAGTGTTTTCGATACTTACACGATAAATTCACATATTTTTATATTTAAGTGGTATATTTTATAGATTAAAGTCATTATTTTAAAATAATAAAATCATATATTTAGAGGAGAAAAGTCTGATAGTTTAGAGATAATATGATAGTTGTGCTTTTATACTGGGAAATAAAGAGAAGATATCAGTTGACTGATACTCCTTTAATAAATACTGTATTCTGATATTGATGTACCATAATACAGTACTGATTAGGCTATTGTATTCAATTTCATGGTAATATGGCATTATTTGAAAAAAATATCCAATTACAAATATTAAACTTTAACTTTTAATGAATCTAAAAATATACAACTGTCTCAAAAATATAAAAAAAGTTCCTCTCAAAAACAAACATTTCTAGATGAAAAATATATGAATTTATTCTCATAAAATTACATAATAAAAAAAACTTTTTGTCTCGATATATACCATTGTATACCACTTATTTCCTACAAATATACTACTCATAAAATTATTACTTAAATTTCAGGAAAATACTACTCTTGACAAAGTGTATGACTTAATCTAAAATAATATATAACGCTTTTCCTTGAAAATACTTTATAATAATGTAATTTTATTCTTGTAAGATTAAGATGTTAATCTTGTGGAGTATTTTTTTCCCTTTTCTGGGTGGCCCCAATAACATTGGTAAAATGGATGGCATACAGTATTTATTTAAGAAGCGGTCTAAAAGACTCTAAAAAAGAAGAGCAAGTGAAGCAGCTAAATCATTTCAAAGAAATAATAAATAGGCCATTTTAATGGAGCTGTTTCTTCGGAAACGTTTCTTTACTGCAAAGAATATTAAGGCACTTTAACTAAAAGGGGGTGAGGGCGTGGGGGGTGGGGTGGAAGCGTCCTTGCTGTCATTTGAGTGTGAAGTAAATTTTTGTGTGAGTTATGCAGTATTTCTCATTGTACAGTAGCTATGGTCAGACATGAGTGAATAGGGGATATACCAATGGCATTCATAACTCTAGCAGAAATTGTGTTATTGGCTGTATTACTTTATTTGTTGTTCTATTAAGTGTATTTATAGACACTTAGCTGTTCCGTGTTCCAGCCTTGAGGCCAAAAATTCCACAAAACAAGTGTCTGATTGTTGATCGAGATAGGTAATCAGGTGACATCATATTTTCAGGAACATGACAGGTTTTTTACATATTGATTTAGATATAGTCTTTTTCTATTTAAAAATAAATAAATAAATAAATAAATAAAACTCTACGACAAGAATCCAGATCTGAAGCTTACCACTAGCCATTGGTTTGAAACAAATGCACACTATTTACATATACATACAGTCAGTTGATGACCAAAGATGAAATTGATTTCACTAAATTCCACTTTGCATTTGGACAGTTAGCCAGGAGGAGGGAAAGGGGGCACAACAGAGGAGTTACTTTAAACTAACTACATGTATTTTTATTTTATTTTATTTTTTTAAAGGGACCTGCACACAAAGTAACAAGAGTGGTGAATACTACAGAACAATCAGTACAGTAGGCAAAATTGATGAAATACATAACATAGGATAAATCAGGGATAGTTGGACACCACAAACACCACCTGCACCAGGTTATGCCAACCATGTTGACTGTACTGAATCATCTTCTTCTTGGTGTTTGTTAATTCCCACTCTTCTTTTCTTTAGAGAACATCACCATTGCAGCGTTCCTCCGGCTTCTCCTCTACTCTGGCTGTACTTGGCTGAGGATCCGCGGGCGTGGCGGGAGTCTGTGTGTCTGGAGCGTTTGCGCTAAGAGCTGCCTTTAGGCTGGCGGCAAGGCCAAGGCCTCCGCCAGCCGCTACCGGAGCAGCAGCGGTGCCTGCGGGTGCTCCGGCATCAGCTCCGGAAGCTCCTGAATCCCCTTGCTCGGATGCCCGGAGTCTCTTCATCAGGGTGGTGACTCTGACAGCTTTCTGTGAGTAAGCAAACATATGGACATGGATGTCTAAACTTCCCTGCCATTATTGAGCCAAAGTACATATTTTACATGGGAAAAATGTCACAGCCAAACAAATGTCACCAGCACTGACCTGAATTTACAACCTAACTCTAATATTTGTTTAATGAAATGTTATTGTGGCGATCCGTGGCTCAGGGTGTAGAGACGGTCGTTCAGTGACCATAAGGTCGGCGGATTGATCCACGCCCCCCCAAGTCACGTGTCGTTGTGTCCTTGGGCAAGGCATTCACACACATTGCTTCCAGTGCTACTCACACTGGTGTATGGAAGGCGCGAATGTTTGCGTCAGGCTGCCCCAGGGCAGCTGTGCCTACTTGAGCAGCTTACCGCCACCACAGTGTGTACGTGTGAGTGCATGAATAATGTGCCCATTCCTTTGGAAAGGGTCTTTGAGTGTCTAGAAAGGCGCTATATAAATCCGATGCATTATTATTACTTTCCCAACTTTATTACTAGTTCCCAAACTCTATGCACTTGATTTTGTAGTATTTCTCTTGGCTGCCGTGGTTTCAGTATGTGTATTTTCCGTTTTTTTTGTCCATTCAGATTTCAGCCTGTATGTGCTGCCATGTCAATTTAATCTGTAAGAATCAGTTGCGCTGACCTTGTAATTTAAAATATATTCACAAGATGCATTTGTTTTCTTAACCCAAGGATGTTATCGTGTCGATCTCATTTTACATCTCTTCAATGATTGTCTATTATTGTTAAATAAAAAAGTAACATGTACTGTTACTTCAAATAAGGTAAATATTTGTCCAGTCAATTTTCTTTTCTTTGACACTCAGAGCAGAATTCAGCCCTAAAATATAGGAATTTATACCTTCCACTTGGCTTTTGCGAAGTTCTTTTCTATTTGTGCACAAACACCATCTTTGATGTTCTTATCCGAAGCAGCATTTCCAGAAATCCTGTGGAAAGACAACACAGCTTAAGCGAGGTACACACGATAACTGTTCAATATATACTCCTTCAGAGCATAGTGATTGTAGTAAGTGTGTGTGTTTTTGGTGCGGTGTGGGATTCCACCACCTGGCTAAAAGAAATAGGCCTACATATTTTAATCTTTAATGTTTTTTCTCCCTAGCGGGTTAACCAGATCAACCTCATATTTGCTTAGAAAAGTGTTCAGGCCTTCATGATGTTGAAACACAAAGTTTGTGATTTTTCGAAAAAAACGCTGATTTTTAGAGACTACACATAGACGATAACTCATGAAACTTCGCACACACATTAGGTCTGGCAAAACAATCATTATTTTTTTTATAGTTTACGATATTGTGAGATTTTTCAAAAATGGTGCAATAACACTCCCTACAAATTTTCAACAAAGCAGCACCGGTTGTATGTTTCACCAAGATCCACAAAAAGTTGGAGACATATGAAACAGCCCAAGACCTACAAAAAAGTATTTTGTCTAATAGGAAGTCCGCCATTTTGGGTTAAGTGTTAAATTATGCCCAATTTTTGTCCTTTTAAAGAGGTCATATTATAAATTCATTTACATGAATCATGTAATTACTTTTCTCAGCCTAATTACTTGATTTGCAAATATTGGCCTTTTTCTTCTACGGAAGCCTAACGGTGTGACAATAATGTAATTGTAGGTATCATTAACATGGCAACATAGCATATTCCTTTCTCACTCTGGAAATCTATGTGGATTAACAGCCTTTTTTTTTATTTAGAAAACAGTATTTCATACCAGTCATGGGCAATAGCCTCTTGTGCAGTCAATCGCTGTTCTTGGTCCACCTCCATCAAAGACGCCACTAAGGTTTTGGCTGAAAAGACGACCAACAGTGAACTATTGATAGCTTTACGACAAACCGACTGGAATCGCTTACCAGAATCGGAAATGTCGTCCCAGTATGGCGAGTCAAATTCGTAGTCCCCCGACAAAATCTTGAGGAAGAGGTTCTTGTCCCGACTGTCAGGGTCATCTTCATCGGTGTCATCGTAAAAAGGAGGATTCCCTGACAAGCTTTTGAGTCAGCAAAAATAACACAGTTTAGGTTTATTGTTATTCTTAACCGAACATGGGGGATAAATTAACAAACAATAATCACTTTCTGTTTCAGCGCTGGTGTTGAGTACTGACAAATTCCATACCTCGCTTTTAGAGTTATTGTTTTGACTTGCCAAGTGTTCGATTGTTATGCCACAAATGCATAGTCGACAACAGGAGTATACACACCTGACTAAATTCCTAAGGATCAATTAATTTTTCCAATCCCTGATCAGCGGTACTTACAGTATGTACATGATGACCCCTATCGCCCAGCAATCCACAGGTCTTCCATATCTCTGCCTTCCAACAACCTCAGGAGCTGAAAGTCAGAAAGAAGCTCTCATAGCTTTCCATAGTTTTGGGATGATGTTCCGCATGTCAAACTTGACCCACCAAGATACTCCGGAGTCCCGCACGGATCCTTAATAAATCTGTTTTCCAGTTTTGCCAGTTGGAAGTCACTGATAACAATTTTGGAATGCTTCAAGCGATTGAAGTACACTAGATTCTCCAGCTGTGTGAGGAGAGCAAGCATTTGTTAATAGACTGAGCTGGAATTGATGTCACAAAGTGTTCCTTGCTCATCACTCGGTGTCAGCAGAGCCTCGTACCTTTAGGTTTCTGTGGACGATATTCAGAGAGTGCAGATATGCTACGGCCTCTAGCACCTGCCTCATCACATTGCTGGTGTCCCTCTCTGAGTAGTAGCCCTGATCTAAGATCCAGTCAAATACCTCCCTGCCTGTTGCGCTACAGAATAGAAATTTACTGGTGAGGAGGCTCACTGCGGCATTTTCGCAAGGTGAACATACTTACAGTTCCAGGAAGATAAAGTACTCTTTCTTTGTTTCAAAAGCATCAACCAGCTGGAGGATATTGTGATGTTTTATCCTGTGAAAGGGGAAAGAGGAATAAAAGAAGGGATCGGCACAAAAATGTGACTAACAAAATGAATTTTGTACAGGGGCAATATCAATGGATGTTCTTATTAAAATTGTATCAAGGCTCGTTAGCACCTCCGCCTCACAGTTCTAACATTTCGGGTTCAAATCTTGCCTCCGGCCTTCCTATGTGAACTTTTCATGTTTTCCATTTATTACGGCTTCCTCCCACATTCCAATAACATATTAGGTTAGTTGAATCTGTCTATCTATTAGATTAATTGAATAATCTAGTCCCTAATTGATGAATTGTGACCATACCGATATACAACAAACATTATCCAACATGTATTATGATAAATATGTTGTACAGATTATTTTGCCCACTTGGGGGCAGAAGAAGCTTTACCAGGACAATTATTGTTTAATACATGATTGTTACTTTATGAGATTACAGTAATTGCTTCACAATCCCACTGTCACATAGTGACACAGATGAAAAGTGTTAACAAAAGACACTACTCAATGGAGAGAGGCGCTAGTGGGTAATGATCTAAAGTATTGTATAAACTCTCATTATTCTGCCATGTCATCTGTTTCTACAGTATTTGTAAAAAAAAAAAAAAAAAATAAAAAAAAAAATCTCAAAATGTCTCCACAAGCCTTATAGCTGAGCTCCACTTACATCTTTAGGATCATTATTTCATTCTTGGCCGCTTTCCTCACGTTCCTGCCATCTTTTTTGTTGAACTTTTTGCAGGTGTACATTTTCAGCGTGTTCCTGTCCTTCGCTCGAAACATCTCGCAAAACTCCTCTCTGCAAAAGAAAAAGGGCTTCATATTTTTGGGGTAACATTCTCTCTTAATTCCGTGAGCAGCCTGACTTACGACTTAACGACTTGTCCCAGGTCATATTTGTCGGTGACTTCAGCGGGATTGTTGTAATCCTTCTTCTCCCCCAGCGTCAGGCAACCAAATGGCATGGCAGGTCCTGCCCTAGCCAGGGAATCTTTTGCTGAACAAAAAAACAAGGACAAAGAAAATTAAAGCTGAAAGCAGCGATGACATCTGTTTCATGGTGCATCCTCAAAAGGATCATCAATTCACCAACAACTTAGATAGCTTAAGCAAAAAAAAAAGAAGAGGCATTGTCCATCTGACTAGGATACATTTTCCGATTATTGGGGTCATTTTGGTGAATTCCCTGGTAATAGTTGGTCACAGTACGAGCCCTGGAATTCACCCAAAATAAATACTAAAGTGACCGACTTCTTGTTCAATTCGGCCATGGGTCCTTGAGACTTTTTGCGCGTCACCAAACTTTGTGCCGATCGGTGAAACTGCTATAGGGAGTGATTTCTTCCAAAACTATTCAAAGACTGTTCGAGGATGTTCCGGACCCCTCAAATACATAATTTGCCACCAGAATACACTCGCACATTTGCAAAAACTGGTGTGAGCAGCTTTTTTATTATTTTTATTTTTGTATTCATTTATTTTGAGCTGCAGCTCAATTTCAGGGTGTTGGCAATCTTCTTATAGCCTAGGCCATCTTTAGCAACAGCAACAGTTTTTTTTTTCAGATCTTCAGAGAGTTCCTTACCATGAGGTTGAACTTTCAGTGACCAGAATGAGAGAGATGAGCTGTAATACCACATTTAACAGACCTGCTCCCTATTCACACCTGAGACCGTGTAACCCTAATGGGTCACATGACATTGGGGAGGAGAAATTTCACTTAGGGGTGTACTCACTTTTGTTGCCAGCAGCTTAGTTATTGCATTTTGAGTTATTTTGAGGGAACTGTCAGTTTACACTTTTATACAAGCTGTACACTGACTACTTTATACTTTATACTGTAGTTTCTTCAGTGTTGTCTCATGAAAAAATATAATTAAATATCTGCAGAAATGTGAGGGGTGTACTCACTTTTGTGAGTTACGGTACATTTTCAGCTGGATATACACAGTTGCAACAATTAGTTTTCGGTCAAGTTGAGATCCCACAAACAGGCAATTTATTCATCATCATCATCATCATCCTAAACCTATGCCATTCCAAAAGGTCTCTTAATACTATTGTTTAATAAAAACAATACCATTAAAATAATACAAAAGCCAGGCTGGGATAATTTCTTTTATTTTGTACTACAGCAGTATCATTATTCTTCTCACTGTTTTTTACTGCAAGAATTTTCTTCACTTGACCCTCATTTCTTTTTTTCACTTGAGACCTTTTTTCTTCACGCATACACATGTATGTTTACAATTGCTGCTATATATGCACTTAGCATACAGCGTAATGTGGTTGAATGGTAGCTCATTACGTTCAACAAAGCATTTTAAACTAAAGATGACCACACTCAAGGCCAGTGGTGGTCACAGTACCTACAGTATTGGTCACATTTTCTGGCTATACTATGCATTCATATGACAAAAAAATGATAGTGCTCACTACTCAGTTTTGAGTGATATTGTCAGAGACACATTGGTTCAATTATGCATGTGTACCTAATATTGCAGCCGTCGAGTGTACGGCGTTAAGAACTAATTGCTGGTCCATGTTTTACTCCACGCTCCGAAAACAATCCAGGCTACCATGCCAATCTAAATATTGTATGCTTTTATGGTAAACAGGCACTTTCTTGGCAAGCACAAGATAGTAAAAACAGCAGCCAGCAGAGAAGAGTGGGAGTCAAAAGAGAAATCCGACTGAGCTCGCTGCTGTCTGGAGCCTCAGTCGAGACCCCAACAAAAAGCAAACGATTGCTCATGGCTGTAAAAGTGCCGTCATATATTATGTTTCTTCTGAAAATACATTTTGGGGAATGAGAATGCGAGGAGGATTGGTAAAGCAGCTTGCTTTAATACTCTTTATTGCTTACAAGCAGGTTCAGAGTCATTGGAGGATCCGCAAGGGGGCTCATTACTGAGACTGATATCTCTGCAGATATGCTTTATTCTGTATTGTGGAGCAGATGCAACCTTTATTAGCCTCAGTAAGTTTGAATTTATAATCAGAGTTTGGTATATACGGCTATGAATTACAACCATAATATCAAGCAAATTGTTAAACGAAAACCTATAAATTGAGTTTTGATTGACTCAATTATTGTATTCTCGAGTGATAGTGGTTGTGGTTGTGTGATCGTGGTTTGTAATGTACCATTTTTCCTCAAATCATTCTCACAGGCTGTTATTTATTCCACTGCAGATTACCAGGCCTCTATTTAAAGAAGCACTAAGCAACTTTTCAATTAATCCTTAATAAAATATTTTCATAACTCTTCTGATTAAACATTGATTTTAAAATAGTTGAATGGTTCCTTTACCATGGCCTGAGGTGTCTGTATCATTTTTACTGGCACTAAGCGACTTTGAGGAGGGTGGTAGGAACACTGCCACACAAAAAAACTACCAATGTTCTGACTGTTTTATGGCATACGTCACTAACCCCTTTTCACATTTGTTACAAAGACGGATGATTACCGGTACTCCTTTTATGGCAGAAGCTGCAGAACAACTGAAAAGTTTTGTCTGAGGAGACAAAAAAAGAAGAAAAAAAAACGGGAAGCTACCCTGATAAAAAGACAGTCAAGGATCAAGGATGGCCCGGCTTTCACTCGCTGGTGTAAGCTGAAAAAAGCTACGCTATGCGCTTGTCCTCATGGGAAATGTGGTCTTCCTTTAGGCATAACATTACCGCTGTTGTCCATATGGCACTGCCATAATCAACGTAAACTGAAAGTTCCTTAGTGTTGCTTTCAAGGAGGTAGAATGACAATGGGGCCCAATTTGAGCGTCCTCACTCCTTGCAATTGAAGTCAACAAAGGCCCGATTGTCAGATCTCTTTGAAGAGAGAATATTTTGCGGTGAAGTTTGGAAACCACGGCAAGTTACTAAAGTCTCCGTTTCTTTCTTTCTTTCTTTCTTTCTTTCTTTCTTTCTTTCTCTCTCTTTCTTTCATTCTTTCTTTCTTTCTTTCTTTCTTTTTTTAATGGACATGCAGCCCATTGGGTGGGAAGAAGACAGAAAGTAAAAGACAATATTAGTGTTATTAAATAGTCTCACAAAGTAACAAGACAGCAGGATGGTGTTGACTTCTGTTTCACCCTTAGCTCCAGTTTAGCAGTAATCTATGGTTGCCAATGCCTCAAAGGTTATTCCTGTTTATGCAGTACCAATCTTTCACAGCGCACATCGTCGCTGAGAATAAAGTGCAGCTTTTTAGAAGAAAAAAAAAGAGAATAAAGTGCAGCTGAGCATCAGCCCAGAGTAGCTGAAGGGGGTAAAGCCTCCTCGACTTTCAAGTACAGCCGAGACAGGTTGACGAACTTGATGGGGCTGTTTGTGTTCCAGATGTACTGCATATGCCCAAGTAAAGAAAAGCCTTCCTTGGGGTGGGTATGAGTAGACAATAGCTACTCAAAACACTTATCTCCACATTTGCCCAAAAATAATGCGAGTCGTCTTTGTCCTCAAGGGGAGGACTTTGTGTTCACTTAGAGTCTGAAGGATTATCTGAGTCACATGCTTTCTTCTTATAATATAACACCCAGTGCCACCGTTAATGTTTTGTGTCTGCCTACCTCCTAAATCCATCCATCTGTGCTGTTATAAATTCCATTTATTTTAATAATATGTGCCTTGTTTCTTAGCAGTGAATCAGTCATCCATCCATCAATTTTTTATGCCGATTATCTGGTTATGCCAATTGTTCTAACTCAACTGACTTCGGGCACACTACATCCTGGACTGGTCGCCATAATAGAGACTGACAACCATTCCCACTTGCATTCATATGTCGCTTAGTCTGAGTGGGAACTGAACCCACACTTTCTAATAAGTCAGAGAATTAAGTCAGGAAAGCGTACCACTACACTATCAGTGAACAGCAAAAATGACTGAGGCAATAATTCCACATTCATGAGACAATAGATTATAATTAGAGCAACATGATAGCCTAGAGGTAAACAAGTCTACTTCACAGTTCTTAGGTTTGAGGTTCAATTCTCATCCTCGATCTTCCTTGCCCTGAAGGCATCTAACTGTAATTGGATGATCAAGTTGGGGGTGGGGCCTGTGCAATTGAAGCTGACAGGGAGAGTGAGTGAGTGGGTCTGTTTGGAGGCACAGAGCTCATTGATTGACTGGAAAAAAAAAATCAATTACCTCATCGATTAGGCAAAGTTAACTCGACTGTCATCACCTTAGTGTCAAATTAGGGCTGTACAATTAACTAATTTGCTCCCAAAAATGTATGAATACGTTCTATTTAAAATATTACCATAGTCCACAAAATGTATTTTTACATTTTTTATGTTTTATTTTTATTTATTTTTATGCTAGAGCATACAGAAGGCTTTGATGCAGCCTCTGAACTGAAGAGAAAGCTTAAAGTAATGGTAGTTATTACAAAAACGGCCAGCAGGTGGCAGTAGAGTATACGAGAGCAACCAGGGCCATGTTACAAAAGGTTGTGATTTGTGACTAATGATGAAACTTAGCTATATTCTAATGCTAATTGCTGCAAAACGGAAACAGATAGAAAAACACTTTTTTTTCCTGATGAAAGAAGAGACTAATCTTTCTTTTGGTACGTTCCATGTTTTATTGTTTATAGTAATAGAACACAATATTCTGTGGGCCTTGCAAAATCAGTCAAAATCCAGTAAAACAGACGGGAGCGAATGGGATTGCTTCAGTGAAAATGGCTGGGAGTGAATGAGTTATTTGAAATTCAATTTCAATTATTACACTTCACAATTACAAAATCAGCATAATTGTAAAAAAAAAAAAAAAAGGATTATTAATACTAACTTTTGAGTTGTTGAAATGTATATATTTGCAAATTTTTAAAATTTTTAAATAACTCATTTAATACATTTTGTTTCATCCAAAAGGAACTTACATAATTATAGTGTTTTAAATAATTGTATTTGTCTTAATATATATATATATATTTTTTACGCTTAAACATTTTCTTGTTTTGTACCAAAAAATAAATGATCGACCTAATCGTGAGTTCAATTATTACTAAAATAATTGTGATTAATATTTTCTTCATAATCGAGCAGCCCTAAGTCAAATAAAAAAACAAAATCTGAATTAAAACCCCTTGCCAAAAGCCACGTGAAATGGGTTCCAGCTCACCAGCGACCCTTAATGACAAGCGCTAGGAAAATCTCTTGAATTCAACATAATGTGCATGCCCAACTGTATCGTGATTGATCATCAGTTCCTGCGCTACGAGGCTACCACCAAACGCTTTCACCCAGCTCGCAGATAAAGGCAGTTCTCCTTGAAAAAGACGACGGCAAAGACCATGTAATGCTGACTCAAGACGTCTTTTATCTGTGCCTTTTGGGGACGATCTGAATAAAGAGCTCTTCATTAATGCTTCGGAATTCACTCGCAGCAATTGTGGAAACCCTTCAGGGGGGAATGACAAAGTCGTTTCCCCAGAAGCAACTAAAAGTTAGCTTGCTATTATTGTCCAACAAGTAAGTGTCATGTTAAATTAGATAATTGTCAAGGGTATATTAAATCGACTTTTTAATGGATTGTATGCCTGCCCACACCTGAAGTGTTAAACAACCAAGTAAATCGTTATAGTAGTAATAGTTCCAAAATCCAGAGCCATTTTGAATTGTAATGTAAGAGTGCAGCTAATTTACTTATTACTATCCCTTATACTATTGAAGATCTGACATTTTCAAACGACCAGACTACATGAAAACATTCATGCCAAAACCAAATGCTAAGCAGAGCTACACACCTTTGGAAGAACAGAATAACTTGAGCCAACAGCGCTAACTTCATACAGGGGGTCCTTGTTCGGTTTACGACGGTTCCGACATCTGCGGTTTTGAGGCTACGAATACCGTGCAATTAACTTTTTTGTGCGGCGACGTAAGAATTCATCATCTCCAAACGCCCGCTTACTGCCATTCTTGGTGTTTTTCTTTGGATTGTTTCATATTTATAGACTAGATGTGTTTTTCATTCAAATATTGAAGTTATGACTACAAAGGCTAATCCGGAAATTTGGCGATGCAGCCCACACTTTTGCTGTCTTTGTTTTTTTGTTAGTTTTTTGTTTTTAGACTCAGGACTCAACTCAATGTAGCTCTGTCATTGTAATAAAAACTCTGTTCGGCATTGGCCCACCAGTAATAAGAGTAGGTTTAGCAATGACTCATTTGCATGAGACACAACAGACTAATTTCAGTGAGGCTACAAAAAAAAAGTGAAAAGTGTACTATAATCCTTGGGGTATTTGTGAAAAAAGAATGCCACAAAGATGATTTTAAAACACTTTGAAATTGTGGAAAATAATGCATAATTTTCCACCTTGAACTGAAGGGAACTTATTATTATAACATTTAGAGTAATCATACACAAGACACTTTGTTTTGAGTTAAGAGTTGTAGCTTTTCACCCCTAATACATTTCCCATTGATGTTGTATTGTATGCTCATGTCATGTTTGTTGGCGTTGTTGTTTGTTGCATGGCGGGCATGCCAGAGCAGCGGGTTTTCGCCAAAGTGGCACCTCTTCAAAGGCTTGACGATACAGGACAGATGGTCTTGTTTTTGAGCCAGGCTGCGAAGAATGTGCTTCATTTAGCCTTCATTTATGATACGGACGTCAATTGTGACAACTAACATACCCTCTGTGACCGTATGATCAATGAAAGGAGGTGTCGGTTTAGCAACGAAGACACACATGAGGATGCGAATCGGCCCCTTTGACGACCATTCATGTCTTCTTCTGTCATCTGACCAGCTTCTCTCTGATGTTGTTTAGTTGCCATGGTAACCGAGTGCTACAGTATGCGGCTGCGCTGCTGTCAATACAGCATCGTGCTTATCATTGCTGCTTGATGGGACTGAAAACTGCGGCTCTCCGACGTGCGCTTTTACGTAACGGCAAAACAATGAGGAGGCCTGGCGACTTTACAGCCAATGACTGGTGTTGAATGTCCATGATGAATTTTGCGAGATTAGGCCAATTGAGGAAATCTGTTTTGCCCGTGTGGCGATGCCACTTACAGAAGCAGTGATGTAAATACGAATGAGCCACATTTGGTCACCCATTCATTCATTTTTAATTGCATTTAACCAGGTTGGTTGGTTGGGTTATGGATGGGCTGCAGTCAATCGCAGCTAACTTTTGATGAGAGAAGTGGAGTTCACCCCGGACTGGTTGCCAATCAATCACAGGGAAAATCCATTCAGTCATTGTTTTATATTTTATATATATTGTTTTATCTAACTGGAGCCTCCCAACTGATATTGGTGACTTGTTGACATCAATCACAGGAGAGGTAGCATTTATCCTCGGCGTCGAGGGTGACCTGGAGCTGATCTAAGCAGACTTTTGGCGAGAGAAGTGGGTTACGCCCTGGATTGGTTGCCAGTCAATCGCACTACACTTATAGACAAACAACCATTGACACTTAAAATGCCCACCTACAGACAATTGTGATTCGTGAATGAACCTAACATGTTTTTTTTTATGGGGGAGGAAGCTGGATTACTCAGAGAAAACCCACACAAGCACAGGAAGAACATGAAAACTTGGGATTCGAACCCAGAACATCAGAACAGTGAAGCAGATGTGCTAACCACTAATCGTGCTGATCATGAATGACGCACCTGTTTATTTAATAAATGCATGAATTATTTTTGTATTGCTCTCTCTCTCTCTCTCTCTCTCTCTCTCTCTCTCTCTCTCTCTCTCTCTCTCTCTCTCTCTCTCCTCTCCCTCTCTCCTCATCCCTCATTGTGCAGCCTAGCGGGGTGCAAGATGACTTTTCGGGTGCGAAAGGATGACTAGTCATGACAATCTCGGGGAGTGCGAGGCTGCGAACACGTTAAGCCGAGAAGCAGCTTGCCTCCGCGTGGAGTTTGGGCAAAGTCTCGGGCTAAAAAAAATGAAGCCAGATGGGCAAAGTAAGGAAGCCCAACTTGTACTTTTACACATAAATGACACTGATCTCAGTAATACACAAGCAGATGGTCTTCAAATGTCCACGTTTTTGTACAAAAGATGCTCATGCACTTACCTCAAAAGAAGTGAATCGGTTATGTAAGAAGTATCCAACCCTCTCTCGTTTTCTTTATTTCCCGGCACGACTTTTGAGTCCACTTTTGACCACTCGACCGCTCAGATTTAGCAGACTCCTCGCAACATTTCCAACAGGTCAGTTTGCTCTCGGGAGCGCGCACGTGTAGCAGCGAGCTCAGCTGTGAGGCGGAGAATGAGGAAGCAGGAGGGGGTGGTGCGCGCGCGCGCAGGACGCACGACTGCTGCGTGCGTCAGAGGCGCTGCGTTCGTCCTCGCATCATCGTCATGAATGAAAACAAGTTCGAGAGGGTCCTCGGTTTACGACGGAGTCTAGTTTTAGATGAGAACACAGTGCGTTAGTGGTTATCATGTCTGTCTCTCAAGCAAGAGATTTGGGGTTCGAATCTCCTGTGTGGAGTTGAAACTCCGACATCCTCCCCCATTCTGAAACCGTTTCCCCCGTGCTTACGTTGGGTTTCTCAGCTTCGGCTTCTTCCCACATTCCGAAACATGCATGTTCGGTTCATGGAAGACACTAAATTATTCATAGGTGTGAATGTGACTGGTTGCTTGTCTGTATCTACCCTGCAATTGAGTGGCCATAAGTGATAAACACCGCATTCAGTGTGAACATTTTAATTGCCGGGATAAATGAACTCAAATTGAGTTAACATGGTGGTATACTATAGTGATCAGCACCTGTGCCTCACAGTCGAGATGTTCTGGGTTTGAATCCCGACTGAAGGCCCTCCTGTTTGGATTTTTAACGTTGGCTTCGTATCATATTCGGACATTTAGGCTATTTATCTAATTTACCGTTGTCAATATTCGTTCATCAAATTTGGCACATATCCCTCACACTTCAGCGGAAGGTTTTAATCTTGATCTGCATGTTCTCATTGATCTGCCCATACTTTTGTGGCAAATTGTGGGTTCTCTCTCTCTCTCTCCCACATCCCAAAAATATCCACTGAAAAAAAAGTCCTTTAAATTTACTTAAAAGGGACACATGTTTTGTGAAGCCGAGCTGTGATTTGTCATTACCCGAGCCCTGAGCAACTTGTCATTTTCAGTCGGCAGCAAGTGGCAAAATGGTAGCTCCCTGGGATGTATAAAACCGTAAATAAATAAATAAACTAGGTGTGAATGTGAGTGTTAATGATTGTTTGTTGATATCTGTATTTAATTATCTGGCGACCAATCCTTGGTGTACCTGCTCAGTCGTGACCCTAATGAAGATAAGTGCCATAGAAAATGGATGGACGATAAATATCTGCAGGGATTTTTAGGTGGTGGGCAGACACTTAAGCTCTGGTTTATGTAACACAAGTGTACCTGTATCTGTCCTACAGTGAGTAATGCTGCTAAGAGGGCTGTATGCATTACAGGTAAAACAGCACGGGGAGAGTAGTGGAGCATCTTTAACCTGCTCCCTACCCATCTGCAAATCCACCTACTCTCCATTTTCTAGCTGCTAGTGCATTCGTGGCTCTCTAGGACCTTGCTTGCTATATTCATCTGTATAAGAAGTGCTAGATGGAATCCCACATGTCAGCCTTAATTTTATAGAAGGTTGAGTTTATAATCCCCCATATCGCAGGTAGGAGTCAATCACTGTGCGAGCTGTCAAATGTATCTTCTTTAAGAGTATTTTAGGAAGGAAGTGCACCAGGAATTGAAAATAAAGAGTTTTCTGCAAAAAATAAAAATAAAGTCTCGAGTAGTGTATTGTTTGTGATTAAAAAAAAAAGATTCAGGGAGCTCCATTTTAAGACCAGCATTTTAAACAAAAACAAAAAAAACATGAGCAACTTGCTGCACTTTCCAGTCTTATGGAAGAGCTCATTATGATGGATTTTTTTTTGGATTGTGCAAAACAAGTTCTAGCAATTGACTACTTCCTCTCATTTGGTGATTACCTTCCAGTAACTGTACTTCGACGCGCAGGACCCGGCCACTAATGCGTGATTTATATCACCATAGCAACAGCAAGGGACTTGGATATTGTTTGACACTAATTTTGCACTCACATAACGGCCTGTTCAGTAATTAAAAAATAAGAATTCAGTCCATCCGTATGAGTTGATAATGGTAGTGTGTTCCTAGTAAATTGTCAAGCATTGTATGAGATGATCATGAACTTGCATGTCATTACGGAACTCAGAAGTCAATTTTCTCTTTCTCTACATTTCTATACTCACACATGTAAAAGATGAGTCAATGTATAGTTAAATTTAGTTGTCATGGCAACCGAAAGTATGCAAGCAGCTCTGTGATGGAAACCACTGAAGAGCTCAATGTTTTATTCTCACAAGCATCAGCGAAAGACCTTGACAGCTTTTTTTTTTTTTTTTTTTTACAGCAGTGGATTTTTCTTTTTTACTTTTATTTATTTATTTTGGGGGAAATATGAAACCAGTCTTAAAGGAAACTGCAGCCTGAATGATGGAGCGGATATGGCAAAGTTTTTTTCAATGGAGGAATCCATGAAGCAGCCAGTTACAAATGCATCATTCCAGTTAAGAAATTTCAATAAAAAAGACTGTTTATGTTTGGTTTTCAGAAGCACAACAAAAGAGAGTTATTGTACTGCATCATTCTTAGAGTTAGTTACCTTATTTAGCAACAAAAAGTACTGTAGTAAATTATTAGAATCAGCTCAGAGGAACACTGCAGTTGTACAGTACACCACTGCAATTCATACTGCATGCACACACACAAAAAAAAGGTGCAAGCTTTCACAATCTGGAAACGATCATCAATCTTTGACACCGAGCTCCGCTCACATTAGATTGCGTCTGCAGAAATCCTTTGCAAATTAGCGTTGCCCAGCTGTCTACCCACCCGAGTTCAATTGGGGCTCAATTAGGTGAATTCCCTCGTAGGAGTGTGTCAAAGTACAAGCCCTGGAATTCACCCCAGATGGCTCTTCCAAACAAATATGATCGACTTCCTGTTAAGTTTTGTTGTATTGCTCCTTGAGACTTTGACGTGTGTCCTGTTATAATGGACATGTCCACCTAATTTTGTGTCGATCAGAGAAACTGGCGACGGGTTAATTTTCTTTCTAACTTTCTAGTGGGCATTTATGAGTGGTGTCATGTTCAGGACACTCTGTACACACGTAGCAGGGTATTTTTAAAAACGGATGTTTCCCTCCTCTGGGTGTAGAAAAAAATTGTGTCCACACCACACCACGTTTGTAGAAAAGAAAACATCCACAGCTAACCGCATTAATGCGTTTAAGTACGTTCTTAACAACTCCAGACCTTAACGTGGCAACAGTTCCCCAAATCGTATCCAATCAGAGTACGCCTTCAGCTGGCGACGTCACTTCCACAAATTGGGCCGACAATGAGATGCATGCCAAGCCTCTAGGCGGCAGTAGTTAGCCAAATACGGTTCATCTCTTGATGTCACTTCACCATACGTCACACAAGCACGGACTGTCAGCATGCTGCAGCGCACCAAGACTTTTTATTTTTTATTAATTAATCAGTCAATGAGTACATCATAAACTGAGCATAGAGGAAAACAAAGAGGATAAATACAACATCTTAAAAAGCTTCACTTGACTTTTTTCAACAACTTTTTCCCCCCCACTCTCACCACACACACATATACAAACATGGTCTCCCCTGTGGGGAAGTGAATCCACGGCACTTTAAATTATTTTTAATTTTATTTTGTTTGTTTTTTTACAATTTGAGGTATGTGATAGAGTGACGTGTGTAGAGGACGACGTAAAACTTTGTTTACTGACGGACACATGGGACCGCGGAGCCGGAGAAATGCAAACCTTTGTTTGTAATGAAAAAAATCCCCGCGGACGTGTGGATGACAGGGCAAGCCGCAGAAAAATATCTCCCATTTGCAAAAAACCCGGCTACGCGTATACATGGCCTAACCAGGATACACATGTTTGTTTGTTTTTAATTGTTGAGTTTTGGGGCAGTGGGTTCCCCAAAAAGATTCATCATAACAAAAATAAGCTAAACTTTGAATACATGCACGGTGGACCAAAGGTTAGCATATTTGCCTCACGCTTCTGAAGTTCTGGGTTAGTACTGCTGCTTCTTCACACATTCCAAAAACGTGTAGATTGTATACATACAGGCATATATTCTTTATTCTCTCAGTAAAATAGCTAATATTACAGCATTTTACGGGGTCACTTAGAATAGCAGTAGAATAACTACTTTAGTTTGTGTCCACATGACTGCATTATACTGCCCCCTGGTGGCCAAGGTGGGCATACCAGGAGCAGCATAATGAATTGCAGCATTAAATAATGATGTACAAACTGTTATCGGTAATTCTTCACATATCATTTCGTCGACTGTGGCTCAGTTGGTAGAGTGGGTCATCATCCAGTGACTGAAGGGTCTGCGGTTCGAATCCTAGCTCTGAGTGTCTGCTGTTAAAGTGTCCTTGTGCAAGACACTGAACCCTAATTTGCTCCCAGTGGACCTGGCACTGTGGTATGAATGTGTGTTTGTAAGAAATTGATTTTTGATTATGTTTTTTTGCCAGATTGTGACATCACAAGCAGTGTGTCTTCCGCATGCACATCACGTGCGGATGAGTTGATGAGGCTTGGTGAAGAAGTGCTGCCTTCGAGAGTGAAAATACAATCCAGGTTTTTACTGTCTTCATAGGGGCTCTATTTTGTTAAACTTCTGGTCTCATTGCAACCCCTTTCCTGCGACCCCGGTTGTCATGGCAACCAAAGCCATACTTGGCCTTGGCTCTACTATCCTTGGCTTTACTGTCTTTGTGGAATATTGCTTGCACTTTTCTGTTGACTCTCACATTTTCTCTGAGCTCAATAGGTAATGCTGATCCTGGTTGTCATGGCAATGAAAGCTGTATGCAACTTTGACCTCCCAGTAGAGGGGACAGGGTTGAGCAGAGCTCATTTGCATGACACCTAACCGTCTCAGCAAAGCTCATAAATGAGGAAATAAAGTGTGCAATCATTTCACATTTTTCAAATATTTTTCACAACATATTAAGAATCAGTTTTAAATTGTGGAAGAAGAAAAAATAGAACTCACAGAATCATTCCTGCACCAGTAACTTCTTTGAATACAGTTCTGGAAGTTACTTCCATTTGGAACGTTGTGCCTCTTCACAGTGTCACAGATGATACCCTCACACTTTGGAGTAGAACATTTGGTGCTTTTTGAGGTTACCATAGCTACCACAACATCGCAAGACCGGATGTCCATAGTGTTGATCAGCATGCATCTATGATTTCTGTCGTCAAAGCAACCACTCCGTTTCATCGTGTGCATAACCGGTCATGAGCCATGCACTTGTGCAACTCCAGAGCTGAACTTTGAAACGCAAATCTCGCAAATCACTGGTAAAAATCTGCACTTTAATTTGATTTTTCGTTCATGCTCTCTCGACTGAGCCCCAGTTTTCATATCCTCTTGATTACTTAATCTCTACCCATAAATGAAATTTATCTCTGCCTTCTTCTCAGCTAATACGGAGTTTATAAGGCCTGTCTGTCTCGGGCGCTGCCGGTTAACTGCTTTATTAAACAACGAAACCAGCTTTCAAATGGTTGCTGTTATTGCCTGGGATTGAATGTTAAACTTTGTAAAGCTTCATTCATGCATAATTATTCTTCATACATATGAACATTGACCTATTGGAATGGTTTCTTATTGTATTTTTTTTTCAAATTGTGTTTGTTGTTACTAGGTTTTTATAAGGGGGGGGGGGGGGGCTTTAATGCAGTCACCAACATGGTACGCAAATTAGTAGCCCGTTGGATCTGTCCTAAAAATTTGGGGATTTTATATGTTGTAGTACAGTTGATATTAAACACTTAGAAAAAAGAAAAACAAATTAGAAATAAATTAGAAATGAATGAATAAAATTGTTATTTTTTTTCTTGACAGTTCCTTGCTTTTTTTCTCTCCCACTCACGTTGTCAGGGATCCGCCTCATTGTCAGTGGCACATTTTGCTTGATCAAGAAAGCCCCCTCTTGCCATGCTGATTTCAGCAAGGATCTATAAAATGGGTGTAAAGTGTGCTGTGATTCTTGATCTTTGGGGTACTTTGACGAAGGCATACCACAGACATTTTATTAAGAAAACTGACAAATTGCACAATACGTGTCCTTTAATGTTTTTTTTTAAACATTTATTTATTTCAGAAATGGGAATTTTGTTAAAGTATTTGAGTATTTAGGTGTTTCATTTTCATCTTGAATGTTATCCGATTGTCATTGCATTCCAATTACTCAGAGATCCGTATCTGTATATAACATCCAAAGCTTGAAGTTACTGAAACAAAAGCACTTTGTTATAATTTTTACTTTGAGCTAAATACATTCTGATTCATGAATGCGAATACGCTCTGGCATGGCCTCGCAATACATGAATGGATGTCATATTCTAGATGTGCAATGTGTTGACACAATCATCTTACACACACATATAAGTCGACATGGATGAATTATGGACCATGCATAAGGCAGTTTTGCTAATTTTTAACCATATTTTTCCGCCTTCCTACACACCTCTGGTATCAAATGATGGTTGCCATAGAAACAAGCGCACAAGCCACAACATGGCTTTTGGAGGACAAATACGAATCAACATAAGAGAAAGTCATTTCTATTTTCAGTCTTTTTTTTCTTTTCTTTTTTACATTATGATAACATAGTAGATTTGCATTAGCTGAGCCACGTATCAAACTGATCCAAATTCAAAGTTTATGTGATTTAACTTGTGACTTGGGTGTGTACATAAGAAGTTACAGGTCACAGAGGAAACCCTTAAACAGCAAATTGGATGAAAAATAGCTTTTCTCTCTCCCCCGCTCTCTGAAAGAAACACTCAATTGTATTATTCAGTCCATTCACCAAGAAACGAAACCCATCCTATGCTCAGCTGCCTCCAAAGATGGAAGCTGGAGTGTAAATAACTCAACTGAACGGTCTCCGCCACAGTGCAAGTGTGCTTTTTATGGCAGTAAGTAGTAAGCACACTTTAACCTAGACCCAATGAAGTTGTGTTCAGAATACTTCTAGATAAACCTGCCTTGATATACGCGTTAACCCAATGGGATCCTGTGAATCCAATTGAATGACTGCAGTGATTGAAAGACAGCAGGAGGAGTTAGAGTGAACGTTAAAGGAGATACGTATAATTCACATTTTGTTCACAATTGAAATGCGTTTGTCAAAATAACCCAAAGATCAAGAATGACAATACAATTTGCACATCATTTTTTGTTTTATTGACATCCGCCAAATTCCACATACTGATTGAGTCCATGGCGAGTATGGATTTTGTTACCATGATGACTACAATTGTACTTCGCTGAATATAGTTCACTTCCGTTAATCTGTGCATCCAACAAAAGTATGTGCAGCTCTGCTTACCTTTTGACTTTGAGGTAATTTTCTATCTGTTCTGGGCCAGACTACAAATGAACGGCACTCGGGCAAAAGTCCCTTTTTGCCTCGTCAGCACTTCTATCAGCTACCTCCATTTACAGATGCATGTAAATAATTGAAGCCACTTGTCACGCACATACTGTATAAGGTGTGTCAGAAAAGTTCTAAGAATGGTGTCAACAAATGTACATTTTCAAGTCCATTTCATGTCGCAATCACAGAGTCCGTTGCTTGGCCGAATATAGTGTTGCCAACACACTTAAGTATTTGCTATCATAAATAATTAAGGAAAGTCAGCCAGTCCCAACCATTACAGCAAATTAAGAAGGAAACCTCTGAACCTTGTTTTATGATTGTTCACCTTGGCCGTTCTTGAGCAGATCGGGGAGCCAAAATCCCTCTTCACACTCCCCACATCCCTCACTCAGGATAATCTTTTAGTGTTAAAAATGCTCAAATGAGGCCTGATAATTGGTAATTGTGCAGCCCACTTTATAGTTGTCAACCCTCATCATTTTCTTAGCAGAACAGGAATAAAAACATCATTTTAATACAACCTACACAACAGGATAATTGGCCTTGATAATCCAACAATTGGGCCTTTGCTGATTTTGATCAAAAGGGAGCGGAAATGCACAAATTTGGCCAGATTGTCATTAGTGAGTACCCTGATTTATGCATTTTCCCCAAGCCTACAATGTCCGCGGGCATATTGATAACAAGATGGATGACGATTAACAAGTACAGTTTTTGAGCAGCGTGCCCGCATGACGTCTTTCATTGCTCTGCACATTTGTCTTTCAGCGTACTCCCCATCTGTGAAGACATTCACTCAGAGATTGCGCGCGCGAGAGAGAGAGAGAGAGAGAGAGAGAGAGAGAGAGAGAGAGAGAGAGAGAGAGAGAGAGAGAGAGAGAGAGAGAGAGACGGGAACAAACATAACACTTCTCTCCATCTGTGACCTCCCAGCTCCTCCATCCACTCTGTGAATGCGAGTGCAACAATGGAGGAGTGTGACAGAGAGCGAGGAAGATTGCCTCGCTATTCAGGTATGTGCCGATGGTAGGCGAGCTCAAGGATAGCACATTGGATTCAGACGGGGGAGAAAAAGTGGCTGTGATTAAAGTTGTCTCTTTTCAAAAACAAAAACACAAGTCATTTCATTTGCGACGCCTACATATGTTCTCATCCATACATGTGCAGTATTAGTAAAGTCAAATGAAAGATTTGTTTTTAAATATTGTTTTGAAAATAATTGCTCAAAAAGACCGATCTCTTTAGTGCAAAATTGTGATGTTTTCCTGATCGCATGGACTATTTAGGAAATTGAACAGTGAATGATTAAAAGGGAATTCAAAACAACAAACACATTTTCTGTACAATAAAATGTTGTATACGCCCCCACTAGTCTAAACACGGCATTCTGATTTGTGGACTATGAGTTAAGCAGCGAAATCCACACTCTCAGGGGGTGGCCATTTTGTCACTTGCTGTCGACTGAAAATGACATCACAGTTGCTCAGGGCTCAAGTAACGACCAATCACGGCTCAGCTTCAGAAAACAGGTGAGCCATGATTGATTGTTGTGATGTCATTTTCAGTCGACCGCAAGTGGCAAAATGGCCGCCCCCTGAGATGGATCAAATCAGGTGGATTTTGCCTCTTAACTCATATTCTGCAAACACAATATTAATCAGAATGCTGTGTTAAGACTAGTGGGGGCTGCATAGAACATGTTATAGTACAGACATTTTTTGGGTTGAAACAATGTACGTAATTCTCCTTACACTTAAAAAATAAAATAAAAAAATTTAAAAATCTTTCCTTTTCTGCTTGTGAAAACCTGGCCAGCATTTGGATAAAAACGGGAATCTTGACAATGTTCAAAGTCAAGACCCAAAAGAAAATCAAGACAGCTTTTTTAAAAATCGTTTTTTTTTTTGTAACAAGTACCGCAATGCCGAATATCATGCACGAGGTGTAACTATAAAGACCAACATGATCGCGTCATTCCCAATGAGGTGGATTCTGAATAAATAACTGCACTGAAGTTTTTGTCAAGTCTGAACAGGGAAAAAAGTGAGCTTGTCTATTTTGTTACCAAACGCACAACCATTGCCGTATGGTATTCGCAGCAGAGCGCAGTGTGTAAGTGTGCAAGTGTAAAATATTTATAAATATGTATACTCAAAGACAACAAAATTAATATTTGAAGAGGCTTCAGGGGTCTGCCCTCAGCCTTTTCAGCTATTGCTCATTCTGGGTTGGCCCCTTGTGACTGTGTGTGTGTGTGTGTGTGTGTGTGTGTGTGTGTGTATGTGTGTGTGCGTGCGTGTGTGTACTTGTACTTGTACATACGATATTGTGAGGACCAAAATACGTCTTTAACCAACAGATTGAGGACATTTTTGTGAAGTGAGGACATTTTGGCCGGTCTTCACAACTCAAGACCTCTTTTTGAGCGTCAAGACTTGGTTTTAGAGTTTAGGTTTGAATTGGGTTATGGTAGGGGTAGGCAATCATTTTTGAGGGTTGGGGTTAGGTGAAGGGGCTAGGAAATGCATTATGTCTATGGATGTCCTCCTAATTATATAAGTACAAGTATGTGTGTGTGTGTGTGTGTGTGTGTCCGTGTGTGTGTGTGTGTGGGTGTGTGTGTGTGGTCTTGTTTTTGTTACATGGTGGGGCCAACAATTTGGGTCTGAACGAAACGGACGAACGAAACCAAGGAACTAAATACAACTGACGAGACAACGAGAGACACCTGGACAAGACACAAGTAGCTGGGAGAGATGATTGGACGACACAAGAGAACAGGATGACGAGTACAGGTGCAAACAACACCTTACAAGTAAGACAGGACACCAATCATAACAATTACTTTTCATTCAGTAAACAAAAGAAAAAAAGAAAAAGAAAAAAAAGTCGTGTTTGTTGAGGCATTAACATACTTAAGATTTATCAAATTTGGACAAAGGAATTTTAAGACACAATGCTCTGATTAATTTGTCATGGAAATATGTTTTAGAATTTAAAGGGACATGCCTTTTTCTTGGAGTTCAAAACTGTTTGCAGGCACCTTCAGACCCGCATTTTTTATGCTGGCAAAATGTTTTTTATTATAATTTTTTCTTCTGATTTTGACTCTTTTCGACATAAGAACAACATGGAAATGTTTTTGGGGGGTTATCTTATGTTTTTAGTTGTTTTGTTCATCAATAGCGGTAATCGAATTGTACAGGATAATTGTATTCACGGATCAAAGAAAGCTATTAGAACAGTCTTTGAATTTTACATGAATTGTAAAAGCTTCATAGAAAATGTAAGTAGAAGTGGAAACATTTGATTAATTGTGATTAATTATGGAAAATTGTGCGATTAATTAGTTAAAAAAAATTAATCGCTTGACATTGTCATATATTCACAAAAGCCCGATTCACTGGTAAGCAGAAGCATGCAGCGTTTCGCTGGGGTTTAATAAAGACACGAAATCCCCTGCAAACCCGTTTCATCACATGTTTAAATATTTTGAGCTGTTGACCTTTTCTTTTTACCTTTATTATCAGAACACATTTTATTAAATTGATTTGAAGTTGCAGCAACGGGATTTTAAATTTTTATGTATTCAGGATTCAAGGTGCCAAAGCTGAGTGAGACAATACTTGAAAAACAAAAACAAAAAAAACAGTACAGTCTGCTATTTACATTTGAACCTTTACAGTTTAAAACATGATTTTGAGCTGGGTAGAAGCAGAGACAATGCAGCGAAGCCAGTATGAAGGGACCTGGGACAAATAAAGCTTGTTTTTGTTGAGTTTGCCATGAAATAGTCATCAACTTGAATAATTAGCCTTGAAAGTCATTACTACAATAAATAGACACACAGATGAGGTGTCCAGTGGTTTAGCAGATTTTGGATGCTGGGATGCTTGGGGGGTGTTTGTGTAACACCTTTACTGTAATGTTGACGTCGTGAGGCGCATCACTGCGGCAGCATAACAGTAGTAACGTCAATGGAAGTCCTTGGGTGCCTTCTAGTGCTGACAAACAGTACTGCGCCAACACATGGACCATGTGTACACAGTGACAGTCCAGAGAAAGTAGCACTATTTGGGGTGGTTCTCAAATATTTGGGTCCAGGGTCCTCTTGCAGTGGAGAATTTTTTTTCCCCCAAGGGCCCCCTCATGCTAACACTAATTAAACATAATCTTCCTATTTTGCAGAAGAAAATCATTGGAACGTTATACTGTAATAACATAATTTGAGAACCCTGGTAATGAATAAGATTAACTAAATAGGCTGAGTTCATCTTCATCCAGTGCACTGGTTTCACATGTACTTGACATAATGTATATTCAGAGAAATGATTAATACAGCCACAAAAGTTGTCCCCTGAGTTTAAGTTAGCATTCATGTCAACGTTCTTACACAAATGATTAGAAATCTACAGCGAGACTAAAGCTTACATTCATTTGGCCACACTTGTATTTCACATCTTTTTTTTCTTTTTTATTTCTAGCTCTTTTTTTCCTTAAGATTATTTGATGTAACAGGATGGGGAATTTGCACAATGTTCCACCAATCATTGGCTGGATTTAAACTGCAAGAGCCTAATTTCCTTTTTTTAAATTTCCATGTACATTTCAAGTGACACATTTGTAAGTAACATTTAAGTAACCCCGCAAGATTGAACATGGGAGTAATACAGTACTTAAGTAACGCAAACATTAAATGTTATGTTGTGTTTAGTTGGCCTGGGTTGACATCCCCCCATTGATTCAAATAAGGGAAACCTTATTGTCTATGCTTTTGTTAATTGGAATCTAAAATTAACTTAATTGGTCCAAATATTATTATTCAGGGCAACATCTCATCTCTTTTTGTTAATCTGTCTATTCCAGCGACAGATAGTGACAGCCAGAACAATTAAATGCTCTACCACTAGATAGCAGAAGCTACAATTAACCTGTGTCATTCACACACAGAATAATAGCTTTGTAAGCACAGTAAGTCAAATTGCGATGAGATCATCACTATTTCAGCTTATATATGTTTGTGACATTTTTTTTTTTTTGCTAGACAGAAAAAAAAATGCAATTGTGTCTCTTTAACCATGCAGTGTAAATCCAGCCCATACACTCTCTTTCAGTCCAGACAACATATGATAAATAAAACAACTCCTAGTAAGTCTCTCTTTGAAATCCTGAAGAGCTGGATTGTGTGTTCTTAACCGTTTTAGCGGTCCTCAGCTGCCATCTTGACCGCTTGTGTCTGACTCTGAGCCCTCGGCCTCGTCCGCAGACGCAGTCAGTGAGGGGTAAGCTCTGGTCTGATCTAAGTTGACATAGTTGACCTTCAGGTTGATGTAGTGCTCTCCCGTGAGACAGGACAGGATGTGTTGCACGTCTGCGACCAAGCTGTGGAACGTTGGCCTACGTTCAGGCTCCGGGTCCCAACATGCCAGCATGATGGAATAGCTGTGGAATGAACGTAAGGCTATAAGAGGTGACTGTGCAAACAAAAAAATCATGATGCTGAGGTGTCTTACAGAGCATCAGGGCAATACTGTGGCTGAGGTAGCCGGCGACCCCTTAGTAAATAGTGTGTGATGTCATAGGGGTCCACTTCTGGGTATGGACTGGCTCCTCTGGTCAACAACTCCCAAGCCAACACGCCATAAGACCACTGTAAGAGATAATATTCAACTATAAAAAATAATTTTTCCCCTATGTAGGTAAACAACTATATTTTGACATCGTAAAATATTTTTTATGAACCAGTACGTTTGAAAATTCATGGAAGTGGGGTTAGCACATCTGTTTGACATTTCTGAGGGTCCGGGTTCAAATCACGTCTCTGCCCTTCCTGTTTGCATGTTATCCAAGTAATCTGGCCTACTTTCACATTACAAGAAAAACATACATGGTAGGCTCCTTGAAGACTTCGGTGTGACTGGCTTTATGTGCCTGCGACTAACAGGCCACCCAAAGTCAACCGGGATAAGATACATTAACCATGGCCCCATTTGTGAATGAGTGTACTAATGTTTCATCTGGCGAGTGAACAAATGCGGCTCGTCTACACACCACATCCGACTTGGTGGTGAACTTCTGTGTCTGCAGGCTTTCGATGGCCATCCACTTGACTGGTAACTTTGCACTCTTGTGGTCTTGAATACTGTAGTACTCCTTGTCGTAAATGTCACGTGCCATGCCGAAGTCTGCCACCTTGACAGTGAAGGTCTCATCCAGCCTTAGGAGTGAGAAAGTTACTTAATTACTTTGTATGTGAGTAAACTAACAGAAATAGTTATTTTCCTCAATATGAATATCATATAGGGTTCGCACTCACATGCAGTTTCGTGCAGCCAGGTCTCTGTGCAAAAATTTCTTCTGCGCTAAATACTGCATCCCCTTGGCAACCTGCAGTCCAAAGCCTATTAGG